>NC_140992.1:160991745-161150774 GCF_052327205.1 Somniosus microcephalus
TGCCTGGCTGACACAGCGAGTGTGGCAGCAGTGAGTGCCCGTGTTGACCTGTTCACTGACCGCAGCAGAGCAGCCAGTGACTGGACGGCACCACTGATCACCTGGCCAGTCGCTGACAGATCTGCCCGGTATTCCGCCCAACTGGTGGCCTCTAAGGGCCCGAACTTGGCCACACTCCGAGAGAGGGAATCGATGGACTCAGGCAACCGTGACACTGCCGCCATGAGCTCCGTGTGCCAGCGCTCCGAGTCCACGGACAAGTCTTCGAGGCGTTCCATCTCCTCGGCGAAGAGCATCTCCTGACTGGAGGCCGGACTCTCCCTCTGGGGAGAAGGCCGCCGAGCTGGCCGACGCTTCCTGCATTGCTGGAGGCCGCTGGGCCCAGCAACTGGACTCCCCTCCGACGCATCCCCCCTCTGGGGAGAAGGCCGCCGAGCTTCCTCCCCCCTCCCACCTTTCTGCAGCACGCAGGTCCCAGGAGCTCCCCTCCCCTTCGACACTTCCGCCACGCTGCCCTCCAGGGAAGACGTGTCCCCTACATTGGCCTGGGTGGCCGCGGCTGAGGGTTCCCCTGATGGGCCGCCTTCCTCTTGCTCCTCCTCCTGCTCCTCTTCGGAGGGTCTGTCACTGGCAAGTTGAGGGACCTCCTCTTGACCATCTGAAAGCAGGAAGGCACAAGAGTAGCTTTAGAGTGAGGAGAGGGCGTCAGTGCGGGATGCATGAGTGGTGGCATTCAGTGCATTGGTCGGACAGTGGCAAAGGATGTAGATCTGATGCGCAAGTGGGACAAGAGAGGTGCAAAAGGTGATGTCCTTACCATTGCTGCCCAGAACAGGGTCAGCATCTCCACATGCAATGGGCCCAATCACCCAGCCACCCATGAGGCGCTCCACGCGATGTTGCAGGTCAGTGAATGGCTGGATATGGGGTCGGCCTCCCCCGGTCGCAGTCCGGCTCTTGCGATTATTCGCCAGCTTGGCCTGCAAGAGAAAGAACGGCCTCTAAGTACAGTGTGTCGCCGTGATCTTGTGTGCACTGCCTCCCATGGTGGAATAGCCTGGCCAGTGTGTCGCCATGATCTGGTGTGCTCTGCCTCCCATGGTGGAATAGCCTGGCCAGTGTGTCGCCATGATCTGGTGTGCACTGCCTCCCATGGTGGAATAGCCTGGCCAGTGTGTCGCCATGATCTGGTGTGCACTGCCTCCCATGGTGGAATAGCCTGGCCAGTGTGTCGCCATGATCTGGTGTGCACTGCCTCCCATGGTGGAATAGCCTGGCCAGTGTGTCGCCATGATCTGGTGTGCACTGCCTCCCATGGTGGAATAGCCTGGCCAGTGTGTCACCATGATCTGGTGTGCACTGCCTCCCATGGTGGAATAGCCTGGCCAGTGTGTCGCCATGATCTGGTGTGCACTGCCTCCCATGGTGGAATAGCCTGGCCAGTGTGTCGCCATGATCTGGTGTGCACTGCCTCGCATGGTGGAATAGCCTGGCCAGTGTGTTAAGTGCAGAATGTGCAATTGATGCTCATGCCAGTCCCATAGCTGCTGGATGAAGGCTGGCCATTAGAGCTTTCAGGTCCCTTTGCCCATAATGTGAGGTGCACATGCAAGGATGAGGAGGTCATTGGAAAGGGTACTCACCCTGACAATGCGTGTGAGGTCATTTAACTTTTTGCGGCATTGGGCACCGGTCCTGGGGACGTCGCTGTTGGCTGACAGCTTGCTGGCGACATGCCTCCAGGCTCTCCTGTAGACGCGGACCGTCGCCTCTTTGCCATTGTCCGGGTACAAAACATGGCGCCTCTTCTCCACAGCAGCAAGCAGCACACTCAGATCATGCTCTGAGAAGCGCTGCGCACGTTCACGGGCCTTCTCCATGTCTTCAGGCGCTATTTGGGTCCAGCAGCAGTGTTCAGGCCTAGCTGGAGGGCTCCACTATCCAGGGCGTGGCAGCAGACACAGTCGACACTTCCCCCTTAAGAGCTGGCCAGCACCAGGGTGTCTGCTGTCAATCACGAGATGGCCGCACCTGCGCTGCCCCCGGCCTCGGCGCTATCGATCACCACCTCCGGCTTAGCGCCCAAAGAGAGGCGTCCAGCAGCAGTTTTAGCGCTCGCCCGAACTAGTAGGGCGAAGCTAATGAATATCGGAGAAGTGGCATAGATTTGGCGGCAGCCGCAAACTTTAGCGGACGCCCCACTTTAGCGCCCCAAAAGTGGCGTCAATGAATTTCTAGGCCCCAGTGCTTAACAACCGGCGCTAAACATCCAGCTAAACAACGAGTTGTAAACAAACAGCACAAAACAACCTTCACTAAACAAATGGCACTAAATTACCAGCGCGAAACAACCAGCACTAGACAACCTGCACTAAACAACCAACACTAAACAACCAGCACAAAACAACCTGCAACAAACAATTAGCACAAAACAACCAGCACTAAACAACCTGCACTTAACAACCAGCACTAAACAACAAGCACGAAATGATCTGCACTAAACAAGCAACACCAAACAACCAGCACTAAACAACCTGCACTAAACAACTAGCACAAAACAACCAGCACTAAAAGCCCTGCACTAAACAACCGGCACAAAACAACCAGCACTAAACAATCTGCACGAATCAATCGGCACTAAACAACCAGCACTAAACAACCTTCACTAAACAACCAACGGTAAAAAATCAACGCTAACCAAACTTCACTAAACAACCAGCACGAAACAACCAATGCTAAACAACCTGCACTAAACAACCAGCACCAATCAACCTGCACTAAACAAACAGCACTAAACTATCTGCACAAAAAACCTGCACTAAACAAGCTGAACCAAACAACCTGAACTAAACAACCTGCACTAAACAGCCAGCACTTAACAACCAGCACTAAACAACCAGAACTAAACAACCAGCACTAAACAACCAGCAATAAACAACCAGCACAAAACAACCTGCGCTAAAGAACCGGCACTAAACAACCTGCACTTAGCAACCTGCACTAAACAACCAACACCAAGCAACCGGCACTAAACAACCTGCACTAAACAACTAGCACAAAACAACCAGCACTAAACACCCTGCACTTAACAACCAGCACTAAACAACCGGCACTAAACAACTAGTACTAAACAACCAGCACAAAACACCCTGCACTAAACAACCAGCACTAAACAACTGGCACTAAACAACCAGTACTAAACAACCAGCACTAAACAACCAACACAAAACAAGCAGCACTAACCAACCAACGCTAAAAATCAGCACTAAAGAACAAGCGCTAAACAACCTGCACTAAACAACCAGTGCTAAACAACCAGCACTAAACAACCTGCAGTAAACAACCAGCACTAAACATCCAATGCACAAAACCTGCACTAAACAACATGAACTAACCAATGAGCACAATACAACCAGCAGAGAACAACCAGCAATGAAAAGCCAACTCTAAACAACCAGCACTAAACAACCAACACTAAACAAGCAGCACTAACCAACCAACGCTAAAAATCAGCACTAAAGAGCCAGCGCTAAACAACCTGCACTAAACAACTGGTGCTAAACAACCGGCACTAAACAAGCGGCACTAAACAACTTGCACTAAACAACCAGCACTAAACAACCTGCACTAAACAACCAGCACTAAACGACCTGCACTAAACAAACAATACTAAAAAACCGGCACTAAACAACCTGCACTAAACAACTAGCACAAAACAACCAGCACTAAAAACCCTGCATAAAAGAACCAGCACTAAACAACCGGCACTAAACAACCGGCACTTAACAACCAGCAGTAAACAACATGCACTAAACAACCAACACTAAACAACCAGCACTAGAATACCTGCACTAAACAACCAGCACTAAACAACCAACGCTAAACAACCTGCATGAAAGAACCGACACTAAACAACCAGCACTAAACAACCTGCACTTAGCACTCTGTACTAAAAAAACAGCACCAAACAACCGGCATTACAACCAGCACTAAACAACCTGCACTAAACAACTGGCACTAAACAAACTGCAGAAAACCACCTGCACTAAACAACCGGCACTAAACAACCTGCACTAAACAACTAAAACTAAACCTCCAGCACTAAGCAACCAACACTAAACAACCAGCACTTAACAACCAGCACTAAACAACCTGCACTAAACAACCAACATTAAACAAACAGCACTAAACAACCAGCACTAATCAACCAGCACTAAACAACCAGCACTAAACAAGCAGTGCTAAACAACCGGTGCTAAACAACGAGCTGTAAACAACCAGCACTAAACAACCGGCACTAAACAACCGGCACTAAACAAACTGCGCTAAAATCCCAGCACTAAACAACCAGCACTAAACAATCAGCACTAAACAACCAGCACTAAACAACCAGCACTAAACAATCTGCACTAAACAACCTGCACTAAACAACCTGCACTAAACAACCAACACTGAACAACCAGCACTAAACATCCAGCATTAATCAGCCAGCAGTAAACAACCAGCACTAAACAATCTGCACTAAGCAACCTGCACTAAACAACCAACACTGAACAACCAAAACTAAACAAACCAGCACTGAACAGCCAGCACTAATCAACCTGCACTGAACAACCAGCACTAAACGAGCAGTGCTAAACAACGAGCTGTAAACAACCTGCACTAAACAACCTGCAGTAAACGACCAGCACTAAACAAATTGTGCTAAAATGCCAGCACTAAACAACCAGCACTAAACAACCAGAACTAAACAACCAGCACTAAACAACCAGCACTAAACAACCAGCGCTAAACAACCTGCACTAAAAAACCTGCACTAAACAACCAACACTGAACAACTTGCACTAAACAACCAGCATTAATCAGCCAGCACTAAACAACCAGCACTAAGCAACCAACACTAAACAACCAGCACTTAACAACCAACATTAAACAAACTGCGCTAAATTATCAACACTAAACAACCAACACTAAACAGCCAGCACTAAACAACCAGCACTAAACAGCCAACACTAAACAACAAGCACTAAACAACCAACACTAAACAACCAGCAGTAAACAGCCAACGCTAAACAACCAGCACTAAACAATCTGCACTAAACAACCTGCGCTAAACAACCAACACTAAACAACCAGCATTAAACAGCCAACACTAAACAACCAGCACTAAACAACCAGCACTAAGCAAGCAATGGTAAACAAACAGCACTAAATAAACTGCACTAAACACTCAATGCTAAACAACCAGCTCTAAACAACCAGCACTAAGCAGCCAACACTAAACAATCAGCACTAAACAACCAACACTAAACAACAAACTCTAAAAAACCAGCAATAACCAGCCATCACTACACAAGCAGCGCTAAACAATCAGCACTAAACAACCAACACTAAACAACCAGCACTAAACAACCAATGCTAATCAACCAGCACTAAACAACCAGCACTAACCAACCAACTGTAAACAACCAGCACTTAACAACCAACACTAAACAAACTGCACTAAACTATCAACACTAAACAACCAACACTAAACAGCCAGCACTAAACAACCAGCACTAAA
This sequence comes from Somniosus microcephalus, assembly GCF_052327205.1. Taxonomy (NCBI): domain Eukaryota; kingdom Metazoa; phylum Chordata; class Chondrichthyes; order Squaliformes; family Somniosidae; genus Somniosus; species Somniosus microcephalus. The sequence goes on from NC_140992.1 coordinate 160,997,309, forward strand.
CAGCCAACACTAAACAACAAGCACTAAACAAACAACACTAAACAACTAGCAGTAAACAACCAACGCTAAACAACCAGCACTAAACAATCTGCACTAAACAACCTGCACTAAACAACCAACACTAAACAACCAGCATTAAACAGCCAACACTAAACAACCAGCACTAAACAACCAGCACCATGCAACCAATGTAAACAAACAACACTAAATAAACAGCACTAAACACTCAATGCTATACAACCAGCTCTAAACAACCAGCACTAAGCAGCCAACACTAAACAACCAGCACTAAACAACCAACACTAAACAACAAACGCTAAACAAACAGCAATAACCAACCATCACTACACAAGCAGCGCTAAACAATCAGCACTAAACAGCCAGCACTAAACAACCAGCACTAAACAACCAGCACTAACCAACCAACTGTAAACAACCAGCACTAAACAACCAGCGCTAAGCAACCAGTGCTATACAACCAGCGCTAAACAACCAGTGCTTAACCACCAGCACTAAACAGATGGAACTAAACAACAAGTGCTAAACAACTAGCAGTAAACAACTGGCAATAAACAACCAGTGCCAAACAATTAGCACTAAACAACCAGCACTAAACAATAAGCGCTAAACAACCAGCTGTAAATTACCAACACTAATCAACCAGCACTAATCAACCAGCACTAAACAACTGGAAACAAACAACTAGCATGAAACTACAGGCGCTAAGTAACCAGCAGTAAACAACTGGCATGAATCAACCAGCACTAAACAACCAGTACTAAACAACCATCACTAACCAACCAGTTGGGTTCCGCCAACACCTCTCCACTCCCGACCTCATTACAGCCTTGGTCCAAACATGGACAAAGGAGCTGAATTCCAGAGGTGAGGTCTGCCCTTGACATCAAGGCAGCATTTGACCGAGTCTGGTATCAAGGAGCCCCAGTAAAACTGAAGTCAATGGGAATCAGGGGGAAAATGCTCCACTGGCTGGAGTCATAGCTAGCACAAAGGAAGATGGATGAAAGTCAATCATCACAGCCCCAGGACATCGCTGCAGGACTTTCTCAGGGCAGTGTCCTAGGCCCAACCATCTTCAGCTGCTTCATCAATGACCTTCCCTCCAACATAAGCTCAGACATGGGGATGTACATCGCCATTCACAACTCCTCAGATAATGTAGTAGTCCATGCCTGCATGCAACAAGACCTGGATGATGTTCAGGCTTGGGCTGCTAAATGGCTGGTAACATTCACGCCACAGAAGTGCAAGGCAATGACTATGTCCAACAAGCGAGAGTCTAACCACCGCCACTTGAAATTCAATGGCATTACCATCACCAAATCCCCCACTATCAACATCCTGGGGGTTACCATTAACCAGAAACTGAACTGGACCAGCCACATAAATACTGTGGCAACAAGAGCAGGTCAGAGGTTAAGCATTCTGCGGTGAGTGTCTCACCTCCTGACTCCCCAAAGCATTTCCACCATCTACAAGGAACAGGTAAGGAGTGTGATGGAATACACTCCACTTGCCTGGGTGAGTGCAGCTCCAACAACACTCAAGAAGCTCGACACCATCCAGGACAAATCAGCCCACTTGATTGGCACCCCATCCACCACCTTAAACCTTCACTCCCTCCACCACTGGCGTACTGTGGCTGCAGTGTGTACCATCTACAAGATGCACTGCAGCAACTCACCAAGGCTTCATCGGCAGCACCTCCCAAACCCGTGACCTCTTCCACCTAGAAGGACATGGGCAGCAGGCACATGGGAACACCACCACCTCCAAGTGCCCCTCCAAGTCACACACCATCCTGACTTAAAATACATTGCCAATCCTTCAGCGTCGCTGGGTCAAAATCCTGGAACTCCCTACATAATAGCACGGTGGGAGTACCATCACCACATGGACTGCAGCGGTTCAAGAACGTGGCTCACCACCACCTTCCCAAGGGCAACTAGGGATGGGCAATAAATGCTGGCCATCCCAGCAAAGCCCAGATCCAATCAAATGAATTTAAAAACTTAACAACCAGCATTAAACAATCAATGCTAAACAAACAGCACTAAACAACCAACGCTAAACAAATAGCAATGAACAGCCAGCACTAAACAACTGGCATGAAGCAACCAGTACTAAACAACCAGCACTAAACAGCCAGCACTAAACCATCAGCACTAAACAACCAGTACTAAACAACCAGCATGAAACAACCAGCACTAAACAGCCAGCACTAAACAATCAGCACTAAACAACCAGCACTAAGAAAACAATGCCAAACAAGCAGCAATAAACAACCAACACTAATCAAAACACATTAAACAACTAGCACTAAACCACCAGTGCTAACCAACCAGCTCTAAACAACTAGCATAAACAACCAACACTATACAACCAGTGGTAAACAACTGGCAATAAACCACCAGCACTAAACAACCAGCACTAAACAACCAGCACTAATCAACCAGCACTAATCAACCAGCATTATACAACCAGCAGTAAACAACTGGCAATACACAACAAGCACTAATCAACTAGTGCTAATCAACCAGTGAAAAACAACCAGCACTAAACAACCAGCACTAAACAACCAGCATTATACAACCAGCAGTAAACAACTGGCAATATAAAACTAGCATTAATCAACCAGTGCTAATCAACCAGCGAAAAACAACCAGCACTAAACAACCAGCACAAAACAACCAGCTTTATACAACCAGCGGTAAATAACTGGCAATATACAACTAGCACTAAACAACCAACACTAAACAATGTGTGCTAAACAGCCAGCACTAAACAACTGGCAGCAAACAACTGTCTCTAAAAAACCAGCACTAATCAACCAGCATTAAACTACTGGCACTAAACAACAGGCAATAAGCAACCAGCACTAAACAACTAACACTAAACAACCAGTGCTAAACAGTGAACACTAAACAACCAGCAATAAATAACCAGTGCTAAACAACTAGCACTGAAAAACCAGCGCTAAACAAACAGCACTAAACAACTGGCACTAAACAACTGGCAATACACAACTAGTACTAAACAACCAGTGCGAAACAACTGGCAATGACTAACTAGCACTAAACAACAAGCACAAAATCACTAGCAATAAACAACCAGTGCTAAACAACTAGCACTAAACAACCAGCAATAAACAACGATCACTAAACAACTGACAAAAATCCACCAGCGCTAAACAACTAGCGCTAAACACCCAGCACTAAACAACGAGAGCTAAACAACTGGCAAAAAACAACTAGCACTAAGCAATCAGCGCTAAACAACCAGCACTAAACAATCAGCGGTTAACAACTGGTAATAAGCAACTAGTACTAAACAATCAGTGTTACACAACCAGTGCTAGACAACTAGCACTAAAGAACCAACGTTAAACAAACAGCACTAAACAACAGGCAAAACACAACTAGCACTAAACAACTAGTGCTAAACAACTGGCAATAAACAATTAGCACTAAACAACCAGCACTAAATAACTAGCACTAAACAGCCAGCGCTAAACAAACAGCACTAAATAACGAGCACTAAACAACTGTCAAAAACAACTTGCACGAAGCAGCCAGTGCTAAACAACCAGCACTAAACAATCAGTGGTTAGCAATTGGCAATAAACAAATAGCACTAAGCAACTAGAACTAAATAACAAGCACTAAACAACTGGCAAGAAACAACCACCACTAAACAATCAGCGCGTAACATCCAGCACTAAACAACTAGCACTAAATAACGAGAGCTAAACTACTAGCAATATACAACTAGCACTAAACAACCAGCAATAAACAACAAGCAATAAAGAAGTAGCACTATACAACCAGCGCTAAAGACACAGCTCCAAACAACTGGCACTAAACAACTAGCAATAAACAACTAGTGCTAATAAACCAGCACTAAACTACTGACAATAAACAACTAGCACTAAACAACCAGCACTAAACAAACAACACAAAACAACTGGCACTAACAACGAGCAGTAAACAACCAGCGCTAAACAACCAGAGCTAAAGAAGTGGCAATTAAGAACCAATGCTAAACACACAGCAGTAAACAACCAGCACTAAACAAATAGCAATAACTAACTAGCACTGAACCACCAGCGCTAAACAACCAGCACTAAACAACCAGCACTAAACAACTAGCAATAAACAACCAGCACTAAACAACAAGCATGAAAAAACCAGCGCTAAACAGCCAGCACTAAACAACTGGTACTAAGCAACCAGCACTAAACAACCAGCGCTAAACAAATGGAAACCAACAATTAGCCCAAACAATCAGCACTAAAAAGACAATGCTAAAGAACTGGCACTAAACAACCAGCGCTAAACAACCAGGTTTAAACTTCCAGCAGAAAACAACCAGCACTAAACAAACAACACTGAAGAACTGGCAATAAACAAGATGCACTAAACAGCCAGCACTAAACAACCAGCACTATACAACCAGTGGTAAACCACCAGCACTAAACAGCCAGCACTAATCAACCAACGCAATACAACCAGCACCAATCAACAAGCACGATACAACCAGCGGTAAACAACTGGCAATATACAACTAGCAATAAATAACCAGCACTAAGGAATCGGCACTAAACAACCTGCACTAAACAACCAGCACTAAACAACTGCCAATTAACAACTAACATTAAAAAACCAGCGCTAAACAACTGACAATAAACAACTAGCTCTAAACAACCAGAACTAAACAACCAGTGCTAAACAAGCAGCACTAAACTACTGGCACTAAACAACTGGCAATAGGCAACTAGCTCTAAACAGCCAGCACTGAACAACCTGCGCTAAACAACGACCACTAAACAACCAGCAATAATTAACCTGTGCTAAACAACTAGCACTAAAAATCCATGGCTAAAAAAACAGTATTAACAACTGGCACTAAACAACAGGCAATACACAACTAGCACTAAACAACCAGTGTGAAACAATTGGCAATAACCAACAAGCACTAACCAACTAGCATTAATAACTAGCAATAAATAACCAGCGCTAAAGAACTAGCACTCAATAAACAGCACTAAGCAACTGGCACTAAACAACTAGTAATAAACAACTAGTAGTAATAAACCAGCACTAAACTACAGGCAATAAACAACTAGCACTAAACAACAAGCGCTAAACAAACAACACTAAACAACTGGCACTAACAATGAGCACTAAAGAACCAGCGCTAAACAACCAGTGCTAAATAAGTGGCAATAAAGAACCAATTGTAAACAACCAGCAGTAAACAACCAGCACTAAACAAATAGCAATAACTAACTAGCACTGAACCACCAGCACTAAACAACCAGCAACAAACAACCAGCAATAAAGAGCTAGCACTATACAACCAGCGCTAAAGAAACAGCACTAAAAAACTGGCACTAAACAACTAGCAATAAACAACTAGAACTAATAAACCAGCACTAAGCTACTGGCATAAAACAACCAGCGCTAAACAACCAGTGCTAAACAACCAGCACTAAACAATGAGCACTAAACAACCAGCATAAACAACCAGAGCTAAACAATTAGCAGTAAACAACCAGCACTAATCAACCAGTGCTAAACAACTAGCACTAAACAACCAGCAACAAACAACCAGCACTAAACAACTAGCACTAAGCAACCAGCACTAAACAACCAGCGCTAAACAACTGGAAATCAACAATTAGCCCTAAACAACCAGCACTAAAAAGACAATGCTAAAGAACTGGCACTAAATAACAGGTGCTAAACAAAAAGCACTAAACAACCAGCACTAAAAAGACAATGTTAAAGAACTGGCACTAAATAACAGGTGCTAAACAAGAAGGACTAAACAACCAGCACTAAACAACCAGCGCTAAACAACCAGGTTTAAACTACCAGCACAAAACAACCAGCACTAAACAAACAACACTGAAAAACTGGCAATAAACAAGGGCCTAGAAATTGAGTTTTGGCTTAGCCAGGGCTTTAGCGCCGGAAGTTAGTGCTGGCGCTAAGTACCCCTGCGCGCGCCAAAAATTCAGCAGGGCCGCGCCCAAACGGCTGCCGGCACTACTGAAGGGTCTTTGCGGCGGTAAATCAGCGCTAACTGCCGTTTCGCGCCACAATTCCGGCGCTGCGGCACCCGATGTGGTGCGGCAGGCTCGGGAAGTGCAGGCCTCCTCCTTCCCTTAAGGAGGAGCTGCCTGCACCCGATCGCGGCCCGCGAAAATCTTTTAAAAAATGAGCCCGGCACCTCGGACAAGTGCCGGGCTTGCTTCTGTTCCAGGGGGGGGGGAAGTCCGGGGAGGGAGCTGCGGCCAGGCGGCCGGCGGGAAAGCGGCCGGCCGCCGCGGGGCCTTTAATGCGCCGGCGCAAAGACTCGTAAGACTCTGTTGCCAGAGTCTTAGTTGCGGCTGTCACGGGCGAGGCGGCCGCAACTGAATTTCGGCGCTGGGGCCCGTCGGCATGGCAACCGGGATGCTGCGCACACCGATGACGTCATCGGTGCCGGCGCAGCGCTACCGGTCTACCGCGGCGTAAGGGCCCCAGGCAATTTTGGCGCCGGCGCCAAATGCAGCGCTAGGCCCTCTAGCGCCGCAAAATCGGCGCTAAGGGCACTCAATTTCTAGGCCAAGATGCACTAAACAGCCAGCACTAAACAACCAGCACTATACAACCAGTGGTAAACAACCAGCACTAAACAGCCAGCACTAATCAACCAACGCAAAACAACCAGCACCAATCAAGCAGCACTATACAACCAGTGGTAAACAACTGGCAATATACAACTAGCAATAAACAACCAGCACTAAGGAATCGGCACTAAACAACCTGCACTAAACAACCAGCACTAAACAACTGCCAATAAACAACTAACGCTAAAAAACCAGCGCTAAACAACTGACAATAAACAACAAGCTCTAAACAACCAGAACTAAACATCCAGCACTAAACAAGCAGCACTAAACTACTGGCACTAAACTACTGGCAATAAGTAACTAACACTAAACAACCAGCACTGAACAACCTGCGCTAAACAACGACCATTAAACAACCAGCAATAATTAACCTGTGCTAAACAACTAGCACTAAAAAACCAGCGCTAAAAAAAAGTACTAAAAAACTGGCACTAAACAACCAGTGTGAAAAAACTGGCAATAAACAACAAGCACTAACCAACGAGCATTAATAAATGACCAGTGCTAAACAACTAGCATTAAATAAACAGCACTAAGCAACTGGCACTAAACAACTAGTAATAAATAACTAGTACTAATAAACCAGCACTAAACTACAGGCAATAAACAAATAGCACTAAACATCTAGCACTAAACAAACAACACTAAACAACTGGCACTAACAACGAGCACTAAACAACCAGTGCTAAACAACCAGTGCTAAACAACCAGCGCTAAAGAAGTGGCAATAAAGAACCAATTGTAAACAACCAGCAGTTAAAAGCCAGCAAAAAAAAAATAGCAATAACTAACTAGCACTGAACCACCAGCACTAAACAACCAGCAATAAACAACCAGCATTAAAGAAGTAGTACTATACAACCAGCGCTAAAGAAACAACACTAAACAACTGGCACTAAACAACTAGCAATAAACAGCTAGAACTAATAAGCCAGCACTAAGGTACTGGCATAAAACAACCAGCACTAAACAACCAGCGCTAAATAACCAGCACTAAACAAGGAGCACTAAACAACTGGCAATAAACAACTAGCAATAAACAACTGGCACTAAACAACTGGCAATAAACAACTAGCAATAAACAACTAGCACTAAACAACCAGCGCTAAATAAACAGCACTAAACAACTGGCACTAAATAACTCACTGTAAACTAATGGCATTGAAAAACTTCCACTAAAAAGCCAGTGCTAAACAACCAGCACTAAAGAACCAGCACTAATCAACCAGCACTAAACAACCAGCACTAAACAACCAGCATAAACAACCCGAGCTAAACAATTAGCAGTAAACAACCAGCACTAATCAACCAGTGCTAAACAACTAGCACGAAACAACCAGCAATAAACAACCGGTACTAAACAACTAGCACTAAGCAACCAGCAGTAAACAACAAGTACTAAACAGCTAGCACTAAATAATTAGCACTAAACATCAAGGCCTAGAAATTCAAAATAGCCAGTTTTGGGGCGCTAACGTTAGCGCCCGCCCGATGTTAGCGCCCGCCCCAAAGTTGCGCCCCCTTTGAGGAAATTCAGTTGCTTCGCCCTAAGAGGTTGCTGGAGTGCTAAAACAGGCGTTGCACGACTATTTTCAGGCGCTAAGCCGTCAGGCCGGAGCGCAACACTCGAGCGCGGGCGCAGCGCAGGTGCGGGGAGCTGGTGATTGACGGCAGACACTCTGGTGCCAGTGAGCTCTTAAAGGGGAAGGGTGCATGTGTTTTTTTCAAAGGCCGAGTCTGGGGGGGGAAGAGGAGGAGGAGGAGGAGGAGGAGGAGGAGGAGGAGGAGGTGGTGGTGGTGGTGGTGGTGGTGGTGGCCGGAAACAGAAATACACCGTTCACAACAACACACTGGACCCTTCCACACAACACATGCAGAGTGCCTTCTATAGTGCAGGAGGAGTGCCCTTTAATTTGCGCCCGGGGCCCGTGTCGGCTGTGTTGCGTTCCATTTTACAAACGCTCTGGACGCCAGCCGCACAATGGGGCGGTCCGACTGAAGTTTGGAATCGGGGCGCGCAAAGGGCGTTGCATGAGGATGTGACGTCATTTTCTGCGCGCGCAGCCGGGCGGGCGCTAAACTTTGCGCCGGCGCTAAGGGTCAACTTAATTTGGGGCGAGGCACAAACTGCGCTGCGCCCAGGTGCTACACGCATAGCGCCCGAAATTCACTTCTCTTAAGGCGCTAACTGCTGGCGCAACCAACTGAATTTCTAGGCCCAAGTGCCAAATGAACAGCAAAAAACAACGATCACTAAACAACTGACAAAAAACTACCAGTGCTAAGCAACCAGCGCTAAACACCCATCACTAAACAATGAGCGGTTAACAACTGGCAATAAGCAACTAGGACTAAACAATTAGGGCTAGATTTTCAGTATAGGCAGTTTTGGGGCGCTAGCTTTAGCGCCCGCCCGAAGTTAGCGCCCGCCCCAAAGTAGCGCCCCGTTGCCGGGAATTCAGTGGCTTCGCCCTAAGAGGTTGGTGGAGCGCTAAAAGAGGCGTTCCACTACTCTCTTTAGGCGCTAAGCCGGCGGTCCAGAGGGATAGCGCCCAGGCGGGGCGCAGCACGGGTGCGGTCATTTTTGCACTGACAGCAGACCCCGTGGTGCCGACCAGCTCTTAAAGGGGGAAGGGACGAATTGGTCTGCTGCCACGCCCTGCACACTGCAGCCTTGCAAAGAGGCCTCAACACTGCTGCTCAGCCCCAGGGAGTCATGGCAACGCCAGAGAAGGCCCGTCAGCGTGCCCTGCACTTCTCAGAGGGTGATCTGGACATAATGGTCACAGCTCTGGAGGTGAGGCGCAAGATCTTGTTTCCAGAGAGTGGGAGGAATCCAACCCACCACGACTACACCAAAGCCTGGAAGCAGATTGCCCAGAGGGTGACGTTCACCGGCGAGGCCCCCAGGACCCACAAACAATGCCGTAAGAAAGACAACGATCTGACCAGGATTGTGAGGGTGAGTAGCCTTTCCAGTCTCCTCCTCATTCTTGCATGTACACCTGACATGATGGGCAAAGGGACCTGAAAGTCCTTTTGGCCAGCCCTCAGCCAGCAGCATTGGGACAGTCATGAGCATCAAATGGCCATTCGGCACTCTACACTTTGGCCAAGCTATTCCACCATGGGAGGCAGTGGACAGTACATCAGGGCTTCACTCTGTCCAAGCTATTCCACCATGGGAGGCAGTGCACACTACATCAGGGCTTCACTCTGTCCAAGCTATTCCACCATGGGAGGCAGTGCACACTACATCAGGGCTTCACTGCGCACTTACAGCCCGTCCTTTCTCTTGCAGGCTAAAGTAGCGTTTAATCGCCAGGCCCGTGCCAGGGGTGGCCGCGCCAAGCTGCAGAAGCTCACTCGGCTGGAGGAGCGCGTGTGTGTGCTCATGGGAGCCCGTGTGATTGTCCCCACAGCGTGCGGTGTATCCGACCCTCCACTGCCCGGCAATGGTAAGGACCTCGCCTTTTGGCCCTCTCGCGTCGCACTGGCCCATCCGAGCTACCTCCTTTGCCACTGTCCCACCAATGCGCTGAATCCCACCAGTCCTAACTCCCTCGCTGACGCCGTCTCCTCACTCTGAAGCTACTCTTGTGCATTCCTGCTTTCAGCTGGTGACGACCAGGACCCTGAGGTTGCCAGTGACAGCACCTCCAACCAGGAGGAGGAGGAGGAGCAAGCCGGACCTTCGGGGGAACAGTCACGTCCCGCAGGAGAGGAGGAAATGCTTGACACCTCCTCACTGGACGAGTGCCTGGAGGAACTGTCGCAGGGCAATGCAGCTTCTGGGACCAGTGGCGTCCAGCCACCCAGCAGCCATGCACGTGGCCCGCGGCCTTCCCCCCAAAGGGGGGAAGGATCAGAGGGGAGTGCTGCTGCTCGGCACACTCGCCGTCACCAACGCGGCAAGGGTCCCCTAGTTCGGCCCCCTCCTCCCCAGCGGGAGAGTCGCGACTCCAGTCCGGACACCTTCACTTCGGAGGAGGTGCGGAAGCTCGATCAGATGGCCGACGACTCGGACCGGTGCCACACGGAGCTCATGAGCGTGGTGGGGCGCATGCCTGAGGCCATCGAGTCGCTGGCGACCAGTGTGCGCGAGTTCGGGGCAGCAACTGCCGCGACTGGCCGCATGCTAACTGATGCCATCAAGACCCTGGCGGATGTGATGCGCGCGCACACCAGGACCACAGGGCCACTCACTGCTGCCACACGCACTGTCTCAGGCAGGCATCGCCAGGGCAGGCGCCGCGCTGGACCATCCCAGCAAGCCGGCCGTCGGCTGATTGCTGCGGATCCTGCAGTGCGGGCCCGGCCGAGTGCCACCGCGCCACAGCACCAGCCAGCGCATCCCAGACGCCAGCTGGCCCACATTGCGCCATCCGTCGCCGCCATTCCCCCTCTGGGGCGTCAAGGGCAAGCGGCTGCAGCTGATGGTGGCCAGGCTCAGGTGCGCCACTCAGGAGACGGCCCCTCGAGGCCCAAACGCCGTGTAGGCCGCCCCCCAGCGGCATCTGGCGGAAGGGCATCTGAGCCTCAGGCGCCTTCCCCCAGCCTCGCAGCAGCCACTGGGCAGGGCTTGCGAAGGAGCAGCAGGCAGGGCAGGGGAGGCAAAATGCTGGCCAAGGTCTCGCCCTCGCGGGCCACTCAGTAGAGGGTGTGGCCAGCTTTCCTTTAATATGGCGGTGGCCATCTTTATTTTGCCCATGGTTGTGCTTTTGGAGGGCTTTTTTTTTGCGTTAGGCCGACGTTGAGGCCCGGTTTCAATAAAGGTGGAGTGGCTCCTCCCCAGTTTGTGGGAGTGAGTCGTTTGTTGGGCTTTTTGTGGGGCCCGTTTATTGTTTTTGGGGATTCATGTGGGAAGGGCTTTTCATTTTTGTGTAATAAAAAATTATCTTTATTCATGCAGTCTCCATGGTTGTTCTTCTTAGTGTTTGTTGGCTTCGCCGGCTGAGGGCTTGCGGAGCGGCTGCATTCATCTTCCCTCATGGCCCCTGGCCATTCCCTGACAGGGGGCTTAGAAGTACCGTGTAATAAGGTGGCGTCGTGCGGCCCTTGGCCCTGGTCGCTCCCTCCTGGGAACGTACTCCTGCTCCTCCTCCTCCTCCTCCTCCTCCTCCTCATGCTCCTCCTGCTCCTCCTCCTGAGGTGCTGGTCCAACGTCAGGTGGCAGTGCCTGAGTCCTGCGGATAGCCAGGTTGTGTAGCATGCAGCAAACCACCACAAATTGGGAAACCCGGTCCGGCGAATACTGGAGAGCTCCTCCGGAGCGATCAAGGCAGCGGAACCGCTGCTTGAGGACCCCAATAGTTAGCTCGATGATGTTGCGGGTGGTTTGATGGCTCTCGTTGTAGGCCTCTTCAGCAGCGGTCCTGGGCGCGCGGAGCGGGGTCATGAGCCAGTTGCACAAAGGATAGCCTTTGTCCCCGAGTAGCCATCCTCTTGGGGGAGGCTGTGCCTGGAACATGTCATGCACAGTACTCTGCCGCAGGATAAAGGCATCGTGGCTGCTGCCTGGGAAGCTGGCATTGACTGCCATGATGCGCTGCTTGTGGTCACAGACCAGCTGCACATTCAGAGAATGGTAGCCCTTCCTGTTGCGATACTGCTCGCCATGCTCCAGAGGGGCCCGCAAAGCCACATGCGTACAGTCAATGGCGCCCTGCACCAAGGGGAATTCCCCGAGTCTGGAAAATCCCAATGCGCGCTGATGCTGGCTCTCCAGGGCCATGGGGAAGGAGATGAATTGGCTTCTCCTTCTGAACAGTGCTTCGGTCACCTGGCGGATGCAGCGATGTGCGCCGTACTGGGAGATGTTTGCTATGTCCCCAGCAGCGTATTGGAAGGAGCCGGTGGCATAGAAGTTCAATGCCACTGTCACCTTCACTTCCACCGACAGAGACGTCCTGCACCTGAGCTTTGGCCGCAGATCTCGGCGAAGCAGGTGGCAGATCACAGAATCACAGAAACCCCACAGTGCAGATAGAGGCCATTTCAGCCCATCGAGCCTGCACCGACACATATCCCACCCGATCCCCGTAACCCCTACACCAACACATATCCCACCCTATCCCCGTAACCCCACGTATTTAATCCCGCTAACACTAAGGGTCAATTTATCATAGCCAATCAACCTAACCCGCACATCTTTGGACTGTGGGAGGAAACCGGAGCACCCGGAGGAAACCCACGCAAACACGGGGAGAATGTGCAAACTCCACACAGACAGTCACCCGAGGCCGGATTCGAACCCGGGTCCCTGGTGCTGTGAGGCAACAGTGCTAACCACTATGCCACCGTGCTGCCCTCTGCAATCACCCCCTTTCGGAATCGGAGCCTTTTAACACATCGCGCTGCACTCATGTTTAGGTAGGAGCGCTGCTGGCGGTATAGCCTGACTGGGTAAGGCCTACGTGGCCGATGCCTGTAGCCCCCTCTGCCTCTAGCCAGGGCTGCCCCTCTCACAATGCGTCTGCGAGCCCTACGGACATGGAGCTGCAGCTCCGCGTTGGCACCCCATGCAACCCCCATCAAATCCTGGCAAACACTCTAATTTCCAAATGGCCACTTGCAGCGCTGTTGCCTGAGTCCAAAAATACCTGGCTCTTGCTGCTTGAAACCAGTTAGCTATCCTCCTTGTTGTGTCTCCAGAAATGCGTTGCACAAGACTGTTTTCTGAAAAAAGGATGGCCTTTATACTGGAGAGGACGTTCCCTTTACTTAGCGCCCCCCCGGGGCCCACGCTGGTTGTGTTGCGTTCCTTTTTCCAAACGCTCCGGCCGCCCGCCGCACAATGGGGCGGTCCGACTGAAGTTTGCAATCGGGGCGGCCAAAGGGCGTTGCACGAGGATGTGACGTCATTTTCTGCGCGCGCATCCGGGCGGGCGCTAAACTTTGCACCAGCGCTAACGGGCAACTTAATTTGGGGCGGGGCGCAAACTGCGCTGCGCCCGGGCGCTACACGCATAGCGCCCGGAAATCACTTCTCTTAAGGCGCTAACTGCTGGCGCAAGCAACTGAAAATCTAGCCCTTAGTGTTACACAACCAGTGCTAGACAACTAGCACTAAAGAACCAACGCTAGACAAACAGCACTAAACAACAGGCAAAGCACAACCAGCACTAAGGAATCGGCACTAAACAACCTGCACTAAACAACCAGCACTAAACAACTGCCAATAAACAACTAATGCTAAAAAACCAGCGCTAAACAACTGACAATAAACAACAAGCTCTAAACAACCAGAACTAAACATCCAGCGCTAAACAAGCAGCACTAAACTACTGGCACTAAACTACTGGCAATAAGTAACTAACACTAAACAACCAGCACTGAACAACCTGCGCTAAACAACGACCATTAAACAACCAGCAATAATTAACCTGTGCTAAACAACTAGCACTAAAAAACCAGCGCTAAAAAAAAGTACTAAAAAACTGGCACTAAACAACCAGTGTGAAAAAACTGGCAATAAACAACAAGCACTAACCAACGAGCATTAATAAATGACCAGTGCTAAACAACTAGCATTAAATAAACAGCACTAAGCAACTGGCACTAAACAACTAGTAATAAATAACTAGTACTAATAAACCAGCACTAAACTACAGGCAATAAACAAATAGCACTAAACATCTAGCACTAAACAAACAACACTAAACAACTGGCACTAACAACGAGCACTAAACAACCAGTGCTAAACAACCAGTGCTAAACAACCAGCGCTAAAGAAGTGGCAATAAAGAACCAATTGTAAACAACCAGCAGTTAAAAGCCAGCAAAAAAAAAATAGCAATAACTAACTAGCACTGAACCACCAGCACTAAACAACCAGCAATAAACAACCAGCATTAAAGAAGTAGTACTATACAACCAGCGCTAAAGAAACAACACTAAACAACTGGCACTAAACAACTAGCAATAAACAGCTAGAACTAATAAGCCAGCACTAAGGTACTGGCATAAAACAACCAGCACTAAACAACCAGCGCTAAATAACCAGCACTAAACAAGGAGCACTAAACAACTGGCAATAAACAACTAGCAATAAACAACTGGCACTAAACAACTGGCAATAAACAACTAGCAATAAACAACTAGCACTAAACAACCAGCGCTAAATAAACAGCACTAAACAACTGGCACTAAATAACTCACTGTAAACTAATGGCATTGAAAAACTTCCACTAAAAAGCCAGTGCTAAACAACCAGCACTAAAGAACCAGCACTAATCAACCAGCACTAAACAACCAGCACTAAACAACCAGCATAAACAACCCGAGCTAAACAATTAGCAGTAAACAACCAGCACTAATCAACCAGTGCTAAACAACTAGCACGAAACAACCAGCAATAAACAACTGGTACTAAACAACTAGCACTAAGCAACCAGCAGTAAACAACAAGTACTAAACAGCTAGCACTAAATAATTAGCACTAAACATCAAGGCCTAGAAATTCAGTATAGCCAGTTTTGGGGCGCTAACGTTAGCGCCCGCCCGATGTTAGCGCCCGCCCCAAAGTTGCGCCCCCTTTGAGGAAATTCAGTTGCTTCGCCCTAAGAGGTTGCTGGAGTGCTAAAACAGGCGTTGCATGACTATTTTCAGGCGCTAAGCCGTCAGGCCGGAGCGCAACACTCGAGCGCGGGTGCAGCGCAGGTGCGGGGAGCTGGTGATTGACGGCAGACACTCTGGTGCCAGTGAGCTCTTAAAGGGGAAGGGTGCATGTGTTTTTTTCAAAGGCCGAGTCTGGGTGGGGAAGAGGAGGAGGAGGAGGAGGAGGTGGTGGTGGTGGTGGAGGTGGTGGTGGCCGGAAACAGAAATACACCGTTCACAACAACACACTGGACCCTTCCACACAACACATGCAGAGTGCCTTCTATAGTGCAGGAGGAGTGCCCTTTAATTTGCGCCCGGGGCCCGCGTCGGCTGTGTTGCGTTCCATTTTACAAACGCTCTGGACGCCAGCCGCACAATGGGGCGGTCCGACTGAAGTTTGGAATCGGGGCGCGCAAAGGGCGTTGCATGAGGATGTGATGTCATTTTCTGCGCGCGCAGCCGGGAGGGCGCTAAACTTTGCACCGGCGCTAAGATTCAACTTAATTTGGGGCGAGGCACAAACTGCGCTGCGCCCGGGTGCTACACGCATAGCGCCCGAAATTCACTTCTCTTAAGGCGCTAACTGCTGGCGCAACCAACTGAATTTCTAGGCCCAAGTGCCAAATGAACAGCAAAAAACAACGATCACTAAACAACTGACAAAAAACTACGGGCTAGATTTTCAGTTGCTTGCGCCAGCAGTTAGCGCCTTAAGAGAAGTGATTTCCGGGCGCTATGCGTGTAGCGCCCGGGCGCAGCGCAGTTTGCGCCCCGCCCCAAATTAAGTTGCCCGTTAGCGCCGGCGCAAAGTTTAGCGCCCGCCCGGATGCGCGCGCAGAAAATGACGTCACATCCTCGTGCAACGCCCTTTGGCCGCCCCGATTGCAAACTTCAGTCGGACCGCCCCATTGTGCGGCGGGCGGCCGGAGCGTTTGGAAAAAGGAACGCAACACAACCAGCGCGGGCCCCGGGGGGCGCTAATTAAAGGGAACGTCCTCTCCAGTATAAAGGCCATCCATTATTTCAGAAAACAGTCTTGTGCAACGCATTTCTGGAGACACAACAAGGAGGATAGCTAACTGGTTTCAAGCAGCAAGAGCCAGGTATTTTTGGACTCAGGCAACAGCGCTGCAAGTGGCCATTTGGAAATTAGAGTGTTTGCCAGGATTTGATGGGGGTTGCATGGGGTGCCAACGCGGAGCTGCAGCTCCATGTCCGTAGGGCTCGCAGACGCATTGTGAGAGGGGCAGCCCTGGCTAGAGGCAGAGGGGGCTACAGGCGTCGGCCACGTAGGCCTTACCCAGTCAGGCTATACCGCCAGCAGCGCTCCTACCTAAACATGAGTGCCGCGCGATGTGTTAAAAGGCTCCGATTCCGAAAGGGGGTGATTGCAGAGATCTGCCACCTGCTTCGCCGAGATCTGCGGCCAAAGCTCAGGTGCAGGACGTCTCTGTCGGTGGAAGTGAAGGTGACGGTGGCATTGAACTTCTATGCCACCGGCTCCTTCCAATACGCTGCTGGGGACATAGCAAACATCTCCCAGTACGGCGCGCATCGCTGCATCCGCCAGGTGACCGAAGCACTGTTCAGAAGGAGAAGCCAATTCATCTCCTTCCCCATGGCCCTGGAGAGCCAGCATCAGCGCGCATTGGGATTTTCCAGACTCGGGGAATTCCCCTTGGTGCAGGGCGCCATTGACTGTACGCATGTGGCTTTGCGGGCCCCTCTGGAGCATGGCGAGCAGTATCGCAACAGGAAGGGCTACCATTCTCTGAATGTGCAGCTGGTCTGTGACCACAAGCAGCGCATCATGGCAGTCAATGCCAGCTTCCCAGGCAGCAGCCACGATGCCTTTATCCTGCGGCAGAGTACTGTGCATGACATGTTCCAGGCACAGCCTCCCCCAAGAGGATGGCTACTCGGGGACAAAGGCTATCCTTTGTGCACCTGGCTCATGACCCCGCTCCGCGCGCCCAGGACCGCTGCTGAAGAGGCCTACAACGAGAGCCATCAAACCACCCGCAACATCATCGAGCTAACTATTGGGGTCCTCAAGCAGCGGTTCCGCTGCCTTGATCGCTCCGGAGGAGCTCTCCAGTATTCGCCGGACCGGGTCTCCCAATTTGTGGTGGTTTGCTGCATGCTACACAACCTGGCTATCCGCAGGACTCAGGCACTGCCACCTGACGTTGGACCAGCACCTCAGGAGGAGGAGCAGGAGGAGCATGAGGAGGAGGAGGAGGAGGAGGAGTACGTTCCCAGGAGGGAGCGACCAGGGCCAAGGGCCGCACGACGCCACCTTATTACACGGTACTTCTAAGCCCCCTGTCAGGGAATGGCCAGGGGCCATGAGGGAAGATGAATGCAGCCGCTCCGCAAGCCCTCAGCCGGCGAAGCCAACAAACACTAAGAAGAACAACCATGGAGACTGCATGAATAAAGATAATTTTTTATTAAACAAAAATGAAAAGCCCTTCCCACATGAATCCCCAAAAACAATAAACGGGCCCCACAAAAAGCCCAACAAACGACTCACTCCCACAAACTGGGGAGGAGCCACTCCACCTTTATTGAAACCGGGCCTCAACGTCGGCCTAACGCAAAAAAAAAGCCCTCCAAAAGCACAACCATGGGCAAAATAAAGATGGCCACCGCCATATTAAAGGAAAGCTGGCCACACCCTCTACTGAGTGGCCCGCGAGGGCGAGACCTTGGCCAGCATTTTGCCTCCCCTGCCCTGCCTGCTGCTCCTTCGCAAGCTCTGCCCAGTGGCTGCTGCGAGGCTGGGGGAAGGCGCCTGAGGCTCAGATGCCCTTCCGCCAGATGCCGCTGGGGGGCGGCCTACACGGCGTTTGGGCCTCGAGGGGCCGTCTCCTGAGTGGCGCGCCTGAGCCTGGCCACCATCAGCTGCAGCCGCTTGCCCTTGACGCCCCAGAGGGGGAATGGCGGCGACGGATAGTGCAATGTGGGCCAGCTGGCGTCTGGGATGCGCTGGCTGGTGCTGTGGCGCGGTGGCACTCGGCCGGGCCCGCACTGCAGGATCCGCAGCAATCAGCCGACGGCCGGCTTGCTGGGATGGTCCAGCGCGGCGCCTGCCCTGGCGATGCCTGCCTGAGACAGCGCGTGTGGCAGCAGTGAGTGGCCCTCTGGTCCTGGTGTGCGCGCGCATCACATCCGCCAGGGTCTTGACGGCATCAGTTAGCATGCGGCCAGTCGCGGCAGTTGCTGCCCCGAACTCGCGCACACTGGTCGCCAGCGACTCGATGGCCTCAGGCATGCGCCCCACCACGCTCATGAGCTCCGTGTGGCGCCGGTCCGAGTCGTCGGCCATCTGATCGAGCTTCCGCACCTCCTCCGAAGTGAAGGTGTCCGGACTGGAGTCGCGACTCTCCCGCTGGGGAGGAGGGGGCCGAACTAGGGGACCCTTGCCGCGTTGGTGACGGCGAGTGTGCCGAGCAGCAGCACTCCCCTCTGATCCTTCCCCCCTTTGGGGGGAAGGCCGCGGGCCACGCGCACGGCTGCTGGGTGGCTGGACGCCACTGGTCCCAGAAGCTGCATTGCCCTGCGACAGTTCCTCCAGGCACTCGTCCAGTGAGGAGGTGTCGAGCATTTCCTCCTCTCCTGCGGGACGTGACTGTTCCCCCGAAGGTCCGGCTTGCTCCTCCTCCTCCTCCTGGTTGGAGGTGCTGTCACTGGCAGCCTCAGGGTCCTGGTCGTCACCAGCTGAAAGCAGGAATGCACAAGAGTAGCTTCAGAGTGAGGAGACGGCGTCAGCGAGGGAGTTAGGACTGGTGGGATTCAGCGCATTGGTGGGACAGTGGCAAAGGAGGTAGCTCGGATGGGCCAGTGCGACGCGAGAGGGCCAAAAGGCGAGGTCCTTACCATTGCCGGGCAGTGGAGGGTCGGATACACCGCACGCTGTGGGGACAATCACACGTGCTCCCATGAGCACACACACGCGCTCCTCCAGCCGAGTGAGCTTCTGCAGCTTGGCGCGGCCACCCCTGGCACGGGCCTGGCGATTAAACGCTACTTTAGCCTGCAAGAGAAAGGACGGGCTGTAAGGGCGCAGTGAAGCCCTGATGTAGTGTGCACTGCCTCCCATGGTGGAATAGCTTGGACAGAGTGAAGCCCTGATGTAGTGTGCACTGCCTCCCATGGTGGAATAGCTTGGACAGAGTGAAGCCCTGATGTAGTGTGCACTGCCTCCCATGGTGGAATAGCTTGGACAGAGTGAAGCCCTGATGTAGTGTGCACTGCCTCCCATGGTGGAATAGCTTGGACAGAGTGAAGCCCTGATGTAGTGTGCACTGCCTCCCATGGTGGAATAGCTTGGACAGAGTGAAGCCCTGATGTAGTGTGCACTGCCTCCCATGGTGGAATAGCTTGGACAGAGTGAAGCCCTGATGTAGTGTGCACTGCCTCCCATGGTGGAATAGCTTGGACAGAGTGAAGCCCTGATGTAGTGTGCACTGCCTCCCATGGTGGAATAGCTTGGCCAAAGTGTAGAGTGCCGAATGGCCATTTGATGCTCATGACTGTCCCAATGCTGCTGGCTGAGGGCTGGCCAAAAGGACTTTCAGGTCCCTTTGCCCATCATGTCAGGTGTACATGCAAGAATGAGGAGGAGACTGGAAAGGCTACTCACCCTCACAATCCTGGTCAGATCGTTGTACTTCTTACGGCATTGTGTGTGGGTCCTGGGGGCCTCGCCGGTGAATGTCACCCTCTGGGCGATCTGCTTCCAGGCTTTGGTGTAGTCGTGGTGGGTTGGATTCCTCCCACTGTCTGGAAACAAGATCTTGCGCCTCACCTCCAGAGCTGTGAGCATGATGTCCAGATCACCCTCTGAGAAGCGCAGGGCACGCTGACGGGCCTTCTCTGGCGTTGCCATGACTCCCTGGGGCTGAGCAGTAGTGTTGAGGCCTCTTTGCAAGGCTGCAGTGTGCAGGGCGTGGCAGCAGACTAATTCGTCCCTTCCCCCTTTAAGAGCTGGTCGGCACCACGGGGTCTGCTGTCAGTGCAAAAATGACCGCACCCGTGCTGCGCCCCGCCTGGGCGCTATCCCTCTGGACCACCGGCTTAGCGCCTAAAGAGAGTAGTGGAACGCCTCTTTTAGCGCTCCACCAACCTCTTAGGGCGAAGCCACTGAATTCCCGGCAACGGGGCGCTACTTTGGGGCGGGCGCTAACTTCGGGCGGGCGCTAAAGCTAGCGCCCCAAAACTGCCTAAACTGAAAATCTAGCCCTGACAGTGCTAAGCAACCAGCGCTAAACACCCATCACTAAACAATGAGCGGTTAACAACTGGCAATAAGCAACTAGGACTAAACAATTAGGGCTAGATTTTCAGTATAGGCAGTTTTGGGGCGCTAGCTTTAGCGCCCGCCCGAAGTTAGCGCCCGCCCCAAAGTAGCGCCCCGTTGCCGGGAATTCAGTGGCTTCGCCCTAAGAGGTTGGTGGAGCGCTAAAAGAGGCGTTCCACTACTCTCTTTAGGCGCTAAGCCGGCGGTCCAGAGGGATAGCGCCCAGGCGGGGCGCAGCACGGGTGCGGTCATTTTTGCACTGACAGCAGACCCCGTGGTGCCGACCAGCTCTTAAAGGGGGAAGGGACGAATTGGTCTGCTGCCACGCCCTGCACACTGCAGCCTTGCAAAGAGGCCTCAACACTACTGCTCAGCCCCAGGGAGTCATGGCAACGCCAGAGAAGGCCCGTCAGCGTGCCCTGCGCTTCTCAGAGGGTGATCTGGACATAATGGTCACAGCTCTGGAGGTGAGGCGCAAGATCTTGTTTCCAGAGAGTGGGAGGAATCCAACCCACCACGACTACACCAAAGCCTGGAAGCAGATTGCCCAGAGGGTGACGTTCACCGGCGAGGCCCCCAGGACCCACAAACAATGCCGTAAGAAATACAACGATCTGACCAGGATTGTGAGGGTGAGTAGCCTTTCCAGTCTCCTCCTCATTCTTGCATGTACACCTGACATGATGGGCAAAGGGACCTGAAAGTCCTTTTGGCCAGCCCTCAGCCAGCAGCATTGGGACAGTCATGAGCATCAAATGGCCATTCGGCACTCTACACTTTGGCCAAGCTATTCCACCATGGGAGGCAGTGGACAGTACATCAGGGCTTCACTCTGTCCAAGCTATTCCACCATGGGAGGCAGTGCACACTACATCAGGGCTTCACTCTGTCCAAGCTATTCCACCATGGGAGGCAGTGCACACTACATCAGGGCTTCACTCTGTCCAAGCTATTCCACCATGGGAGGCAGTGCACACTACATCAGGGCTTCACTGCGCACTTACAGCCCGTCCTTTCTCTTGCAGGCTAAAGTAGCGTTTAATCGCCAGGCCCGTGCCAGGGGTGGCCGCGCCAAGCTGCAGAAGCTCACTCGGCTGGAGGAGCGCGTGTGTGTGCTCATGGGAGCCCGTGTGATTGTCCCCACAGCGTGCGGTGTATCCGACCCTCCACTGCCCGGCAATGGTAAGGACCTCGCCTTTTGGCCCTCTCGCGTCGCACTGGCCCATCCGAGCTACCTCCTTTGCCACTGTCCCACCAATGCGCTGAATCCCACCAGTCCTAACTCCCTCGCTGACGCCGTCTCCTCACTCTGAAGCTACTCTTGTGCATTCCTGCTTTCAGCTGGTGACGACCAGGACCCTGAGGTTGCCAGTGACAGCACCTCCAACCAGGAGGAGGAGGAGGAGCAAGCCGGACCTTCGGGGGAACAGTCACGTCCCGCAGGAGAGGAGGAAATGCTTGACACCTCCTCACTGGACGAGTGCCTGGAGGAACTGTCGCAGGGCAATGCAGCTTCTGGGACCAGTGGCGTCCAGCCACCCAGCAGCCATGCGCGTGGCCCGCGGCCTTCCCCCCAAAGGGGGGAAGGATCAGAGGGGAGTGCTGCTGCTCGGCACACTCGCCGTCACCAACGCGGCAAGGGTCCCCTAGTTCGGCCCCCTCCTCCCCAGCGGGAGAGTCGCGACTCCAGTCCGGACACCTTCACTTCGGAGGAGGTGCGGAAGCTCGATCAGATGGCCGACGACTCGGACCGGCGCCACACGGAGCTCATGAGCGTGGTGGGGCGCATGCCTGAGGCCATCGAGTCGCTGGCGACCAGTGTGCGCGAGTTCGGGGCAGCAACTGCCGCGACTGGCCGCATGCTAACTGATGCCGTCAAGACCCTGGCGGATGTGATGCGCGCGCACACCAGGACCACAGGGCCACTCACTGCTGCCACACGCACTGTCTCAGGCAGGCATCGCCAGGGCAGGCGCCGCGCTGGACCATCCCAGCAAGCCGGCCGTCGGCTGATTGCTGCGGATCCTGCAGTGCGGGCCCGGCCGAGTGCCACCGCGCCACAGCACCAGCCAGCGCATCCCAGACGCCAGCTGGCCCACATTGCGCCATCCGTCGCCGCCATTCCCCCTCTGGGGCGTCAAGGGCAAGCGGCTGCAGCTGATGGTGGCCAGGCTCAGGTGCGCCACTCAGGAGACGGCCCCTCGAGGCCCAAACGCCGTGTAGGCTGCCCCCCAGCGGCATCTGGCGGAAGGGCATCTGAGCCTCAGGCGCCTTCCCCCAGCCTCGCAGCAGCCACTGGGCAGAGCTTGCGAAGGAGCAGCAGGCAGGGCAGGGGAGGCAAAATGCTGGCCAAGGTCTCGCCCTCGCGGGCCACTCAGTAGAGGGTGTGGCCAGCTTTCCTTTAATATGGCGGTGGCCATCTTTATTTTGCCCATGGTTGTGCTTTTGGAGGGCTTTTTTTTTGCGTTAGGCCGACGTTGAGGCCCGGTTTCAATAAAGGTGGAGTGGCTCCTCCCCAGTTTGTGGGAGTGAGTCGTTTGTTGGGCTTTTTGTGGGGCCCGTTTATTGTTTTTGGGGATTCATGTGGGAAGGGCTTATCATTTTTGTGTAATAAAAAATTATCTTTATTCATGCAGTCTCCATGGTTGTTCTTCTTAGTGTTTGTTGGCTTCGCCGGCTGAGGGCTTGCGGAGCGGCTGCATTCATCTTCCCTCATGGCCCCTGGCCATTCCCTGACAGGGGGCTTAGAAGTACCGTGTAATAAGGTGGCGTCGTGCGGCCCTTGGCCCTGGTCGCTCCCTCCTGGGAACATACTCCTGCTCCTCCTCCTCCTCCTCCTCCTCCTCCTCATGCTCCTCCTGCTCCTCCTCCTGAGGTGCTGGTCCAACGTCAGGTGGCAGTGCCTGAGTCCTGCGGATAGCCAGGTTGTGTAGCATGCAGCAAACCACCACAAATTGGGAGACCCGGTCCGGCGAATACTGGAGAGCTCCTCCGGAGCGATCAAGGCAGCGGAACCGCTGCTTGAGGACCCCAATAGTTAGCTCGATGATGTTGCGGGTGGTTTGATGGCTCTCGTTGTAGGCCTCTTCAGCAGCGGTCCTGGGCGCGCGGAGCGGGGTCATGAGCCAGGTGCACAAAGGATAGCCTTTGTCCCCGAGTAGCCATCCTCTTGGGGGAGGCTGTGCCTGGAACATGTCATGCACAGTACTCTGCCGCAGGATAAAGGCATCGTGGCTGCTGCCTGGGAAGCTGGCATTGACTGCCATGATGCGCTGCTTGTGGTCACAGACCAGCTGCACATTCAGAGAATGGTAGCCCTTCCTGTTGCGATACTGCTCGCCATGCTCCAGAGGGGCCCGCAAAGCCACATGCGTACAGTCAATGGCGCCCTGCACCAAGGGGAATTCCCCGAGTCTGGAAAATCCCAATGCGCGCTGATGCTGGCTCTCCAGGGCCATGGGGAAGGAGATGAATTGGCTTCTCCTTCTGAACAGTGCTTCGGTCACCTGGCGGATGCAGCGATGCGCGCCGTACTGGGAGATGTTTGCTATGTCCCCAGCAGCGTATTGGAAGGAGCCGGTGGCATAGAAGTTCAATGCCACTGTCACCTTCACTTCCACCGACAGAGACGTCCTGCACCTGAGCTTTGGCCGCAGATCTCGGCGAAGCAGGTGGCAGATCTCTGCAATCACCCCCTTTCGGAATCGGAGCCTTTTAACACATCGCGCGGCACTCATGTTTAGGTAGGAGTGCTGCTGGCGGTATAGCCTGACTGGGTAAGGCCTACGTGGCCGACGCCTGTAGCCCCCTCTGCCTCTAGCCAGGGCTGCCCCTCTCACAATGTGTCTGCGAGCCCTACGGACATGGAGCTGCAGCTCCGCGTTGGCACCCCATGCAACCCCCATCAAATCCTGGCAAACACTCTAATTTCCAAATGGCCACTTGCAGCGCTGTTGCCTGAGTCCAAAAATACCTGGCTCTTGCTGCTTGAAACCAGTTAGCTATCCTCCTTGTTGTGTCTCCAGAAATGCGTTGCACAAGACTGTTTTCTGAAAAAAGGATGGCCTTTATACTGGAGAGGACGTTCCCTTTAATTAGCGCCCCCCGGGGCCCACGCTGGTTGTGTTGCGTTCCTTTTTCCAAACGCTCCGGCCGCCCGCCGCACAATGGGGCGGTCCGACTGAAGTTTGCAATCGGGGCGGCCAAAGGGCGTTGCACGAGGATGTGACGTCATTTTCTGCGCGCGCATCCGGGCGGGCGCTAAACTTTGCGCCAGCGCTAACGGGCAACTTAATTTGGGGCGGGGCGCAAACTGCGCTGCGCCCGGGCGCTACACGCATAGCGCCCGGAAATCACTTCTCTTAAGGCGCTAACTGCTGGCGCAAGCAACTGAAAATCTAGCCCTTAGTGTTACACAACCAGTGCTAGACAACTAGCACTAAAGAACCAACGCTAGACAAACAGCACTAAACAACAGGCAAAACACAACTAGCACTAAACAACTAGTGCTAAATAACTAGCACTAAACAACCAGCGCTAAATAAACAGCACTAAACAATGAGCGCTAAACAACTGGCAAAAAAGAACTAGCAAGAAGCAGCCAGCGCTAAACAACCAGCACTAAATAATCAGCGGTTAACAATTGGCAATAAACAAATAGCACTAAGCAGCTGGAACTAAATAACTAGCACTAATCAACGGGAAAAAAACAACCAGCGCTAAACACCCAGCACTTAACATCCAGCACTAAACAACTAGCACTAAATAACCAGAGCTAAACTACTAGCAATATACAATGAGCACTAAACAACCAGCAATAAACAACAAGCAATAAAGAACTAGCACTATACAACCAGCACTAAAGAAACAGCTCTAAACAACTGGCACTAAACAACTAGCAATAAACAATTGGTACTAATAAACCAGCACTAAACTACTGACAATAAACAACTAGCACTTAACAACCAGCACTAAACAAACAACACTAAACAACTGTCACTAACAACGAGCACTAAAAAAACAGCACTAAACAACCAGCACTATACAACTAGCAATAAACAACCAGCACTAAACAACAAGCATGAAACAACCAGTGCTAAACAGCCAGCACTAAACAACTGGTACTAAGCAACCAGCAATAAACAACCAGCGCTAAACAACTGGAAACCATCAATTAGCCCTAAACAACCAGCACTAAAAAGACAATGCTAAAGAACTGGCACTAAATAACAGGTGCTAAACAAGAAGTACTAAACAACCAGCACTAAACAACCAGCACATAACAACCAGGTTTAAACTACCAGCACAAAACAACCGGCACTAAACAAACAACACTGAAGAACTGGCAATAAACAAGATGCACTAAACAGCCAGCACTAAACAACCAGCACTTAACAAACAGGTTTAAACTACCAGCACAAAACAACCAGCACTAAACAAACAACACTGAAGAACTGGCAATAAACAAGATGCACAAAACAGCCAGCACTAAACAACCACCACTAAACAACCACGTTTAAACTACCAGCACAAAACAACCAGCACTAAACAAACAACACTGTAGAACTGGCAATAAACAAGATGCACTAAACAGCCAGCACTAAACAACCAGCACTATACAACCAGTGGTAAACAACCAGCACTAATCAGCAGGCACTAATCAACCAACGCAAAACAACCAGCACCAATCAACCAGCACTATACAACCAGCGGTAAACAAATGGCAATATACAACTAGCAATAAACAACCAGCACTAAGGAACCAGCACTAAACAACCTGCACTAAACAACCAGCACTAAACAGCTGCCAATAAACAACTAACGCTAAAAAACCAGCGCTAAACAACTGACAATAAACAACTAGCTCTAAACAACCAGAACTAAACAACCAGCGCTAAACAAGCAGCACTAAACTACCGGCACTAAACAACTGGCAATAAGCAACTAGCACTAAACAACCAGCACTGAACAACCAGCGCTAAACAACGACCAATAAACAACCAGCAATAATTAACCTGTGCTAAACAACTAGCACTAAAAAAACAGTGCTAAAAAAACAGTACTAAACAACTGGCACTAAACAACAGGCAATACACAACTAGCGCTAAACAACCAGTGTGAAACAACCGGCAATAACCAACAAGCACTAACCAACTAGCATTAATAACTAGCAATAAATAACCAGCGCTAAACCTTTAGCGCTAAATAAACAGCGCTAAGCAACTGGCACTAAACAACTAGTAATAAACAACTAGTACTAATAAACCAGCACTATACTACTGGCAATAAGCAACCAACACTAAACAACTAGCGCTAAACAAACAACACTAAACAACTGGCACTAACAATGAGCACTAAACAACCAGCGCTAAAGAAGTGGCAATAAGGAACCAATTGTAAACAACCAGCAGTAAACAACCAGCACTAAACAAATAGCAATAACTAACCAGCACTAAAGCACCAGCACTAAACAACCAGCAATAAAGAACTAGCACTATACAACCAGCATTAAAGAAACAGCACTAAACAACTGGCACTAAACAACTAGCAATAAACAACTCGGGCTAATAAACCAGCACTAACTACTGGCAATAAAAACTAGCACTAAACAACCAGCGCTAAACAAACAGCACTAAACAACCAGCGCTAAACAACTGGAAACAAACAATTAGCCCTAAACAACCAGCACTAAACAACCAGCAGTAAACAACCAGGTTTAAACTACCAGCACAAAACAATCGGCACTAAACAAACAACACTGAAGAACTGGCAATAAGCAAGTTGCAATAAACAGCCAGCACTAAACAACCAGCACTATACAACCAGTGGTAAACAACCAGTACTAAACAGCCAGCTCTAATCAACCAACGCAAAACAACCAGCACCAATCAACCAGCACTATACAACCGGCGATAAACACCTGACAATATACAACTAGCAATAAACAACCAGCACTAAGGAACCAGCACTAAACAACCAGCACTAAACAGCTGCCAATAAAAAACTAACGCTAAAAAACCAGCGCTAAACAACAGACAATAAACAACTAGCTCTAAACAACCAGAACTAAACAGCCAGCGCTAAACAAGCAGCACTAAACTATTGGCACTAAAAAACTGGGAATAAGCAACTAGCACTAAACAACCAGCACTGAACAACCAGCGCTACACAATGACCAATAAACAACCAGCAATAATTAACCTGTGCTAAACAACTAGCACTAAAAAACCAGCGGTAAAAAAACAGTACTAAACAACTGGCACTAAACAACAGGCAATACACAACTAGCACTAAAGAACCAGTGTGAAACAACTTGCAATAACCAACAAGCACTAACCAACTAGCATTAATAACTAGCAATAAATAACCAGCACTAAACAACTAGCAGTAAATAAACAGCACTAAACAACTAGCAATAAACAACTAGTGCTAATAAACCAGCACTAAACTACTGGCAATAAATAACTAGCACTAAACAACTAGCACTAAACAAACAACACTAAACAACTGGCACTAACAATGAGCACTAAAGAACGAGCACTAAACAACCAGTGCTAAAGAAGTGGCAATAAATAAGCAATGCAAAAGGACCAGCAGTAAACAACCAGCACTAAACAAATAGCAATAACTAACTAGCACTGAACCACCAGCACTAAACAACCAGCAATAAAGAACTAGCACTATACAACCAGCACTAAAGAAACAGCACTAAACAACTGGCACTAAACAACTAGCAATAAACAACTAGAACTAATAAACTAGCACTAAACAACTAGCAATAAACAACTAGAACTAAACAACCAGTGCTTAGCAAACATCACTAAGCAACTGGCACTAAACAACTAGCTGTAAACAACTAGCACTAAACAACTTACACTAAACAACTTCCACTAAACAAGCAGCGCTAAATAAGCAGCACTAAACAACCAGCACTAAACAATGAGAGCTAAACAACTGGCAAAAAATAACTAGCACTAAACAATCAGCGCTAAACAAACAGCATACTAAACAACCAGCGCTAAACAATCAGCAGTAAACAACCAGCACTACACAACTAGCACTAAACTACCAGTGCTAAATAACAGCACTAAACACCTGGCACTAAACTACTGGCAATAAGCAACTAGCATGAAACAATCAGCAATAAGCAACCAGTGCTAGACAAGTAGCACTAAAGAAGCAGCGCTAAAGAAATAGCACTTAACAACTGGCAATACACAACTAGCACTAAACTGCCAGTGCTAAACAACTGGCAATAAACAATTAGCACTAAACAACTATCACTAAATAACTAGCATTAAACAACCAGCACTAAACAACCAGCACTAAACAATGAGCGCTAAACTACTGGCAAATAACAACTAGCACTAAGCAACCAGCGCTAAACAACCAGCCCTACACAATCAGTGGTTAACAATTGGCAATAAACAAATAGCACAAAGCAACTAGCATTAAATA
Organism: Somniosus microcephalus; assembly: GCF_052327205.1. NCBI lineage: Eukaryota > Metazoa > Chordata > Chondrichthyes > Squaliformes > Somniosidae > Somniosus > Somniosus microcephalus. The sequence continues at coordinate 161,026,372 of NC_140992.1, forward strand.
ACTAGCACTAAACAACCAGTGCTAAACAACCAGCAATAAGCGATGATCATTAAACAACTCAGAAAAAGCAACCAGCACTAAACAACCAGCACTAAACAACCGGAGCTAAACTAACAGAATAAGCAACTAGCACTAAAAAACAGCTCTAAATAACTAGCACTAAACAACCAGCACTAAACAGCTGGCACTAAACAACTAGCACTAAACAACCAGTGCTAAACAATCAGCAATAAACAACTAGCACTAAACAAACAGTGCTAAAGAAACAGCACTGAACAACTGGCAACAAACAGCTAGCAATAAACAACTAGCACTATTAAACAAGCAGTAAACAACTGGCACTAAACAACTAGCAATAAACAACCAGCACTAAACAAACAGCAATATACCACTGGCACTAACAACTAGCAATAAACAACTAGCACTGAACAATGGCCTAGAAATTCAGTGCCCTTAGCGCCGATTTTGCGGCGCTAGAGGGCCTAGCGCTGCAATTGGCGCCGGCGCCGAAATTGCCTGGGGCCCTTCCGCCGCGGTAGACCGGTAGCGCTGCGCCGGCACCGATGACGTCATCGGTGTGCTCAGCGTCCCGGTTGCCATGCCGACGGGCCCCAGCGCCAAAATTCAGTTGCGGCCACCTCGCCCGTGGCAGCCGCAACTAAGACTCTGGCAACAGAGTCTTACATGACTTTGCGCCAGCGCATTAAAGGCACCGCGGCGGCCGGCCGCTTTCCCGCCGGCCGCCTGGCCGCAGCTCCCTCCCCGGACTTCCCCCCCCCCGGAACAGAAGCAAGCCCGGCACTTGTCCGAGGTGCCGGGCTCATTTTTAAAATGATTTTCGCGGGCCACGGCCGGGTGCAGGCAGCTCCTCCTTAAGGGAAGGAGGAGGCCTGCACTTCCCGAACCTGCCGCACCGCAGCGGGCGCCGCAGCGCCGGAATAGCGCCGATATTCAGCGCGTAGCACCAGTTTTCAGGCGCAAACAGCTCTCAGCAGCGCCGGCAGCCGTTTGGGCGCAGAACTATTGAATTTTGGGCCCGACCAGCGCGACTTAGCTCCGGCACTAACTTCCGGCGCTAAAGCCCTGGCTGCGCCAAAACTCAATTTCTAGGCCAATGAGTGCTAAACAACCAGCGTTAAACAACTAGCACTAAACAATGAGCACTAAACAACCAGCACTAAACATCCAGCACTAAACGACAAGCAAAAAATGAACACTGAACCACCAGCACTAAAGAACCAGCACTAAACAACTTGCACTAAACTACGAGCACTTAACAACCAGCCCTAAACAACCAGCACTAAACCAGTAGTAATTGGCAGGCAGTAAAAACCAGTTATCTAAACAATTGACCAGGGGTGACTCATTTGGCTACAAACAAACAGTATAAAAAGACCAGTGTTAGTGCAAGCAGCACGGAGTGCTAGCAGCAGAGAGTGCCTTTTGAGAGTTTGGGTAAGTGAGAGAGTTAGGGTAAGTGATGTGCTGTTTTTGTTTTTGTTTAGTTTTCCTGCCAGTCTCAGGATTAGCAGACATCGCGGAGGCTGAGCAGCGAGGCGAGGCCCAGTTGAGACAGCCGGGAGCAGCAGCGGGTGTTGAGTCAGAGCAGTGGGCGAGGCAGCCTAAACAGGCTCCACAGGCAACATTCCAAAGGGAGGTCAGAATTCAAAAGTGACATCACAGCCAAGCTGATAGGTGATTGGCTGGTTGGTGAGTCCTTTTCCTTCCCTTTCAAACCTTTATAAGTTAGTAAGTTCAATTAAATAGAGGTGTGATATTCATCATCTAGAATCGGGGCAGAGGGTATTTAAAAATAATAGTTAATGTAATTAATTATATAGAATGGCAGAGCAGGTGATGTGTTACTGCTGCAATATGTGGGAGCTGGTGGACACCATTGATACTCCAGGTGATTGCAGTAAGTTTTGGCTGCTCGAGGAACTCCGGCTCCGTGTTGATGAGCTGGAGTCTGAGCTTCAAACACTGCGACACATCAGGGAGGAGGAGTGTTAACTGGACTCTGAGTTCCAGGAAGTAGTCACACCAATTAGATTAACTAATTCAGATGTCTTCCGTGGTCAGGGACAGGAGGGTGTGACTATGAGTGAAGCAGGTACAGGGATCCAGGAGGTAGTGTTGAAGGAGCTGCCGCCCTTGCTCTTGTCCAACAGGTTCGAGGCTCTTACACCCTGTGAGGACAGGAACAGGGACTGCAGGGAGGATGAGCAACCTGGCCACAGCACCGTGGAATGAGGGGCCATTCAAGTGGGGGGAGTAAAAATAAATGTTGTAGTGGTAGGATATAGTATCATTAGGGGGATAGATAGAGTTCTTTGCAGCCGAGAACGAAGTCCCGAAGGCTGTGTTGCCTGCCCGGTGCCAGGGTTAAGGACATCTCTTCTGGGCTGCAGAGAAACTTGGAGTGGGAGGGGGAGGATCCAGTTGTCATGGTCCATGTTGGTACCTACGACATAGATAGGACAAGGAAAGAGGTTCTGCTGAGGGAGTATGAGCAGCTAGGGGCCAAATTAAAAAGCAGAACCACAAGGGTAATAATCTCTGGATTACTACCTGAGCCACGAGCAAATTTGGCTAGGGTAAAAAAAATCAGAGAGTTAAATGCATGGCTCAAAGACTGGTGTGGGAGAAATGGGTTTTGCTTCTTGGGACACTGGCACCAGTACTGGGATGGGAGAGAGCTGTTCCATTGGGTGGGACTTCACTTGGCCAGTGCTGGGACTAGAATCCTGGTGAATCAAATAACTAGGGCTGTAGAGAGGGCTTTAAACTAATTAGTGGGGGGGAGGTTTCAAGAAGTGAAAAATAAAAATGTCAGCGGAGAAGGCAATAGAGCAAGGTAGCAGTGAGGGAATTAAAAATCAGAGAGTGTCAGGAAGGGACAGAGGCCTAGAAATTCATTAAGGCGCTGCCAGCTTTGCGCCCAGTTAATGCCTAAAGGGTGAGTTTGCACCAAAAATGAGTTTGTGCAGATATTCAGCGCAGCGGTATTGGCGGTGGTAGCCGTTAGCGCTGCGCCGGCACCGATGACATCATCGGTGTGCGCAGTGCCCCGGTTCTGCCCCGAAACCGCGCCGATCCCCATATTTAGTTGTGGCCACCTCCTCCGACGTGGCCGCAAACAGCGACCAGAAAACGAGGCCATCCTGCTGCCTTAGTGGGGTGCTTTAAAGCGGAAGGTGCGGCCGGCCGCTTTTGCGGCGGCAGCCTGCCCGCACCTCCTTCCCCGGCTTCCTCCAACCCCCCCGCGGCATTGCCGGCTGCTTTCCACGAGCCCGGCACTTCTCCGTGGTGCCGGGCTCATTTGCCGGCACTATCCAGTGGCGATCTCCCCATTGCAGGCAGCTCCCCGTTAAGAGGAGGAGGAGGCCTGCAGTACCGCAGCCTGCCGCTGCGCAGCGCCTGGCGCAGCGGCGCCAAGAGCGGTGATATTCAGTGTCAGCACACCAAGCGGAGGCGGGCACACCCTGGTATAGTGCCCGCTTCCGAATTGGGTCGCTAACAATGAATATCTGGCGATCGCTATAGGCTTCCCGCCCAGCGCTAACTTTTGGGCGCTAGCCAGCTGGCGGGGCCATAGTGAATTTCTAGGCTAGAATGTATAAAGATAAAGTTAGAGTAGTAAAGGGGGTAAAAGCAGGAATAAATTGTCACAAAACACATTTAAAAGTTCTTTATCTGAATGCACGCAGCATACGTAACAAAATAGACGAGTTGACGGTACAAATAACTACACATGAGTATGATCTGGTGGCCATTACAGAAACATGGCTGCAAGGTGACCATGACTGGGAACTAAACATCCAGGGGTATTTGACAATTAGGAAGGACAGGCAGGAAGGAGAGGGAGCTGGGGTGGCTATGTTAATAAAGGATGGAATCACTGCAATAGTGAGAAATGATATTGGGTCAAAGGATCAGGATAGTGAAACAGTTTGGGTGGAGATAAGGAATAATAAGGGGAAAAGGTCACTAGTGGGTGTAGTCTAGAGGCCTCCTAACAGTTGCAACTGTGTTGGTTGGAGTATAAATCAGGAAATAGTTGGGGCTTGTATTAAGGGAACAGCTATAATCATGGGGGATTTTAACTTTCATATTGACTGGACAAATCAAATTGGGCAGGGCAGCCTTGAGGAAGAGTTCATAGAGTGCATTAGGGACAGGTTCCTTGAGCAGTATGTAACTGAGCCAACCAGGGGGCAGGCAATCTTAGATTTGGTCCTGTGTAATGAGACAGGATTAATAAAAAAATTCCTAGTAAAGGATCCCCGTGGAATGAGTGACCATAACATGGTTGAATTCCAAATTCAGTTGGAGGGTGAGAGAGTTGGATCTCAAACCAGCATACTAAGCTTAAATAAAGGAGATTATGAAGGTATGAGAGCAGAGTTGACTAAAGTGGACTGGAAAAATAGATTAAAGTGTAAGATGGTACATGAGCAGTGGTGTATATTCAAGGAGATAATTCACAACTTTCAAGAAAAATATATTCCAGGAAAAAGGGGTGTAAAAGTAAAGACAGCCATCCGTGGCTAAGTAAAGTACTAAAGGATAGTATCTGACTGAAAACAAGGGCATATAAAGTAGCCAAATCTAGTGGGAGGATAGAAGATTGGGAAGCATTTAAAAGCCAGCAAAGAATAACTAAAAGATTAATTAAGAAAGGGAAGATAGATTTTAAAGTAAACTAGCAAAAAATATAAAAAGAGATAGCAAGAGTTTCTACAGTTATATAAAAAGAAAAAGAGTGGCTAAAGTGAATGTCGGTCCCTTAGAGGACGAGACCGGGAAATTAGTGGTGGGGAACGTGGAGATGGCAAAAACACTGAACAAATATTTTGTATCAGTCTTTACAGTAGAGGACACTAAAAATATCCCAACACTGGACAAACAGGGGGCTATGGGGGGGAGGAGCTAAACACAATTAAAATCACGAAGGAGGCGGTACTCGGTAAGATAATGGGACTAAAGGCATATAAATCCCCTGGACCTGATGGCTTACATCCTAGGGTACTGAGAGAAGTAGCGGTAGGGATTGTGGATGCATTGGTGGTAATTTTCCAAAACTCCCTGGATTCAGGAAAGGTCCCAGCAGATTGGAAAACTGCTAATGTAACGCCCTTATTTAAAAAGGGAGACAGACAAAAGGCTGGAAACTATAGACCAGTTAGCCTAACATCTGTTGGAGTCCATTATTAAGGAAGCAGTAACAGGACATAATAAAGCATAATTTAATCAGACAGAGTCAGCATGGTTTTACGAAGAGGAAGTCATGTTTGACAAATTTGCTCGAAATTTTTGAGGACATAACAAACAGGGTGGATAAAGGGAAACCAGTGGATGTGGTGTATTTGGAACTCCAAAAGGCATTTGACAAGGTACCACACAAAATATTACTGCACAAGATAAAAAATCACAGGATTGGGGGCAATATACTGGCATGGGTGGAAGATTGGCTATCTAACAGAAAACAGAGAGTTGGAATAAATGGTTCATTCTCGGGTTGGCAATCAGTAACTAGTGGTGTTCCGCAGTGGTCAGTGCTGGGACCCCAACTCTTTACAATCTATATTAATGATTTGGAGGAAGGGACCGAGTGCAACGTATCCAAGTTTGCCGACGATACAAAGATGGGAGGGAAAGCAGTGAGTGAGGACGACATAAAAACCTGCAAAAGGACATAGACAGGCTAGGCGAGTGGGCAAAAATTTGGCAGGTGGAATATAATGTTGGCAAGTGTGAGGTTATGCACTTTGGCAGAAAAAATCAAAGAGCAAGTTATTATCTAAATTGAGAGAAACTGTAAAGTGCTGCAGTACAAAGGGATCTGGGGGTCCTGGTGCATGAAACACAGAAGGTTAGTATGCAGGTACAGCAGGTGATCAGGAAGGCCAATGGAATCTTGGCTTTTAATGCAAGGGGGATGGAGTATAAAAGCAGGGATGTCTTGCTGCAGTTATACAGGATACTGGTGAGGCCACACCTGAAATACTGCGTACAGTTTTGGTTTCCATATTTAAGAAAAGATATACTTGCTCTCGAGGCAGTTCAGAGAAGGTTCACTCGGTTGATTCCGGAGATGAGGGGGTTGACTTATGAGGAAAGGTTGAGTAGGTTGGGCCTCTACTCATTGGAATTCAGAAGAATGAGAGGCGATCTTATCGAAACATATAAGATTGTGAGGGGGCTTGATCGGCTGGATGCCGGGAGGATGTTTCCACTGATGGATGAGACTAGAACTAGGGGGCATAATCTTAGAATAAGGGGCTGCCATTTCAAAACTGAGATGAGGAGAAACTTCTTCACTCAGAGGGTAGTAAATCTATGGAATTTGCTACCTCAGAGAGCTGTAGAAGCTGCGACATTAAATAGATTTAAAACGGAGATAGACAGTTTCCTAGCAGATAAGTGAATAAGGGGTTACAGGGAGAGGTCAGGGAAGTGGACGTGAGTCTAAGTTCGGATCAGCCATGATACTATTGAATGGCGGAGCAGGCCCGAGGGGCCGTATGGCCTACTCCTGCTCCTACTTCTTATGTTCTTATGTTATGTTCTTATGTAATAAACAACCAGCACTGAACAACCAGCGCTAAACAACTAGAGCTAAACAAATAGCACTAAACAACTGGCACTACACTACCAGCATTAAACAACTAGCACTAAACAACTGGCAACAAGCAACTAGCACTAAACATCCAGCAATAAACAAACAGCGCTAAACAATTTGCACTAAACATCCAGCATTAAACAAACAGCACTAAACAAATGGTGCTAAACAACTGGCAATACACAACTAGCAATAAACAACGAGTGCTAAACAACTTGTAATAAACAGATAGCTCTAAACAACTAGCACTAAACAACAGCACTAAAAAATGATCACTAAACATCTAGCAAAAGTCAACCAGCATCTAACAACCAGCGCTAAACAACCTGCACTAAACTATCAGTGGTTAACAACTGGCAAAAAACAACCTGTGCCAAACAACCAGCGCTAAAGAACTGGCAATTAAAACCTAGCACAAAACAATCACCACTAATCAACCAGCACTAAACAACCAGCGCTAAACAAATGGCAATAAAAACCTAGTATTAAACAACCAGCGCTAAACAACCAGCACTAAACAACCAGCAATAAACAAGCAGTACTAAACAACGAGCACTAAACAACCAGCACTAAACAACCAAAGCTTGAAAACCAGCACTAACCAACGAGCGCTAAACAACTGGCAATAAACAAGGAGCACTAAACAACCAGAGCTTAACAACCAGCACTAACCAATGAGCAATAAACAACTGGCAATGAACAACGAGCACTAAACAACCAGCACTAAACAACCAGCACACTGACCAACAAGCACTAAACAACTGGCAATAAGCAACAAGCACTAAACAACCAGCACTAAACAACCAGTACTAAACAACGAGCACTAAACAACTGGCACTAAACAACCAGAGCTTAATAACCAGCACTAAACAACCAGCATTAAACAACCAATACTAAACAACCAGCACTAAACAACCAGAGATTAACAACCAGCACTAACCAATGAGCGCTAAACAACTGGCAATAAACAACGAGCACTAAACAACCAGCGCTAAACAACCAGCACTAAACAACGAGCGCTAAACAATTGGCAATAAAGACCTAGCTCTAAACAACCAGTGCTAAACAACAAGCATTATACAACCAGCGGTTAGCAACTGGCAATAAACAACTATCACTGAAGGACCAGCACTAAACAACTAGCATTAAACAATCAGCATTAAACAAATAGAAATAAACAACAAGCACTTAACAACAAGTACTTAACATCTAGCACAAAGCATCTGGCACGCAACATCTAGCACTAAACAACCAGCACTAAACACCCAGCAGTAAACAACCAGCACTAAACAACCAGCGCTAAACAACTAGCACTAAACAACTAGCACTAAACAACCAACACTAAACAGCCAACACTAAACAACCAGCACTAAACAACCTGCGCTAAACAACCAGCACTAAACAACCAGCAGTTAACAACTGGCAATAAACAACTAGCACTAAAGAACCAGCGCTAAACAACCAGCAATAAATAACAAGCACTAATCAACCAACACTCAACAACTAGCACTAAAAAAACAGAATTAAACAATTAGCATTAAACAATTAGCATTAAACAACCAGCACTAAACAGCCAGCACTAAACAACCAGTGCTAAACAACCAGCACTAAACAACCAACAATAATCAACCAACACTAGACAACCAGCACTAAACAACAGGTGCTAAACAACCAGAACTAAACAAGTAGCACTAAACAACTGTCGCTAAACTACTGGCGCTAAACAACCAATGCTAAATAACCAACACTAATGAACCAGTGAGAAGCAACTAACACTAAACAACCAGCGCCAAACAAATGGCACTAAACAACCAGTGCTAAACAACCCAGACTGAACAACCAGCACTAAACAATCAGCACTAAAGAACCAACACTAAACACCCACTGCTAAACAACTGGCACTAAACAACAGGCACTAAACATCTGGCACAAATGAACCGGTGCTATGCAACTAGCACTAAACAACCAGCGCTAAACAACCAGCGCTAAACAACCAGCGCTAAACAAGTGGCAAGAAAAAACGAATGCTAAACAACCAGCACTAAACAACTAGCACTAAACAACCACAGATAAACAACCAGCACTAAACAGCTAACACTAAACAACCAGCACTAAACAACCAGAGCTAAACAAATAGCACTAAACAACCAGCACTAAACTACCAGCATTAAACAACTAGCACTAAACAACTGGCAATAAGCTACTGGCACTATACAGCCAGCACTAAACAACCAGCGCTAAACAACTAGCACTAAACATCCAGCAATAAACAAACAGCACTAAACAACTAGCACTGAGCAACCAGCATTAAACATACAACACTAAACAAATGGTGCTAAAAAACTGGCAATACACAACTAGCAATAAACAACGAGTGCTAAACAACTTGTAATAAACAGCTAGCTCTAAACAACTAGCACTAAGCAACCAGCACTAAACAACTAGCACTAAACAACCAGCACTAAACAATGATCACTAAACATCTGGGAAAAGTAAACCAGCATCTAACAACAAGTGCTAAATAGCCAGCACTAAACAACGAGCACGAATCAGCTAGCAAAAACTTACTAGCACTAAACAACCAGCGCTAAACAACCTGCACTAAACAATCAGTGGTTAACAACTGGCAAAAAACAACCTGCGCCAAAATACCAGCACTAAAGAACTGGCAATAAAAATCTAGCACTAAACAATCACCACTAATCAACCAGCACTAAACAACCAGCGCTAAACAACTGGCAATAGGGCCTAGAAATTCAGTGGGCTGCGCCACCAGTTAGCGCCTAAAGAGGGCACTCAGTGGCTTTAGCGCCACTGGCCGTGCCTCCCGCGATATTTAGTGGGGCGCTAATGGCGGCGTTAGCCTGTTGTGCTGTGCCACCACCGATGATGTCATCGGTGTGCGCAGCGCCCCGCTACCGCCCCGATCACGATATTTGGTCGCGCCCGCCTCTGTAACGCCGATTGCAAATCGCGCCCGGTTCACGGGGCCTACCTGTGGCGGTAGTGACGCAAATTAAGGTGGAGGTGCGGGGCGGCCATTTTTTCGGTGGCCGCCTGCCAGCACCTCCATCCCCAGCCTCCTGATTCCCCCCCCCGGGCAGTGCCAGCTATGTCCCGAGAGCCCGGCACTTCTCCTCGGTGCCGGGCTCTTTTGCCGGCAATCGCGAGTGGTCATCGCACTGGTGCAGGCCCCTCCCCCTTAAGAAGGGGAAGAGGGCCCGCAGTACCACAGTGTGCCGTGCCTCAGTGTGTGGCGCTGCGGCACGTTGCGCTGCGATATTCAGTTTCAGCGCCCCAAGAGGGACGCGGGGTGCTTCGAGCAGCACCCCACGACCCTCTTGGGGCGCTCCAACTGAATTTCCGGCGGGCGCAACTGCTCTGTTCGCAGCAGTAATTCTGGTGCCCAGGCGAGCTTGGTGCCCCATTTGGGGCGACACCGAATTTCTAGGCCCTAGCATTAAACAACCAGCGCTAAACAACCAGCACACTGAACAACAAGCGCTAAACAACTGGCAATAAACAACAAGCACTAAACAACCGGCACTAAACAACCAGCACTAAACAACCAGCAGTTAACAACTGGCAATAAACAACTAGCACTAAAGGACCAGTGCTAAACAACCAGCAATAAATAACAAGCACTAATCAACCAGCACTAAACAACTAGCACTAAAAAACCTGCATTAAACAATTAGCATTAAACAACAAGCACTAAACAACAAGCATTTATCAACTAGCACAAAGCAACAGGCACACAACATCTAGCAGTAAACAACCAGCACTAAACAACCAGCACTAAACAACCAGTGCTAAACAACCAGCACTAAACAGCCAACAATAAACAACCAACACTAGACAACCAGCACGAAATAACTGGCGTTAAACAACCAGAACTAGACAAGTAGCAGTAAACAACTGGTGCTAAACAATCAACGCTAAACAACTGGCACTAAACAACCAGCACTAAATAACCAACACTATCGAACCAGTGATAAGCAACTAACACTAAACAACCAGCACTAAACAAATGGCATTAAACAACCAGTACTAAACAACCCAGACTGAACAACCAGCACTAAACAACCAGCACTATATAACCAACACTAAACAACCACCGCTAAACAACTGGCAGTAAACAACAGGCACTAAACATCTGGCACAAATGAACCGGTGCTAAGCAACAAGCACTAAACAACCAGCGCTAAACAACCAGTGCTAAACAAGTGGCAATAAAGAACCAATGCTAAACAACCAGCGCTAAACAACTAGCACTAAACAACCACAGATAAACAACCAGCACTAAACATCTAGCACTAAACAACCAGCACTAAACAATCGGCACTAAACAACAAACATTACCAACCAGTGTTAAACAACCAGCATGAAGTGCTCTAAACAACTCGATTCATCCATTTAAACAAATTCACCAGTTACAAAGTGCACAGTCTCTAGTACATTATCTTTTGTGTGACATCCACTCTGTGATACAGTGGAAGCAAGTGAACCTCAGTTCCGAGGGACTGCCTAAGAAGAAGAAGAAGATACTGAGAGCATGATGTCTTCTATGTGGTATCCACTTTGTGACATTGAGTACATGACATCTGCTGTGTGGCATCCACCCTGTGGCCTTGACAGTGACATCTGCTATGTGACATCCACCGTGTGACATTGACAGTGTAATATCTGCTTTGTGAGATCCACCCTGTAACATTGAGAGTGTGACACCTGCTGTGTGACATCCACCCTGTGAACATTTGGAGTGTGATGTCTGCTGTGTGACATCCACCCTGTGACATTGAGAGCATGACGTCTGCTATGTGACATCCACCCTGTGATAGTGAGCGCGTGATGTCTGCTGTGTGACATCCACCCTGTGACAGTGAGATCATGATGTCTGCTGTGTGACATCCACACTGTGACGGTGAGAGCATGATGTCTGCTATGTCACATCCACCCTGTGACTGAGCACATGACGTCTGCTGTGTGACATCCACCCTGTGACAGTGAGAGCATGATGTCTGCTGTGTGACATCCACCCTGTGACAGTGAGAGCATGATGTCTGCTGTGTGACATCAATACTGTGACGGTGAGAGCGTGATGTCTGCTATGTCACATCCACCCTGTGACTGAGCACGTGATGCCTGCTGTGTGACATCCACCCTGTGACAGTGAGCACGTGATGTCTGCTGTGTGACATCCACTGTGACAGTGAGCACGTGACGTCTGCTGTGTGACATCCACCCTGTGACAGTGAGAGCATGATGTCTGCTGTGTGACATCCACCCTGTGAGAGTGAGAGCATGATGTCTGCTGTGTGACATCCACCCTGTGAGAGTGAGAGCATGATGTCTGCTATGTCACATCCACCCTGTGACTGAGCACGTGATGCCTGCTGTGTGACATCCACCCTGTGACAGTGAGCGCGTGACATCTGCTGTGTGACATCCACTGTGACAGTGAGCACGTGACGTCTGCTGTGTGACATCCACCCTGTGACAGTGAGAGCATGATGTCTGCTGTGTGACATCCACCCTGTGAGAGTGAGAGCATGATGTCTGCTGTGTGACATCAATACTGTGACGGTGAGCGCGTGATGTCTGCTGTGTGACATCCACCCTGTGACTGAGCGCGTCACGTCTGCTGTGTGACATCCACCCTGTGACAGTGAGAGCATGATGTCTGCTGTGTGACATCCACCCTGTGAGAGTGAGAGCATGACGTCTGCTATGTGACATCTACCCTGTGAACATTGAGAGCATAACTTCTGCTGTGTGACATACACCCTGTGACAGTGAGAGTGTGACGCCTGCTTTGACAGTGAGAGTGTAACGTCTGCTGTGTGACATCCACATTGTGACAGTGAGATCGTGATGTCTGCTGTGTGACATCCACCCTGTGACAGTGAGAGCATGATGGCTGCTGTGTGACATCTACCCTGTGTACATTGAGAGCGAGTCGTCTGCTGTTTGACATCCATCCTGTGAACATTGAGAGCATTACATCTGCTGTGTGACATCCACACTGTAACAGTGAGAGCATGACGTCTGCTTGTGACATCTACCCTGTCAGAGTGAGAGCATGATGTCTGCTATGTGACATCTACTCTGTGACAGTAAGAGCGTGACTTCTGCTATCTGACATCCACCCTGTGACAGTGGGAGCATGACATCTGCTGTGTGACATCCACATTGTGACAGTGGGATCGTGATGTCAGCTGTGTGACATCCGCACTGTAACAGTGAGAGCCTGATGTCTGCTGTGTGACATGTACCCTGTGAACATTGAGAGCGTGACGTCTGCTGTATGACATCCACCCTGTGACATTGAGAGCGTGACATCTGCCATGTGACATCCACTCTGTGACATTGAGCTTGTGACATCTGCTGTGTGACATCCACCCTGTGACATTGACAGTGACATCTGCTGTGTGACATCCACCCTGTCACATTGAGAGTGTGATGTCTGCCATGTGGCATCCACCCTGTGACAATGAGAGCGTGTTGTGTACTGTGTGACATCCACCCTTTGACATTGACAGGGTGACATCTGCTGTGTGATATCCACCTTCTGACAATAAGAGTGTGGTGATTGCTGTGTGATATCTACCCTGTGACATTGGCAGTGGCGTCTGCTGTGTGACATCCATCCTGTGACATTGACAGGGTAACGTCTGCTGTGTGACATCCACCCTGTGACATTGAGAGTGTGTCGTCTAATGTGTACTAGCTAGCGTGCTGGCATGTCACTGAACATATTACGAGTGAATCTCCTGTGATGCTGCTCACAGAATCGGCTGAGATGTGTTAAACCATCAATGCAGATTGTATATTCCGCTGTTCATTGAGGTGCTTCACTTTGAATAATTAGAGCCTGACTTCATTCACAGCATTTTATTCAGCATGATTTAATCAGCTTTTTGTGATACATGTAATTTTTCGATTCAGTTTTTCCAGCTTTGAAAATCCAACATGGAGACACAACCCGACCTCAGAGTTTTTTGAAAGGTATGATTGCTTGATTTTGTTACTTTGATTGTGAAACATTGCCCATGGCTCCTCATTCCTGTGTTCTGGTTTACTGCAGTCGGAAGAATTCTGAAAACATTTGGAGCAGTTTGAGAAGTTTACTTTCTTTTCACTGATCCATGCATCTTTCTCCTCCTTCACAGGTACTGAAATCTTATTGTTCACATATTCATGCAGAGAAAATATAAGACAATGAACTGCACGAACTTTGCATTTAAGAGAATGTTTGACGAGGTGTGCATGATGCCAAGGTGTGACACAGGAAGTGTGACAGAAATACATCAGCAGCACTTGTGATTATCCTGTGTCGTTGCTCATAACCTGGTTAACACCAATAGGGATGGCACGTCATGTGATGCCCGGTGTATTATTATCAGGGCAACTCCAATATAAGCCCCAATCCAAACCTGACACATCCGGCAGGAACTGGGTGGGTTCGAGTAATAAACTCGCTTTACACCTCACACAATTTTATTCTCCATCTAAGGAGAGGGTCACTGAGCATGACCAAAAGCATGGCATCTGCAGTTTTTACCAAAATGAAACAGACAGTAACAACAGAAATCAGATAGAATCAACAGGAACCAGATATAGCCAAGAGGAACCAAATAGAAGCAACAGGAACTAGATAGAACCAACAGGTCCAGATAGAATCAACAGGATCCCGATAGAACCAACAGAAACCAGATAGAACAAACAGGAACCAGATAGAAGGAACAGGAACGAGATAGAAGGAACAGGAACTAGATAGAACCAACAGGAACCAGGCAGAACTAACAGAAATCAGATAGAGCCAACAGGATCCAGATAGAACCAAAATGAACCAGATAGAACTAACAGGAATGAGATAGAACGAACAGGAACAAGATAGAACCAACAGGAACCAGATAGAACCAACAGGAACAGGAATGGGATAGAATGAACAGGAACCAGATAGAAGGAACTCGAACTAGATAGGAACTAAATAGAAATAACAGAACCAGATAGAACCAAGAGGAACCAGACAGAAACAACAGGAAGCAGATAGCACCAACAGGAACCAGGCAGAACCAACAGAAATCAGATAGAACAAACAGGAACCAGATAGAACCAACAGGATCCAGATTGACCAAAAGGAACCAGATAGAACTAACGGGTATGAGACAGAATGAACAGGAACAAGATAGAACCAACAGGAACCAGATAGAACCAACAGGACCCAGATATAACCAAAAGGAACCAGATAGAACCAACAGGAACCAGACAGACCACCAGGAACTAGATTGAACCAACATGAACCAGGCAGAACCAAGAGGAACAGGATATAAACAGCAGGAACCAGATAAAACTTACAGGAACTAGATAGAACCAACAATAACTAGATAGAACCAGCAGGAACTAGATAGAACCACCAGGAATGAGATAGATCAACAGGAATTAGACAGGAGTAACAGGAACCAGATAGATCAACAGGATCCATAAAGACCTAACAGAAACTAGATAGAACAGGAACCAGATAGAAAGAACAGGAACAAAATAGAACCAACAAGAACACGATAGAACCAATAGGAACTAGTTAGAACCAACAGGAACCAGATAGAACCAACAGGATCCAACAGGAACTAGATATAACCAACAAGAACCAGATAGAAACAAAAGGAACCAGATAGAACCAACAGGAACCAGATAGTACAAAGAGGAACCAGACAGAATCAACAGGAACCAGATAGAACCAACAGGAACTAGATAGAAGCAACAGCAAGCAGACAGAAGCAACAGGAACTAGGTAGAATCAACAGGAACCAGATAGAACCTACAGGAACCAGACAGAATCAACAGGAACCAGATAGAACCAACATGAACCAGGCAGAAACAAGAGGAACTACACAGGTCCAACAGGAACTGGATAGAAACAACAGGAACCAACAGGAACCAGATAGAACCAACAGGAACTAGATATAACCACCAGAAACCAGTTGGATCAACAGAATCCAGATAGAAACAACAGGAAATAGATAGAACCAACAGTAACCAGATAGAGCCAACAGGAACAGGGCATAATCAACAGGAACCAGCTGAACCTACTGGAACTAGATAGAACCAACAGGAACCAATAGGATCCAGATAGATTCAACAGGAACTAGACAGAACCAACAGGAATCAACAGGAACTAGATAGAAACAACAGGAACAAGATGGAACCAATAGGAAACAGATAGAACCAACAGGAACTAGATAGAACCACCAGGAACCAGATGGATCAACAGGATCCAGATAGAAACAACAGGAACTAGATAGAACCAACAGTAACCAGATAGAGCCAACAGAAACAGGGCATAATCAACAGGAACCAGCAGAACCTACTGGAACTAGATAGAACCAACAGGAACCAATAGGATCCAGATAGATTCAACAGGAACTAGACAGAACCAACAGGAATCAACAGGAACTAGATAGAAACAACAGGAACAAGATGGAACCAACAGGAAACAGATAGAACCAACAGGAACTTATAGATAGCACCAACAGAAACTAGATAGAAACAACAGGAAACAGAAAGAAAAAACAGGACCCAGATAGAACAAACAGGAACTAGATAGAACCAACTGGAACCAGATAGAACCAACAGGAACCAGATAGAACCAACAGGAACCAGATAGAACCAACAGGAAACAAACAGAATCAACAGGAACCAGATAGAAGCAACAGGAAATAGATAGAAGCAACAGGAACCACACAGAAGCAACATGAACCAGATAGAACCAACAGGCACTAGATAGAATGAACAGGAACCAGATAGAACGAACAGGAATCAGATAGAGCCAACATAAACCAGACAAAATCAACAGGAACCAGACAGAACTAACAGGAACTAGGTAGAATCAACAGGAAACAGATAGAACCAACGGGAACCAGGCAGAACCAACAGGAACAACATAGAAATATCAGGAACCAGATAGAACCAGCAGAAACACTATAGAACCAACAGGAACTAGATAGAACCAACAGGAAACAGATAGAACCAACATGATGCAGATAGAACCCACAGGAACCAGATAAAACCAAAAGGAACTAGACAGAAACATCAGGAAAAAGATAGAACCAACAGGAAACAGATAGAACCAACAGGCACCAGATAGAACCAACAGGAACTAGGTAGAAACATCAGGAAAAAGATAGAACCAACAGGAAACAGATAGAACCAACAGGCACCAGATAGAACCAACAGGAACATATAGCACCAACAGAAACTTGATAGAAACAACAGGAACCAGATAGAAAAAAACAGGACCCAGATAGAACCAACATGAACAAGATAGAAACAACAGGAACAAACAGGAACTAGATATAAACATCAGGATAAAAAGATAGAACCAACAAGAACAAGGTAGAACCAACAGGAACCTGATAGAAAAAACAGGATCCAGATAGATCAACAGAATCCAGATAGAACCAACAGGAACCAGATTGATACAACAGGAACTAGGTAGAAATAACAGGAACTATTCAACCAACAGGAACTATATAGAAACAACAGGAGACAGAAAGATCCAACAGGATGCAGGTAGAACACACAGGAACCAGATAGAACCAGCAGGAACCAGATAGAACCAACAGAATAGATAGAAACAGTAGATAGAAATAAAAGGAACAAACAGGAACTAGGTAGAACCAACAAGAACCAGTTAGAACCAACAGGAACCTGATAGAGATAACATGAAATAGATAGTTCAACAGAATCCAGATAGAACCAACAGGAACCTGTAGAACCAACAGGAACTAGATAGAACCAACAGGAATTAGATAGAAACAACAGGAACCAGATAGAAACAACAGGAACCAGATATAACCAACAGGAACTAGATAGAAGCAAAAGGAACCAGATAGAAGCAACAAGAACAAGATAGGACCAACAGGAACTAGATACAAATGACAGGAACCAGATAGAACCAAGAGGAAACAGACAGAATCAACAGGAACCAGATAGAACCAACTGGAAAAAGGTAGAACCAACAGGAACCAGATAGAACCTACAGGAACCAGTCAGAACCAACTGGAACCAGATGGAGCCAACAGGAACTAGATAGAATCAACAGGAAACAGATAGAACCAACGGGAACCAGGCAGAACCAACAAGAACTACATAGAAATAAGAGGAACCAGATAGAATCAACAGGAACAGGGCATAATCAACAGCAACCAGGCAGAAGCTACATGAACTAGATAGAACCAACAGGAACCAGATAGAGCCAACAGGAACAGGGCATAATCAACAGCAACCAGGCAGAACCTACATGAACTAGATAGAACCAACAGGAACCAATAGGATCCAGATAGATTCAACAGGAACTAGACAGAACCAACAGGAATCAACAGGAACTAGATAGTACCACGAAGAACCAGATAGAACTAACAGGAACCAGATAGAACCAACAGGAACTAGATAGAAACAACAGGAACAAGGTGGAACCAACAGGTAACAGATCGAACCAACAGGTACCAGATAGAACCAACAGGAACTTATAGATAGCACCAACAGAGACTAGATAGAAACATCAGGAACCAGATAGAAAAAACAGGACCCAGTTAGAAACAACAGGAACTGGATAGAACCAACACGAATTAGATAGAGCCAACAGAAACCAGACAGAGTCAACAGAAAACAGACAGAAGCAACAGGAACCAGACATAACTAACAGAAACTAGATAGAATCAACAGGAAACAGATAGAACCAACGGGAACCAGGCAAAACCAACAGCAACTGCATATAAATATCATGAACCAGAGAGAACCAACAGGAACACTATAGAACCAACAGGAACTAGATAGAACCAACAGGAAACAGACAGAACCAACAGGATGCAGATGGAACCCACAGGAACCAGATAAAACCAATAGGAACTAGACAGAAACATCAGGAAAAAGATAGAACCAACAGGAAACAGAAAGAACCAACAGGCACCAGATGGAACCAACAGGAAACAGAAAGAACCAACAGGCACCAGATGGAACCAACAGGAACTTATAGCACCAACAGAAACAAGATAAAAACAACAGGAACCAGATAGGAAAAAAAGGACCCAGATAGAACCAACAGGAACTAGACAGAAACAACAGGAACGAACAGGAACTAGATAGAGCCAACAAGAACCAGATAGAACCAACAGGAACCTGATAGATATAACAGGAACCAGATAGATCAACAGAACCCAGATAGAACGAATAGGAACCAGATTGATCCAACAGGAACTAGATAGAACTAACAGGAACTTATAGAACCAACAGGAACTATATAGAAACAACAGGAAACAGAAAGTACCAACAGGATGCAGCTAGAACACACAGGGCGCAGATAGATCCAGCAGCAACCAGATAGAACCAACAGAATAGATAGAAACAATAGATAGAAACAACAGGAACAAACAGGAACTAGGTAGAAACAACAAGAACCAGTTAGAACCAACAGGAACCTGATAGAGAAAACAGGAAATAGATAGATCAACAGAATCCAGATAGAACAAACAGGAACCTATAGAACCAACAGGAACTAGATAGAAACAACAGGGAAGAGATAGAACCAACAGGAACTAGATAGAAGCAACAGGAACTAGATAGAAATAACAGGAACCAGATAGAAACAACAGGAAGTCATGTTTTTTCAACAGGGAAGTGGACAAAAAGGTAGAAACTATAGACCAGTTAGCCTAACATCTGTGGTTGGTAAAATGTTGGAGTCCATTATTAAGGAAACAGTAACAGAGCATTTGGATAAACATAATTTAATAGGACAGAGTCAGCATGGTTTTATGAAGTTGAAGTCATGTTTGACAAATTTGCTCGAATTCTTTGAGGACATAACATACAGGCTGGATGTAGTGTATTTGGACTTCCAAAAGGCATTTGACAAGGTGCCACTCAAAAGATAACTGATCAATATAAAAAATCACGGGATTGGGGGTAATATACTGGCATGTGTGGAAGATTGGCTATCTAACAGAAAACAAAGAGTTGGGATAAATGGTTCGTTCTCGGGCTGGCAATCAGTAACTAGTGGTGTTCTGCAGGGGTCAGTGCTGGGACCCCAACTCTTTACAACCTATATTAATGATTTGGAGGAAGGGACTGAGTGCAACATATCCAAGTTTGCCGATGATGCAAAGATGGGAGGGAAAGCAGTGAGTGAGGAGGACATTAAAAAGCTGCAAAAGGACATAGACAGGCTAAGTGAGTGTGCAGAGATTTGGCAGATGGAATATAATATTGTAAAGTGTGAGGTTATGTACTTTGGCAGAAGAAATAAAAGAGCAAGTTATTATCTAAATGGAGAGAAACTGCAAAGTGCTACAGTACAAAGGGATCTGGGGGTCCTGGTGAATGAAACACAAAAAGTTAGTATGCAGGTGCAGCAGGTGATCAGGAAGGCCAATGGAATCTTGGCCTTTATTGCAAGGGGATGGAGTATAAAACAGGGAAGTCTTGCTGCAGTTATACAGGGTATTGCTGAGCCACACCTGGAATACTGCGTGCAGTTTTGGTTTCCATATTTAAGAAAAGATATACTTGCTCTCGAGGCCGTTCAAAGAAGGTTCACTCGGTTGATTCCGGAGATGAGGGGGTTGACGTATGAGGAAAGGTTGAGTAGGTTGGGCCTCTACTCATTGGAGTTCAGAAGAATGAGAGGCAATCTTATCGAAACATAAGATTGTGAGGGGGCTTGATCGGTTGGATGCGGTGAGGATGTTTCCACTGATGGGTGAGACTAGAACTAGGGGGCATAATCTTAGAATAAAGGGCTGCCCTTTCAAAACTGAGATGAGGAGAAACTTCTTTACTCAGTGGGTAGTAAATCTATGGAATTTGCTACCCCAGAGAGCTGTGGAAGCTGCAACATTAAATAGATTTAAAACGGAGATAGACAGTTTCCTAGCAGATAAGGGAATTAGGAGTTACGGGGAGAGGGCAGGGAAGTGGACGTGAGTCTAGGTTCGGATCAGCCATGATACTATTGAATGGCGGAGCAGGCCCGAGGGGCCATATGGCCGACTCCTGCTCCTACTTCTTATGTTCTTATGTCCTTATATAATGAACAGGAGCTAGATAGAAGCAAAAGGAACCAGATAGAACCAAGACGAAACAGACAGAATCAACAGGAACCAGAGAGAACCAATAGGAAATAGATAGAACCAACAGGAACCAGATAGAACCTACAGGAACCAGCAGAACCAACTGGAGCCAGATAGAACCAACAGGAACAAGATAGAACCAACAGGAACCAAACAGAATTAACAGGAAGCAGATAGAAGCAACAGGAACTCGATAGAAGCAACAGGAACCAGACATAAGCAACAGGAACTAGATAGAACCAACAGGAACTAGGTAGAATGAACAGGTACCAGATAGAACGAACAGAAATCAGATAGAGCCAACAAAAACCAGACAGAATCAACAGGAACCAGGCAGAACTAACAGGAACTAGATTGAAACAACAGGAAACAGATAGAACCAACGGGAACCAGGCAGAACCAACAGGAACTACATAGAAATATCAGGAACCAGATAGAATCAACAGGAACTAGATAGAAAAAAACAGGAACAAAATATAACCAACAGGATCTAGATAGTAACAACAGGAGCGAACAGGAACTAGATAGAACCAACAAGAACCAGATAGATCCAACAGGAACCTGATAGAACTAACAGGAACCAGATAGATCAATAGAATCCAGATAGAAGTAACAGGTACCAGATAGGTCCAACAGGAACTAGATAGAACCACCAGGAACTATATAGAAACAGCACGAAACAGAAAGAACCAACAGGCTGCAGATAGAACACACAGGAACCAAATAGAACCAGCAGCAACCAGATAGAACCAACAGAATAGATAGAAGCAATAGATAGAAACAACAGGAACCAACAGGAACTAGATAGAACCAACAGGAACCAGATCAATCCACCAGGAACCTGAGAAAACCAACAGGAACCAGATAGAACAAACAGGCACTAGATAGAATGAACAGGAGCCAGATAGAACTAACAGGAACCAGATAGAACCAACAGCAACCAGTTGGATTAGCAGGATCCAGATAGATACAGCAGGAACTAAACAGAACCAACAGGAATGAGATGGAACCAACAGGAACGAGATAGAAACAACAAGAAACAGATAGAACCAACAGGAACAAGATAGAACCAACAGGAACCTGATAGATCAAGAGGATCGAGATTGATTCAACAGAAACTAGACAGAACAAACAGGAACCAACAGAAACTAGATAGAACCAACAAAAACCAGACAGAACTAACAGTAACCAGATAGAAACAACAGGAACCAGATAGATCAACAGGGTCCAGATAAAACAAACAGGAAGCAGATAGATCAACAGAATCCAAATTGATTCAACAGGAACTAGACAGAACCAACAGGAAACAACAGGATCTAGATTGAACCAACAAGTACCAGATCGATCAACATGATCCAGATATAACCAATAGGAGCTAGATAGAACCAACAGGATCTAGATAGAACAAACAGGAACCAGATAGAACCAACAGGATCTAGATAGAACAAACAGGAACCAAATAAATCCAACAGGAACCAGATAGAACCAATGGGAACCAGATAGAACCAATGGGAACCAGATAGAACCAATGGGAACCAGATAGAACCAATGGGAACCAGATAGAACCAATTGGAACCAGATAGAACCAATGGGAACCAGATAGAACCAATGGGAACCAGATAGAACCAACAAGAAACAGATAGAACCAAGAGGAACCAGGCAGAAGCAACAGGAACTACATAGAAACAACAGGAATTATATAGATCCAACAGGAACCAGATAGATTAGCAGGATCCAGATAGATGCAACAGGGACTAAACAGAACCAACAGGAACAAGATAGAACCAAGAGGAACTAGATTGATTCAACAGGAACTAGACAGAACCAACAGAAACAAACGGGATCTAGATAGTACCAACAAGAACCAGATAGAACTAACAGTAACCAGATAGAAACAACATGGACCAGATAGAACCAACAGTACCCAGATAAAATCAACAGTAAGCAGATAGATCCAATAGGAACCAGATAAAATCATCAAGAACCAGATGGAAACAACAGGAACCAGTTAGAAACAACAGGAACCAGATAGATCAACAGGATCCAGATAGAACCAACAGGAACTAGACAGAACCAACAGGAAACAACAGGATCTAGATTGAACCAACAAGTACCAGATCGATCAACATGATCCAGATATAACCAATAGGAGCTAGATAGAACCAACAGGATCTAGATAGAACAAACAGGAACCAGACAAAACAAACAGGAACCAAATAAATCCAACAGGAACCAGATAGAACCAATGGGAACCAGATAGAACCAACAAGAAACAGATAGAACCAAGAGGAACCAGGCAGAAGCAACAGGAACTACATAGAAACAACTGGAATTATATAGATCCAACAGGAACCAGATAGATTAGCAGGATCCAGATAGATGCAACAGGGACTAAACAGAACCAACAGGAACAAGATAGAACCAAGAGGAACTAGATTGATTCAACAGGAACTAGACAGAACCAACAGAAACAAACGGGATCTAGATAGTACCAACAAGAACCAGATAGAACTAACAGTAACCAAATAGAAACAACATGGACCAGATAGAACCAACAGTACCCAGATAAAATCAACAGCAAGCAGATAGATCCAATAGGAACCAGGTAAAATCATCAAGAACCAGATAGAAACAACAGGAACCAGTTAGAAACAACAGGAACCAGATAGATCAACAGGATCCAGATAGAACCAACAGGAGCTAGATAGAACCAACAGGAACCAGACAGAACCAACTGGAACTAGATAGAAACCACAGGAACTACATAGAAAACAAATAAACCAGATATAAAAAACAGGAAACAGATAGAACTAACATGCACCAGATAGAACCAAGAGGAAGCAGAGAGAATCAACAGGAATGAGATAGAAGCAACAGGAACGAGATTGATCCAACAGAAAATATATGGAACCAACAGGATCTAGATAGAACCAACAGGAACCAGATAAATCCAACAGGAACCAGAAAGAACCAACAGGAACCAGATAGAACCAACAGGGACTAGATTGAATCAACAGGAGCCAGAGAGAACCAACAGGAACCAGATAGAAACAACAGCAAACAGGTAGATTAGCAGGACCCAGATAGATACAACAGGAACTAAACAGAACCAACAGGAACGAGGTAGAACCAACAGGAATTAGACAGAAAAAACAAGAACCAGATAAATCCAACAGGAACAAGATAGAACCAACAGGAATCAGATAAATCCAACAGGAATAAGAAAGGACCAACAGGAACCAGATAGAACAAACAGGGACTAGATAGAATGAACAGGAGCCAGATAGAACTCACAGGAACCAAATAGAACCAACAGCAACCAGCTGGATTAGCAGGATCCAGATAAATACAGCAGGAACTAAACAGAACCAACAGGAACGAGATGGAACCAACAGGAACAAGATAGAAACATCAAGAAACAGATAGAACCAACAGGAACAAGATAGAACCAATAGGAACCTGATAGATCAAGAGGATTGAGATAGAACCAACAGGAACCTGGTCGATCAACAGGATCCAGATTGATTCAACAGAAACTAGACAGAACAAACAGGAACCAACAGGAACTAGATAGAACCAACAAAAACCAGACAGAACTAACAATAACCAGATAGAAACAACAGGAACCAGATAGATCAACAGGGTCCAGATAAAACCAACAGGAAGCAGATAGATCAACAGGATCCAAATTGATTCAACAGGAACTAGACAGAACCAACAGGAACCAACAGGATCTAGATTGAACCAACAAGTACCAGATAGATCAACATGATCCAGATATAACCAATAGGAGCTAGATAGAACCAACAGGAACTAGATAGAGAAAACAGGAACCAGATAGAACCAACAGGATCTAGATAGAACCAACAGGTGCCAGACAGAGAAAACAGGAACAATATAGAATCAACAGGAACTAGATAGAACCAACAGGAACCAAATAAATCCAGCAGGACCCAGAAAGAACCAACAGGGACCAGATACAACTAACAGGGACTAGATAGAACCAACTGGAACAATATAGAACCAACAGGATCCAGATTGCTTCAACAGGAACTAGACAGAACCAACAGGAACCAACAGGATCTAGATAGAACCAACAAGTACCAGATAGAACCAACAGGAAAGAGATAGAAACAACAGGAACCAGATAGAACCAACAGGAACCAGATAGAATCAGCAGGAATCAGATAATCCAAAAGGAATCAGAGAGAACCAACAGGAGCAAGATAGAACCAAGAGGAACTAGATTGATTCAACAGGAACTAGACAGAACCAACAGAAACAAACGGGATCTAGATAGTACCAACAAGAACCAGATAGAACCAACAGTAACCAGATAGAAACAACATGGACCAGATAGAACCAACAGTACCCAGATAAAATCAACAGTAAGCAGATAGATCCAATGGGAACCAGATAAAATCATCAAGAACCAGATAGAACCAACAGGAACCAGTTAGAAACAACAGGAACCAGATAGATCAACAGGAACCAGATAGAAACAACAGGAACCAGATAGATCAACAGGATCCAGATAGAACCAACAGGAGCTAGATAGATCCAACAGGAACTAGATAGAAACCACAGGAACCAGATAGAAACAAAAGAAACCAGGTATAACCAACAGGAACCAGATTGATCCAACAGGAATTATATGGAACCAACAGGAACGAGGTAGAACCAACAGGAACCAGATAAATCCAACAGGAACCAGAAAGAACCAACAGGAACCAGATAGAACCAACAGGAACCAAATAAATCCAACAGGAACCAGATAGAACGATAAGGAACCAGATAGAACCAACAGGAACCAGATTGAACCATCAATAACCAGAGAGAGCCAACAGGAACCTGATAGAACCGACAGCATGCAGATAGCTTAGCAGGATCCAGATAAATACAACAGGAACTAAACAGAACCAACAGGGATGAGATGGAACCAACAGGAACTAGATAGAAACAACAAGAACAAAGCCAGAAAAAGCAGTAAACCTGAGGATTGGGAGCAGTTTAGGATTCAACAAAGGAGGACAAAGGGATCAATTAAGAGGGGGGAAATAGAGTATGAGGGTAAGCTTGCAGGGAACATAAAAACTGACTGTAAAGCTTTTATAGATATTTGAAGAGAAAAAGATTGGTGAAGTCAAGCGTAGGTGCCTTGCAGTCAGAATCAGGGGAATTTACAAAGGGGAACAAAGAAATGGCAGGCCAATTAAATACATACTTTGGTTCTGTCTTCACAAAGGAGGACACAAATAACCTCCCAGAGATGTCGGGGAACATAGGCCTAGAAATTTGGTGGGCTGCGCCACCAGTTAGCGCCTAAAGAGGGCACTTAGTGGTTTTAGCGCCACTGACATGCCTCCCACGAAATTTAATGGGGCGCTAATGGCGGCGTTAGCCTGTAGCGCTGCGCTGCCACCGATGATGTCATCGGTGTGCGCAGCGCCCCGCTACCGCCCTGAACGCGATATTAGGTCGCACCCCCCCCGTAGCGCCGGTCGCAATTTGCGACCGGTTCAGGGGGGCCTACCTGTGGTGGTAGTGGCACTAATTAAAGGGGAGGTGCGGGGCGGCCATTTTTGTCACTGGCCGTCTGCCAGCACCTCCTCGCGCTGCCATCCCCATCCTCCTGATCCCCCCCCCGGGCAGCGCCAACTGTATCCCAAGAGGCCGGCACGTCTCGTCTGTGCCGGGCTCTTTTTCCGGCACTCGCGATCGGAGCTCGCGCTGGTGCAGGCCCTTCCCCTTTAAGAAGGGGAGGAAGGCCTGCAGTACCACAGCGCGCCGTGCCGCAGCTTGTGGCGCTGCGGCACGTTGCGCTGCGATATTCATTTTCAGCACCCCAAGAGGGACGCGGGGCGCCTCGAGCAGCGCCTCGCTTCCGTTTGGGGTGCTGAAACTGAATATCGCGCTGGCGCAAGCGGCTCCGTCCGGAGCAGAAATTATGGCGCCCAGGCGAGCTTGGTGCCCCAGATGGGGTGCCACCGAATTTCTAGGCCATAGCGTCTAATGAAAGGGAGGAACTGAAAGAAATCAGTATTGTAGGGAAATGCTGTTAGGGAAATTGACGGAATTGAAGGCTGATAAATCCCCAGGGCCTGATATTCTACATCCTAGGGTACTTAAGGAAGTGGCCCTAGAAAAAGTAGATGCATTGTTGGTCATCTTCCAAAATTCTACAGACTCTGGTACAGTACCCATGGATTGGAGGGTAGCTAATGTTACCCCACTATTCAAAAAAGATGGTAGAGAGAAAATGGGGAATTACAGACCGGTACCGCAGGGATCGGTCCTTGGACCCCAGCTATTCACAATGGCCCAGTAATTCGGGTCCCAACGTGTGAGTACGGATGGGGTACGCACGCGTGGGCCTGATGGAAGTGTCGGTTTTCAGCATGCACAGCGCATGCGCGGAAAACCGGCATTTCCTTTCCTCTGAACCAAGGGGTTCAGAGGTTGAATGCACACGCGCAGGAGTCTGCGCATGCGCGCTGAAATTCCTTTTTTTTTAAAGGTTTGCCTGTGCATGAAGGCCTCAACTTTAAATGAATGAAAAAAGCAGACGTAAGGACTTAGTTTTGAAAGGTAAGTGGTCTAATAATTAAAGTTAGAACATTTTTTCCACAGGTTTATTATTTTTAAAGACTTTACAGTAAGGTAAGTGTATTTTTAGACCTGATTTGTTAAAAAATTATTTTTTTCAAAAATTTGAATAATTGTTTAAATTAGTTTTTTACAGTTATTAATAGTTCATTTAATTAGTGGGATTTTTTAAAACTTTTATTTGAAGTTTAAGTACTGTTTTGGGCACCCGGAGTTTTCATGAGTTTGACAGTTCTTACTATCAAACTCATGAATGAACTTTTGCAACCTCCGATTGGTTGCCCAGTGCTCACGTGGTCCCAGCCGGCTCATCGAACTAACTACGCCGCTGGATCACGCAAGCACAGCGCGCCGGGAGCTGAACCGGTCCACTGACAGGAAATCCATGCAGGGCCAGCCTTCAACTGTCGGCGCGCTATGTAAGTGTAGGTCGGGGGCTTGCACCCGCGGGAAGCCCCCGACACGAATTTCTGGGCCATTCTATATTAATGATCTAGATGAGGGAACTAGATGTAATATCTCCTGTAATGTATGTACCTTTAAGGGGAGAACTACTTTTTACAGCTCCTGTATACTGTAGTACCGGCAGTGACCACACCTGTATATAAACCCTGAGTAGGGATCTGTATAGTTAGTTCTAGAGTAACCCTCAATCAGTAAACACCTGTTGATCGTTCCCTGCCGTCTCTTGTCTAATTATTGAAGGAAACACAACATCAAGATACACGGATCTAATATTGGCGACGAGCAGATTCAAACCTTCCTGCAACTCTGCACCACCTCCCAGGGATTCGCTCCTGGAGAACAGTGGCAGAAGGCCGAGTCCAGAAGCACGGGCATCGACCACGGGACGCCCCCCAGTCATCCAGCGGAGATTTGAGCATCGCAGGGGAGGCTGTCGAGAGCCAGGGGAGGCTTTCCAGTCACAGTGGTCCAGCGAAACGGGCTGGCAACAGGTACTGCGCAGACCATTCCCAGACAGCGGCGGCTAGAGCCGACCGACGGCACAGAAAAAGGCCGAGCAGCGTCGACGGGGGAGAGAGAGAGGGTAGAGCGCACAGGGCGCAGCTGGTGTTCAGGATTGAGCGGTGTCAACGGGGAGAGAGGCGAGAGAGAGCAGAGCGCAGCCGGTGTTCAAGGGCCGAGCAGCGTCAGCGGGAGAGAGAGGCGCGCAGGAAAACGCGCAGAGCGCAGCCAGTGTTCAAGGGCCGAGCAGCATCAGCGGGGAAGAAAGGGAAGCACGGGAGACGCCATTTTAAGCCGCAGCGGGGAAGAAAGGAAAGCGCGGGAGATGCCATTTTAAGCCAGTCTAACCACACCCAAAAATGTCGAAGAGTGGCAGTATCACAGCGTTCGACAATGAAGTCCAAGATTGGACGACATATGTCGAACGCATAGAAGTATACTGCAAGGCGAATGAAGTGCCAGATGACAAGAAAGCGCTGGTATTGTTGAATTCAATGGGTGCAAAAACGTATGGCTTACTACAAAACCTAGTAACCCCAGAGAAGCCAGTAGAAAAGGATTTTGAAAACATAGTGTCAATCCTACAGGACCTCTTAAATCCCACACCGCTGCTGATAGCAGAAAGATTTAAGTTTCACAAAAGGAACCAGCATAAAGATGAAAGTAATGCTGAGTATTTAACGGAACTGCGCAAGCTATCAAAACACTGCCAGTTTGGAACGGGACTAGCAGATACTTTAAGGGACAAGTTTGTGTGTGGGCTTCAAAGTGAAGGAACCCAGAAACAGCTTCTATCAGAAAAGGATCTTACGCTGGACAAGGCTTTCAGCATTGCAGTATCACACAAAGCAGCAGCACGGGGCGCGGCAGAGATACAACGGAGACCGCAAGAATATGGCACAAATGATATGTCATACGGAACAGTGAAGTGCTATCGCTGCGGCAGAACAACACATGACCATAATGATTTCAGGTTCAAGGACAAAGTGTGCAGACAGTGTGGAAAAGTAGGACACATAGCAAGAGTTTGCAGGTCGGGAAAGAAAACCAGCAGCAAGAAATCTCCACAGGAGGAGTACAAGAAGGTACATAAGGTGACGGAGAGTAGTTCAGACGAACAGAAAAGTGATACAGACTCCGGAAGCAAGGAGCTGGGTTGTCTGAAACTACATAATGTGATCAAAACGGAGGATCAACAAACTATCTGGGTCACGCTCAAGATAGCAGGAGTTCAAGTGAAAATGGAATTGGGCACAGGATCAGCCCTAACAGTCATAAACCGAAGGGACTACAAGCGGCTATTCTCACATATACCCTTAAGAGATACAAAGATTGTCTTGAAGATGTACACGGGGCAAAAAGTCTACCCCAAAGAAAAAATAAGGGTGAACATTATATATAACGGCAAGGAAACATCAAAAATGGACCTATATGTATTGCCAGATGGAGGATCACCACTACTAGGACATGAATGGATCCGGATGATACAGCTAGATTGGCATTCCATACAAGCACTGACTGTAGATGCCAAAAAGGATGACGACGTCACACCTGGACAACTGTCAAAAATGCTAACTGACGCACAAGAAGTGTTCCAGCAGGGACTCAGAACACTAAAAGGCATAACAGCGACGATCAAAATAGAGGAAAATGCAAGCCCAAAGTTTTTTAAGGCCATACCGGTACCTTACGCGATCCGCCCAGCCGTCGAAGCAGAGCTGGAAGGTTTGGAACATTCAGGAGTACTGTCCAAAGTGGACTGGAGTGAGTGGGCTACACCCATCGTTCCTGTAATGAAGAGGTCGTTGAGTAATACACCTGGGGAACCAAAGAAGGTTCGCATCTGTGGGGAATTTAAGGTGACAGTGAACCCAGTCCTTCACACTGTACAATATCCGCTTCCGCGGATTGAAGATATTTTCACCTCGCTATCGGGAGGGAAACGCTTCACTAAGATTGATCTGGCTCAGGCGTACCTGCAAATGGAGGTAGAAGAAGCCTCGAAACAGTACCTCACGATCAACACTCATAAAGGTCTCTACCAATACAACCGGCTGGTGTTCAGGGTAGCATCAGCTCCGGCTATTTGGCAAAGGGCAATGGAACAAGTCCTGCAAGGGATTCCAGGGACCCAGGCCTAGAAATTCACTTTGGGCCCGCCAGCTGGCGTGCGCCCAAAAGTTAGCGCTGAGCGCGGAGGCAGTTGCGCGCATCAGATATTCAGTTTTTGCGCCCCAAGTCGGAACCGGGCGCTATTCCAGGGTGTGCCCGCCCCCGCTTGGGGTGCTGAAACTGAATTCCAGCGCTCTAGGTGCCGCTGCGCCACCCGCTGCGGAGCGGCAGGCTGCGGTACTGCAGGCCTCCTCCTTCTCTTAAGGGGGAGGTGCCTGCAACGGGGAGATCGCCGCTGGATAGTGCCGGCAAATGAGCCCGGCACCACGGAGAAGTGCCGGGTTCGCGGAAAGCAGCCGGCAATGCCGCGGGGGGGGGGGTTGCAGGAGGCCGGGGAAGGAGGTGCGGGCAGGCAGCCGCCGAAAAAGTGGCCGGCCGCACCTCCACCTTAAAGCGCCCCACTAAGGCTACAGTACGGCCCCGTTTTCTGATCGCTGTTTGTAGCCGCTGCGGAAGAGGCGGCCGCAACTCAAAATGGGGGTCAGGCCGGTATCGGGGTGGAACCGGGGCACTGCGCACACCGATGACGTCATCGGTGCCGGCGCAGCGCTAACGGCTACCGCCGCCATTACCGCTGCGCTGACTATCAGCGCAAACTCCTCTATTCGCGCAGAAGCCCTCTTTGGGCGGTAACTGGCCGCAAAGCTGACAGCGCCTTACTGAATTTCTAGGCCCCAGTCTTATTTGGACGACATCCTGGTCACGGGGGAAAAATGACAGTGATCATTTCGCCAACCTGGAGCAGGTGCTCACTAGATTGAAGGATTATGGGCTCCGAGCTAATCGCCACAAATGCGAGTTTTTCCAGAAGCAGATCTCGTATTGTGGCCACGTTATTGATAAAGAGGGGTTACATAAGTCCCCTGAAAAGATTGAGGCAGTAGTCAAGGCTCCAGCACCGGAAAATGTGTCACAACTGAGGTCGTTCCTCGGGCTGGTGAACTATTACCATAAGTTCTTGCCGAATTTGTCTACCATACTACACCCACTGAACACCCTACTGCAAACGGGGGTACCATGGAAGTGGAGTGACGAATGTAAACGAGCTTTCCAGAAGAGCAAATCATTGATCACATCAAAAGAGGTGTTGGCTCATTTCAACTCAGCACTACCAATTCGGTTGGCGTGTGATGCATCACCCTATGGCATTGGAGCGGTGCTGTCGCACAAATTCCCTGACGGCTCAGAGAGGCCAGTAGCCTTTGTGTCTCGGTCACTAACCTCAGCCGAGCGTAACTACGCCCAGATTGACAGGGAGGCCCTCAGCCTAGTGTTGGGAGTGAAAAAGTTCAATCACTATCTGCACGGGCAGAAGTTCACCTTGCTGACTGACCACCAACCACTTGTCTCCATCTTTAATCCAAAGAAGGGTGTTCCGATGATGACTGCGCAACGGCTACAAAGATGGTCCCTTTTTCTAGGGGCGCACCAATATGAAATCGAGTATAAGGGCACGAAACAGCATGGAAACGCTGATGGGCTATCACGCCTGCCACAGCCTACTGCGGAGGAAGCACCAGCAGTGGATCCTGTCGAAATATTTCATTCGACTATAATTGAATGCTTGCCAGTAACTAACGCTGGTATAGAGAAGGAGACACGAAATGACCCGACACTGTCTCGGGTATATGATTTGACGGTGAAGGGATGGCCAGCACATGGCGACTCACTGTTGCCAGCATTCTCATCCAGAAGAGAACAGCTGTCAGTATGCCAGGGGACCTTGATGTGTGGATCCCAAGTGGTAATTCCACCCAGGTTAAGGGAGAGAGTGCTCAATGAGCTTCACGAAGGTCATCTGGGAGGGGTGAAAATGAAAAGCCTTGCTAGGGCTTATGTGTGGTGGCTGGGGATCGATCAGCAAATCGAGGACCTGACAAAGAGCTGCTCAGGATGCCAGAAGGTCCAAAATGCACCACCACGTGCCCCTCTACACCCATGGGATTGGCCCTCATCTCCATGGCAATGGGTGCATATTGATTTTGCTGGTCCATTCATGGACTCAATGTTTTTAATAGCCGTGGATGCGCACTCGAAATGGCCTGAGGTGATCAAGGTGTCCTCCACCACCACGGAGAAAACTATTGCAGTCCTACGGACCATTTTTGCCAGGAACGGCTTGCCAGAGCAGATTTGCTCTGATAACAGACCACAGTTTGTGTCCGAAGAGTTTCGAAGACTTATGAACAGGAATGGGGTAAGGCATTACACATCCGCCCCGTATCATCCAGCCACAAATGGATTGGCTGAGAGGTTCGCACAAACCTTTAAAAAAGCAGTAAAGGCCATGTGCGATGATGACTTTCCACTGCAGCATAAGGTGGACAATTTACTGTTAGCCTACAGAAATGCGACACATGCAGTCACCAACCAGGCCCCGGCCATGATGTTCTTTAACTGAAGGTTGAGATCTCGTCTGGATTTGCTCAGACCAAATGTACGAAGAGATATTGAGAATAAGCAATTCCAGCACATCAATGAGAAGCCGACAAGGAGCTTCAATTTAGGGCAACCAGTCTTGGCCCGCGACTACCAAACAGAGAAATGTCAACCAGGAACGATATGCACACGGCAGGCGCCAGTAATGTACACAGTGGATGTTGGGGAGAACATTGTGAGATGCCATGTTGACCAGATCCTAGAGTCACAGGAACGAGTCAACCCCATGTCTCACCCATACGTACCTGGTGATGAACCCGACGTACAGGTAGCATCTACCCCAGAAACAGTAGCATCGGAAGCGGATGAACCAACCAACGACAAGGGGCCAGAATCGCCTCCGCACCAAGAGCAAGACACTCGGGAAAGGCGCTATCCAGAAAGGATCAAGAAGCCTCCCCAAAGACTGAATTTATAAATACACTATTTTCAGTTAATGTTGCATGTTAAAAGTGTTAATTGTAATTAGTTTGATATTTAATTGTTAAATGAGTGTTATGGTACTGTTAATCTAAAAGGGGAGGAATTGTAATGTATGTACCTTTAAGGGGAGAACTACTTTTTACTGCTCCTGTATACTGTAGTACCGGCAGTGACCACACCTGTATATAAACCCTGAGTAGGGATCTGTAGAGTTAGTTCTAGAGTAACCCTCATTCAGTAAACACCTGTTGATCGTTCCCTGCAGTCTCTTGTCTAATTATTGAAGGGCACAACATCAAGATACACGGATCTAACATCTCCAAGTTTGCAGATGGCACAAAGCTGGGTGGGCGTGTGTGCTGTGAGGAGGATGCCAAGAAACTCTCGTATGATTTGGACAGGTTGGGTGATTGGGCAGAAGCATGGCAGATGCAATATAACGTGGATAAATGCGAGGTTATCCACTTTGGTGTCAAAAACAGGAAGGCAGATTATTATCTGAATGGCAATTGATTGGGTGAAGGGGAATTGCAACGAGACCTGGGTGTCCTTGTGCACCAGTCGCTGAAGGTATCCATGCAGGTGCAGCAGGCGGTTAAGAAGTCAAATGGTATGTTGGCCTTCGTAGCGAGAGGGTTTGAGTATAGGAACGAGAATGTTTTGCTGCAGTTGTACAGGGCCTTGGTGAGACCACATCTTGAGTATTGTGTGCAGTTTTGGTCATTTATCTGAGGAAGGATGTTCTTGCCATGGAGGGAGTGCAGCGAAGATTCAGCAGGCTGATACCTGGGATGGCAGGCCTGATGTATGAGGAGAGATTGGGTCGATTAGGCTTATACTCACTGAAGTTTAGAAGAATGAGAGGGGATCTCATTGAAACTTATAAAATTCTAAAAGGACTAGACAGACTAGATGCAGGAAGGATGTTCCCGATGGTCGGAGAGTCCAGAACCAGGGGTCACAGTCTAAGGATAAGGGGTAAGCCATTTAGGACAGAGATGAGGAGGAATTTCTTCACCCAGAGAGTGGTGAACCTGTGGATTTCTCTACCACAGAAGGCAGTAGAGGCCAATTCATTAAATATATTCAAGAAGGTGTTAGATATATTTCTTAATGCTAAAGGGAACAAGGGATATGGAGAGAAAGCAGGAACAGGGTACTGAATTTGGATGATCAGCCATGATCTCATTGAATGGCGGAGCAGGCTCGAGGGGCCGAATGGCCTATTGCTGCTCCTATCTTCTATGTTTCTATGTAAGCAGATGGATCCAACAGGAACAATATAGAACCAACAGGAACCAGATAGATCAAGAGGATCCAGATAGAACCAGCAGGAACCAGATGTATCAACAGGATCCAGATTGATTCAACAGGAAGCAACAGGATCTTGATAGAAGCAACAAGCTCCAGATAGATTAATAGGGTCCAGATAGAACCAACAGGAGCTAGATAGAAGCAACAGGAACTAGATAGAAACAACAGGAACCAGATAGAACCGACAGGTACCAGATAGATTTAACATGAACCAGATAGAAGCCAGAGGAAGCAGACAGAATCTACAGGAACCAGTTATAACCAACAGGAACCAGATAGATCCAAAAGAAACTGGATAGAAACAACAAGAACCAGTTAGAACCAACAAGAACCAGATAGAAACAACAGGAACCAGGTAGAACCAACAGGAACTATATAGATCCAACAGGAACTAGATAGAACCAACAGGAATTATATAGAACCAACAGGAGACAGATAGAACCAAAAGGGACTAAATAGAACCAACCAGGTCCAGATAGAACCAACAGGAACTAAATATCACCAACAGGAACCAGATAGAATGAAGAGGATCCAGGCAGAATCAACAGGAACCAGATAGAATAAACAGGAATCAGATAGAACCAACAGCAGCCAGATAGAACCAACAGGAACCAGATAGAACCAATAGGAACCAGATAGAACCAACAGTAACCACATAAAACCAACAGTAAGCAGATAAATACAACAGGAACCAGAGAGAACCAACAAGAACCAGATAGAACCAACAGGAACCAGATCAAAACAACAGGAACAAAATAGATCAACAGGATCCTGATAGAACCAACAGGAGCTAGATAGATCCAACAGGACCTATATAGAAACCACAGGAACTAGATAGAAACAAAAGAAACCAGATTTAACCAATAGGAACCAGATATAACTAACATGAACCAGAAAAATCCAACAGGAATCAGTAAGAACCAACAGGAACAAGATAGAATCAATAGGTACTAGATAGAATCAACAGGAACTATATGGAACATACAGAAACTAGATAGAACTGACAGGAAACAGATAAATCCAACAGGAACCAGATAGATCCAATAGGAACCAGATAGAACCAATAGGAACCAGATAGAACCAGCAGTAACCAGATAAAATCAACAGTAAGTAGATAGATCCAACAGGAACCAGGTAGAACCAAGATGAACCAGAAACAACCAACAGCAATCAGATAGAACCAGTTGGAACCAGACAGAACCAACAGTAACCAGATAGGACCAACAGGAAGCAGATAGAACAAACTGGAACCAGATAGAAACAAAAGGAAAAAGAAACAACCAACATGAACCAGATAGAACCAACAGGAAAAAGATAGAACCAGCAGGAACCAGATAGAACCAGCAGGCACCAGCTAGAATTAACAGGAGCCAGGTAGAACCAACAGGAAGCAGATAGAGGTAACAGAAACCAGATAGAACCAGCAGAAACCACATAGAACCAACAGGAAACAGATAGAACTACCAGGAACCAGATGGAATTACCAGGAAACAGACAGAACCAACAGGAACGAGATACAACCAACAGGAACTAGATAGAAACAACAGGAATCAAATAGACTCAACAGGAAGCAGAGAGAACCAACAGGTAGACCCATATGGAACTAAGTAAAATTAACAGGAACCGGACAGAATCAACAGGAAGCAGATAGATCCAGCAGGAACCAGATGGAACCAACAGTCACTAGATAGAGTTACAGGAACCAGATATAACCAACAGGAACCAGATAGAACAAACAGGAACTAGTTTGAACCAACAGGATCTGGATAGAACCAACAGGAACCAGATAAAACCAACAGGAGCCAGATAGAACCAACAGGAACCAGATAGAATGAACAGTTACTAGATGGAAACAGCAGGAACCAGATAGAACCAACAGGAACAAGATTGTACCAAAAGGAATCAGGTATAACCAACAGGAACCAGATAGAACCAACAGGAACCAGATAGAACCAACAGGAACCAGATAGAACCAACAGGAACCAGATAGAACTAACAGGATCCAGATAGAACCAACAGGAACTAGATAGAACACACAGGAACCCGATAGAACCAAAAGTAACCAGATCAAACAAACAGGAAACAGGTAGAACCAACAGGAAAAAGATAGAACCAACAGGAACCAGACAGAACCAAAATGTACCAAATAGAACGAACAGGAACCAGATGGAGCCAACAGTTACCAGATAGAAGCAACAGTTACCAGATAGAACCAACAGGAACAAGATAGAACCAACAGGAACAAGATAGAACTAACAGCAACCAGATAGAACCAACAGTTACCAGTTAGAACCAATGGGAACCAGATAGAACCAAGAAGAACAATTTTAAACCAACAGAAACCAGATAGAACCAGCAGGAACCAGATAGAACCAGCAGGAACCAGATAGAACCAACAGGAACCAGATAGAAACAACAGGAACTAGATAGAACCAACTGAAACTCGATAGAACCAATAGGAACCAGATGGAAAAAACAGTAACTAGCTAGAACCAACGGGAACCAGATAGAACCAACAACAGCCAGATAGAACCAACAAGAACCAGATAGAACCAACAGGAACCAGATAGAACCAACAGGAACCAGGCAGAACCAACAAGAACTAGATACAACTGACAGGAGTCAGGTAGAACCAACAAGAACCAGATAGAATGAAAAAGAACCAGATAGAACCAACAGGAACCAGATAGAACCAACAGAAGCCAGACAGATCCAACAGAACATAGATAGAACTGACAGGAACCAGATAGAACCAACAGGAACCAGATAGAACCAACAGGAACCAGATAGAACCAACAGGAACCAGACAGTTCCAACAGAACATAGATAGAACTGACAGGAACCAGAGAGAACCAATAAGTTCCAGCTAGAAACAACAGGAATCAGATAGAACCAACAGGAATCAAATAGAACCAACAGGATCTAGATAGAACCGACAGGAACCAGATAAAACCAACAGGAACCAGATAAAACTAACAGGAAATAAATAGAACTAACAGGACCCAAATAGAACCAACAGGAACTAGATAGAACCAACAATAACCAGACAGAACCAACAGGAGCTAGATAGAACCATAGGAACCAGATAGAACAAACAGGAACTAGATAGAACCAACAGGAACCAGATAGAACCAGCACAAAATAAATAGAACCAACGGGAACCAGATAGAACCAACAGGAACCAGATAGAACCAACAGGAACCAGATCGAACAAACAGGAATCAGGTAGAACCAACAGGAAAAAGATAGAACCAACAGAAACCAGACAGAACCATAAAGTACCAGATAGAACCAACAGGAACCAGATGGAACCAACAGTTACCAGATAGTACCAACAGGAACAAGATAGAACCAACAGGAACAAGATAGAACTAACAGCAACCAGATAGAACCAACAGTTACCAGTTAGAACCAATAGGAACCAGATAGAACCAAGAAGAATAATTTTAAACCAACAGAAACCAGATAGGACCAGCAAGAACCAGACAGAACCAGCAGGAATTGCATAGAACCAACAGGAACCAGATAGAACCAACAGGAACT
This sequence comes from Somniosus microcephalus, assembly GCF_052327205.1. Taxonomy (NCBI): domain Eukaryota; kingdom Metazoa; phylum Chordata; class Chondrichthyes; order Squaliformes; family Somniosidae; genus Somniosus; species Somniosus microcephalus. The sequence continues at coordinate 161,064,592 of NC_140992.1, forward strand.
AGATAGAACCAACTGAAACTAGATAGAACCAATAGGAACCAGATGGAAAAAACAGTACCTAGATAGAACCAACGGGAACCAGATAGAACCAACAACAACCAGATAGAACCAACAAGAACCAGATAGAACCAACAGGAACCAGATAGAACCAACAGGAACCAGGCAGAACCAACAAGAAATAGATAGAACTGATAGGAGTCAGGTCGAACCAACAAGAACCAGATAGAATGAACAGGAGCCAGATAGAACCAACAGGAACCAGATAGAACCAACAGAAGCCAGACAGATCCAACAGAACATAGATAGAACTGACAGGAACCAGATAGAACCAACAGGAACCAGATAGAACTAACAGGATCCAGATAGAACCAACAGGAACTAGATAGAACACACAGGAACCCGATAGAACCAAAAGTAACCAGATCAAACAAACAGGAAACAGGTAGAACCAACAGGAAAAAGATAGAACCAACAGGAACCAGACAGAACCAAAATGTACCAGATAGAACGAACAGGAACCAGATGGAGCCAACAGTTACCAGATAGAAGCAACAGTTACCAGATAGAACCAACAGGAACAAGATAGAACCAACAGGAACAAGATAGAACTAACAGCAACCAGATAGAACCAACAGTTACCAGTTAGAACCAATGGGAACCAGATAGAACCAAGAAGAACAATTTTAAACCAACAGAAACCAGATAGAACCAGCAGGAACCAGATAGAACCAGCAGGAACCAAATAGAACCAACAGGAACCAGATAGAAACAACAGGAACTAGATAGAACCAACTGAAACTCGATAGAACCAATAGGAACCAGATGGAAAAAACAGTAACTAGCTAGAACCAACGGGAACCAGATAGAACCAACAACAGCCAGATAGAACCAACAAGAACCAGATAGAACCAACAGGAACCAGATAGAACCAACAGGAACCAGGCAGAACCAACAAGAACTAGATACAACTGACAGGAGTCAGGTAGAACCAATAAGAACCAGATAGAATGAACAAGAACCAGATAGAACCAACAGGAACCAGATAGAACCAACAGAAGCCAGACAGATCCAACAGAACATAGATAGAACTGACAGGAACCAGATAGAACCAACAGGAGCCAGATAGAACCAACAGGAACCAGATAGAACCAACAGGAACCAGACAGATCCAACAGAACATAGATAGAACTGACAGGAACCAGAGAGAACCAATAAGTTCCAGCTAGAAACAACAGGAATCAGATAGAACCAACAGGAATCAAATAGAACCAACAGGACCTAGATAGAACCGACAGGAACCAGATAAAACCAACAGGAACCAGATAAAACCAACAGGAAATAAATAGAACTAACAGGACCCAAATAGAACCAACAGGAACTAGATAGAACCAACAATAACCAGACAGAACCAACAGGAACTAGATAGAACCATAGGAACCAGATAGAACAAACAGGAACTAGATAGAACCAACAGGAACCAGATAGAACCAGCACAAAATAAATAGAACCAACGGGAACCAGATAGAACCAACAGGAACCAGATAGAACTAACAGGAACCAGATAGAACCAACAGGAACCAGATAGAACTAACAGGATCCAGATAGAACCAACAGGAACCAGATCGAACAAACAGGAATCAGGTGGAACCAACAGGAAAAAGATAGAACCAACAGAAACCAGACAGAACCATAAAGTACCAGATAGAACCAACAGGAACCAGATGGAACCAACAGTTACCAGATAGTACCAACAGGAACAAGATAGAACCAACAGGAACAAGATAGAACTAACAGCAACCAGATAGAACCAACAGTTACCAGTTAGAACCAATAGGAACCAGATAGAACCAAGAAGAATAATTTTAAACCAACAGAAACCAGATAGAACCAGCAAGAACCAGACAGAACCATCAGGAATTGCATAGAACCAACAGGAACCAGATAGAACCAACAGGAACTAGATAGAACCAACTGAAACTAGATAGAACCAATAGGAACCAGATGGAAAAAACAGTCCATAGATAGAACCAACGGGAACCAGATAGAACCAACAACAACCAGATAGAACCAACAAGAACCAGATAGAACCAACAGGAACCAGATAGAACCAACAGGAACCAGGCAGAACCAACAAGAACTAGATAGAACTGACAGGAGTCAGGTAGAACCAACAAGAACCAGATAGAATGAACAGGAACCAGATAGAACCAACAGGAACCAGATAGAACCAACAGAAGCCAGACAGATCCAACAGAACATAGATAGAACTGACAGGAACCAGAGAGAACCAACAAGTTCCAGCTAGGAACAACAGGAATCAGATAGAACCAACAGGAATCAAATAGAACCAACAGGAACTAGATAGAACCGACAGGAACCAGATAAAACCAACAGGAACCAGATAAAACCAACAGGAAATAAATAGAACCAACAGGAAACAAATAGAACCAACAGGAACTAGATAGAACCAACAATAACCAGACAGAACCAACAGGAACTAGAGAGAACCATAGGAACCAGATAGAACAAACAGGAACTAGATAGAACCAACAGGAACCAGATAGAACCAACACAAAATAAATAGAACCAACGGGAACCAGATAGAACCAACAGGAACCAAATAGAACCAACACGAAATAAATAGAACCAACAGGAACTAGATAGAACCAACAGGAACCAGATAGAACCAACATGAAATAAATAGAACCAACAGGAACCAGATACAACCAACAGGAACCAAATAGAAGGAAAACATGGATCAGACTGAAATGAGTGGGGAGGGGGTCAGACTAAAGTGAAAATGTCTAGACAGGACCGAGAGTGGCTAGACAGAAGCAAGATGGGCCAGACAGTACCGGGAGTGGCCAGACAGATCCGATAGAGGCCAGACAGAACTGAGAAGGTATAGATAGAACTGAGGGACTAGACAGAAGCAAGAGGTGCCAGACTGATCCGTGAGGATCTAGACAGAACCGAGAGAGGCCAGACAGAACCGAGAGAGGCCAGACAGAACCGAAAGGATCCAGGGAGAGAAGCCACAGAACTCTGCGGGTTTGCGAGGGGAAGTAACGTCACCGCATGGGTGCCAAGGATGTGCAGAGAAATTGATTGGAACGCCATGCCTGATGGTTTGGTCCCACTTTAACCCCTTCTTTCAGATGGAAAGAGTTTCCTTGTCCCATTTAGCCAGTTGTATCCCGTTCCTGTTGGTGCAATCTACTGCAATGGACAGTTGTCAGGTGTAGCCCAAGTGATCTCAATGAAGTGTTACGGACAATCACCAATTGGCAGAATTGTTTGAGCAGCAAATTATACTGATTTGAAGAGATGGGTTGTGATCAGTCCCATCTGCTTTACTGCTTCTGTACAATAATATAGTTCAGTGACACACTCAAATTGGTGGCACCTTGTGACCTCGTCCCAACACTTTATATTCTGCGCAATCAGCAAATACACATTCTAATAATTAATAAGTAATACTCTTCTTTATATAGCACACAACACACAAGTCTCACACAATTAATTACTGCTGGTCACAGTGACCATTGTTATGTTGGCAAAGTTGGACACGAACATAAATCTTTGCAGAAAGGATACATTCAACATTTCTAGAAGTGAGGAAAACTGGACAAAAACTGCCATTTGCTAATAAAGACATGCCTTCCTGTTGTCTCCAACCCAATTCAGTTAGCTGGGTTGTCTCCTTTAACACTGCCCAAGTACATGGAGATGCAACAGGTCTTCAAATATTGACGTGTGCATTTATGTGAAATGTTCACTAGAAAATGCACCAAAAATACAGGCTGCTCAGGAGTGAAGGCCCTTTCTACAGGCAGCTGAGTGACTGAGGGGCCTAACTACAGGCTGCTGAGTGACTGAGGGGCCTAACTTGCTGCAATTGTGCAGGGCCTTGGTGAGACCACATCTTGAGTATTGTGTGCAGTTTTGGTCGCCTTATCTGAGGAAGGATGTTCTTGCCATGGAGGGAGTGCAGCGAAGATTCACCAGACTGATACCTGGGATGGCAGGAATGATGTATGAGGAGAGATTGGGTCGATTGGGCTTATACTCGCTGGAGTTTAGAAGAATGAGAGGGGATCTCATTGAAACTTATAAAATTCTAAAAGGACTAGACAGACTAGATGCAGGAAGGATGTTCCCGATGGCCGGGGAGTCCAGGACCAGCGGTCACAGTCTAAGGAAAAGGGGTAAGCCATTTAGGACAGAGATGAGGAGGAATTTCTTCACCCAGAGAGTGGTGAACCTGTGGAATTCTCTTCCACAGAAGGCAGTAGAGGCCAATTCATTAAATATATTTAAGAAGGAGTTAGATATATTTCTTAAGGCTAAAGGGATCAAGGGATTTGGGGAGAAAGCAGGGACCGGGTACTGAATTTGGATGATCAGCCATGATCGCATTGAATGGCAGAGCAGGCTCGAGGGGCCGAATGGCCTACTCCTGCTCCTATCTTCTATCTTTCTATGTTTAATGGCCAAATTTTAACCTGCTGGGTAACTGCAAGGCCTACAGGTGCAGGAGGACTCAGTTATGATGACACTAGTGCTGAAGTTTACGTGTCTATTTTTGTATAATTGCAGATCTTGAGGCTTTGTTTTATTTTATTGTCATTTCTTTGATAATGAAGATTCAAGCTAAGAATCCCGCTCACCAATTTTTCACAGCCGTGTCAGTCAGCGTAAAGTGAGCTCCAAGCCAGATATTATTGGATTAGCTTTAATATGGCACATGATTATAATTGTTTTGCAGTAATGAGCCGGGATGGGAGTTATGGGATGGAATGTTAAACAGAATCAGTTCGCGTGTAGGGAAGTGGTCAGCTCTCACTGCTTTTTAACTAAATGAACAATCAGAACAAAGGGGTAAGTGACCACATTCTTCAACTCCTCTCTGACTTTGCTCTGGGTCACAACGTAAATGCAAGTGTTGCTGCAGGAACTGAGGAGTTGGAGCATCGGCCCGATGTACCCAATGATGAATGGAAGGCGGTTTTTGAACAGGCGATCAATGATGTGATTTAACGTAATTCGTTCATGGATGGTGTACACAGCTTGTGTTATCCACAACAGTATGAAGCTTGCAGATATACTGAAGAGCAGGATGATGGATTTCCTGCGGTTCTCCATCTCTGTATCCTTGTGATTCTCCCTATCACTGTCGCCCCGCAGTCTCCTGCGGGCCCTACTCGCCAATAAAATGAATCTAACCGTCAGACCATTGAGGAGCAGAATCAGAACAAACGGGAGCAGTGGAGTTGTCACATTATGTAACAAACCAAATGCTTTCCACAAGGGTGAGGTATAGTAGCTGAGCTTCACCATGCAGAGCAACGGTATGAAAAAGAGATACACAGCTTGATATCGAAAATACCAAGGGATGTTCTTCAAAGAGCTCAGCACACACACTGTTCCGATTACCACTGCCGCAGTTCTCCCAGTGCAATATTTAGTTTTCAGCTTCTGGCAACAAATGGCCACAAATCGATCAAAGGTGAAAGCGACTGTGAACCAGACAGAAAAGTCTGTGGCTGCATGAGTGAGGCAGTCAATGAGGCCACACAGGGTAATGTTGTTTGTGAATGGATCCGTGGAATAAAGGGGGATAATCTGATTCAGTATCACGTCAGTGAGAATAACAGTTAGATCAGCTGCTGCCATCGCCACCAGGTAACAGGTGATGCATCGGGACAGACCACACCGTCCTCGGGACAAGATCAGGATCACCATCAGGTTAACTGTGAGAAATCAGAACAAAAAGTATCAGGACAGTTACTCATCAGGCTGGCAACAAAGATTGGACAAGATTTTGGGAGGAATTTCTAGTGTTCTTACTGCATTCAGCAAATAGAGATTGAGCCCCAGGCCTGAGCAATGCTGTCAAATGGAGACTGCTCCCGAGGCCTGGACAGTGCTGTCAAAGGCTGAAGAATTTGCAACCATTTTCAGCCAGAAGTGCTGAGTAGATGATTCATCTCGGTCTCCTGAGATGCCCAGTAACACAGTCTACAATCAATTTGATTCACTCCACATGCTACCAAGAAACAGCTGAGTGCTCGGTGTGCAGCAAAGGCTATGGTCTCTGAAAACAACCCGATTGTCGCGCTGAAGTCTTGTGCTCCAGAACTAGCCGTGCCTGTACCTGAGCCGTGCCAGTACAGCTACAGCACTTGCATCTACCTGGCAATGTGGAAAATTGCCCAGTTATGTCCTATCCACAGAAAGCAGGACAAATCTATTCTGGTCAATTACCGCCCTTCAGTCTACTTTCAATCATCAGCAAAGTGATGGAAGGCTTCACCAGTAGTGCTATCAAGTGGTACTCGCCAATAACCTGCTCACTGATGCTCAGTTTGGGTTCTGCCAGGACCACTCGGCTGCAGAGCTCATTACAGCCTTGGTCCAAACATGGACAAAAGAGCTGAATTCCAGAGGTTAGAGTGAGAGTGACTGCCCTTGACATCAAGGCAGCATTTGACCGTGTGGCATCAAGGAGCCCTAGTAAAACTGAAGTCAATAGGAATCGGGGTGAAAATTCTCCACTGGCTAGAGTCATACCTAGTACAAAGAAAGATGGTTGTTGTGGTTGAAGGTCACTCATCACAGCTGCAAGGCATCGCTGCAAGAGTTCCTCAGGGCAGTGTCCTAGGCCAAACCATCTTCAGCTGCTTCATGAATGACCTCCCCTGCATCATAAGGTTAGAAGTGGGGATGTTTGCTGATGATTGCACAGTGTTCAGTTCCATTCGCAGCTCCTCAGATAATGAAGCAGTCCATGCCTGCATGCAGAAAGACCTGGACAATATCCAGGCTTAGCTGATAAGTAGCAAGTAGCATTAATGCCACACAAGTGGCAGGCAATGACTATCTCCAACAAGCAAGCGTCTAACAGTCTCCATTGACATTCGATGGTATTACCATCATCGAATAACTCACCATCAATATCTTTGGGGTCACTTTTAACCAGAAACTTAAGTGGATCAGCCACATAAATACTGTGGCTACAAGAGCAGGTCAGAAGTTCGATGTTCTGCAGTGAGTGACCTAATTCTTAATTCCCCAAAGCCTTTGCACCACCTACACGGCACAATACAGGAGTGTGATGTGATACTCTCCACTTGCCTGAATGAGTGCAGCTCCAACAACACTCGAGCAGCTCGACATCTTCCAGGACAAAGCAGCCCACTTGATTGGCACCCCATTCACCACCTTAAACAATCCCTCCACCACTAGCGCACCGTGGCTGCAGTGTGTACCATCTACAAGATGCACTGCAGCAACTCGCCAAAGCTTCTTCAACCTCCCAAACCTGCGACATCTACCACCTAGAAGGACAAGGGCAGCAGGTGCATGGGAACACCAGCACCTCCAAGTTCCCCTTCATGTTACATACCATCCTGACTTGGAAATATATTGCCAATTGTTTATCATCGCTGGGTCAAAATCCTGGAACTCCTTCCCTAACAGCACAATGGGTGAACCTTCACCTAACGGACTGCAGCGGTTCAAGAAGGCACTTCACCACCAACAATTAGGGATGGGCAATAAATGCTGGCCTTGCCAGCAACACCCACATCCCGTGAATGAATAGAAAAAGAAAAAAAGACGGATCTCTGGACCTCCACCGTGCTCAAAAATGGAGATGGAACTTCAGACCTGGACAGTGCTATCAAAGGAATATTTATCTCTTGTCCTGGACAGTGATATCAAATGGAGACTGATCTATGGACCTGGACAATGCTATCAAATGGAGTCATTTTTAAAAATAAAATATTACAAAATAACTGACTCCAGTCCTCTAGAATGAGTGAGTGAGAGTCATGGGAAGGGTAGGGATGTGGAGGCAGATGGCATGGCTGAGGTACTAAGTGAGTATTTGCATCTGTCTTCACAAAAGCGCATGCTGCCAATGTTACAGTAAAGGAGGAGGGGATATAGAACTTGGTAGGATAAAAATATACAAGGAGGAGATGCTTAAACAGTTGGCAGCACTCAAAGTAAAGAAGGCAACTGGTCCAGATGGGATGTATCCTAGGTTGCTAGGAAGCTAGGCTGGAAATTGCAGAGGCTCTGACCAAAATCTTTCAATTCTCCTTGGATATGGAAGTGGTACTAGAGGTTTGCAAATGTTACACCCCTGTTTAATAATGGAGAAAATGATAAAGCAGGTAACTACAGGCCAGTCAGCCTAACATTGGTGGTGGGGATAAATTTAGAGACCGGGGCCTAGAAATTCACTGGCCTTAGCGCCGCTTTTGAGGCGCTAGAGGGCCTAGCGCCGAAGTTATGGCCAGTTTAGAAATTGACAGGGGCCCTAAATTGGCGTTAGGCCGGTAGCGCTGCGCCGGCACCGATGACGTCATCGGTGTGCGCAGCGTCCCGGTTGCCATGGAAACCCGCCCGAACTCGGAAATTGAGTTGCGGCCGCCTCGCCCGTGGCAGCCGCAAGCAACGTTCTGGCAGAGGTGCCTTACAGAACTTTGCGCCGGCGCATTAAAGGCCCCGCGGCGGCCGGCCGCTTTCCCGCCGGCCGCCTGGCCGCAGCTCCCTCCCCGGACTTCCCCCCACCCCCCCCGGAACAGAAGCAAGCCCGGCACTTGTCCGAGGTGCCGGGCTCATTTTTACAAAGATTATCGCGGGCCGCGGCCGGGTGCAGGCAGCTCCTCCTTAACGGAAGGAGGAGGCCTGCACTTCCCGAGCCTGCCGCACCGCAGCGGGCGCCGCAGCGCCAGAATAGCGCCGCAATGCGGCGCGTGGCGCCAGTTTTGAGGCGCTGAGACCCCTCAGTAGCGCCGGCAGCCGTTTGGGCGCGGTGCTACTGAATTTTTGGCGTGTGCAGGGGGACTTAGCGCCAGCACTAACTTCCGGCGCTAAAGCCCTCGCTGCGCCAAAACCGAATTTCTAGGCCCATATTCTGGGACAAAATTAATTGTCACTTGGAAGAACATTGATACATGGGCCTAGAAATTGGGTTTTGGCGCAGCGACGGCTTTAGCGCCGGAAGTTAGTGCCGGAGCTAAGTCGCGCTGGGCGGGCCAAAAATTCACTACTTCTGCGCCCAAACGGCTGCCGGCGCTGCTGAAAGCTGTTAGCGCCTGAAAACTGGCGCTATGCGCTGAATTTCGGCGCTATTCCGGCGCTGTGGCGCCCGCTGCGGTGCGGCAGGTTCGGGAAGTGCAGGCCTCCTCCTTCCCTTAAGGAGGAGCTGCCTGCACCCGGCCGCGGCCCGCGATAATCTTTTTAAAAATGAGCCCGGCACCTCGGACAAGTGCCGGGCTTGCTTCTGTTCCGGGGGGGGCGGGGGGGAAGTCCGGGGAGGGAGCTGCGGCCAGGCGGGCAGCGGGAAAGCGGCCGGCCGCCGCGGGGCCTTTAATGCGCCGGCGCAACGTTCTGTAAGGCACCTCTGCCACAACGTTGCTTGCGGCTGCCACGGGCGAGGCGGCCGCAACTCAATTTCCGAGTTCGGGCGGGTTACCATGGCAACCGGGACGCTGCGCACACCGATGACGTCATCGGTGCCGGCGCAGCGCTACCGGCCTAACGCCGATTTAGGGCCCCTGTCAATTTCAAAACTGGCCATAACTTCGCCGCTAGGCCCTCTAGCGCCTCAAAAGCGGCGCTAAGACCAGTGAATTTCTAGGCCATGATTTGTTAAAGGGGTGGACAGGAGCAGAAAGTTGCAAAGGGGCATAGACAAACTAAGTGAGTGGGAAAAACTATGGCACATGGAGATCAATGTGTGGAAGTGTGACATCATCCATTTTGGATCTGGGAAAGTCAAATTGGAATATTTTCTTAATGGTGAGAGACTGGTGGGCAAAAATTAGGTCGCACCCCCTTTGGGGCGCTAACTTCGCTGGGGTGCTACTTTTAGCACCCTGAAAGAGTTAGTGCCCCCATGCTCGAAATTCAATGGTAGCAGCCCAAGAAGGAGCTGGGGCGCTACTGGAAGCGCTCCCCCTCCCTCTTGGGGCACTACCAGTGAATATCATGGTGCTACGTGCTGATGTGCCACACGCATACTGCAGGCCTTCCTTCCTTATTAAAGGGGAGGGGTCTTGCGCAGCATGACCTGGAGTCCTGCTGGCCCACCAGGGATCAGGGTGCCGGCAAAAGAGCCTGGCACTCAAGGGGACGGCAGAGGGGCAGGTGCTGGCAAGCGGCCAGAAAAAGAAATGGCTGACCGGCAACTCCCCTTTAAATATCGCCGCCCCGGCCACACGTAAGCCCCCCTGACCCTGTCAGACATAGCGTCCAGTGATAAGTCAGGGGGCGTGACCAAAGTTTTTGGCCGGGGCTCGAGCGGGGCGCTACATACGGCAATGACATCATCACCGGAGGCGCCACAGGGCACTATTGGCTACCGCTGCCGCTAGCTTCATGCTGAATTTCGCGGGAGGCATCAGCAGCGCCATGCCCAGGCGCTAGTTGCTTTGCGCCCCATTAGCGCCCTCTTAGGAGCTTTGGAGGAACAGAGAGATTTAGTAGTCCAGGTACAGAATTCACTAAAAACTAGTGCACAGATACAAAAATAACAATCGAAAAGGTTAACGGAATGTTGTCCTTTATCTAGAGGGGGCTGGAATTCAAAGGTGAGAAAGTGATGATTCAGTTATACAGAGCCTTGGTCAGACCCCATCTGCAGCATTATGTTCTGTTCTGGGCATTGCACTTCAGGAAAGATCTATTGGCATTGGAAGGGGTGCAGTGCATATTCACTGGGGTTAGAGTATTAAATTATGAGGACAGGTTGCATAAACGATGTGTATTTCCTTAAAATGATAAAGGAATTTGATAGGGTAGATACAGAGAAACTATTTCCTCTGGTGGGGGAATCCAGAACAAGAGGGGGAAGATCTGGATTGAAATCAGTTAACACTTTTTCACACAAAGGGTAGTGAAAATCTGCAATTCTCTCCCTCAAAGGTAATGGATGCTGGGGGACAATTGATATTTTCAAGACTGCAATCAATAGATTTTTATTGGGCAAGGGTATCAAGAGATATGGAGCAAAGGCGAGAAAATGGAGTCGTGGTACAGAGCAAATATGATCTCATTGAATGGCCGAAGAGGCTTGAGGGGTTGAATTATCGAATCATAGAATCATAGAAAGTTACAGCACGGAAGGAGGCCATTTCGGCCCATCGTGTCCACGCCAGCCAACAAAGAGCTATCCAGCCTAATCCCACTTCCCAGCTCTTGGTCCGTAGCCATGCAGGGGCACATCCAAGTGCTTTTTAAATGTGGTTTGGGTTTCTGCCTCCACCACCCTTTCAGGCAGTGTGTTCCAGACCCCCACAACCCTCTGGGTGAAGAAATTTCCCCTCAAATTAAGCATGGTATAGTTAGATAATGGAATTAACCATGGGATAGCTAGATACTGGAAATGATCATGGGATAGTTAGATACAGGAATTAACCATGGGATATTTAGGTACTAGAATTAACCATGTTATAGTTAGATACTGGAATTAACCATGGAATAGTTAGATACTGGAATTTAACCATGGGATAGTTAGATACTAGAATTAACCATGTTTTAGTTAGGTGCTTGATATAACCATGGGGTGGATAGAAACTAGAATTAACCATGTTTTAGATAGAAACTGAATTAACCATGGAAAATTTAGATACCTGAATTAACCATGGGATAGTTAGATACTAGAATTAACCATGTTATTGTTAGATACTGGAAATAACCATGGTACATATAGTTACTGGAATTACCCATGATTAAGTTAGACACTGGAATTAATGACACCATAGAAGGATTCTTGATTTAACCATGGTATACTTACATAGTGGACTTAACCATGTTAGAGTTAGAAACTGGAATTAACCATGGAATAGTTAGATACTGGAATTAACCATGGGATTGTTAGATACTGGAATTAACCATGCGATATTTAGATACTATAGTTAAACCTGGTATAGTTAGATACTGGAATTAACCATGATAAACTTAGATACTGGAATTAACCATGTTATAAATAGATACAGGAATTATCCATGGTAAGGATAGATATTGGAATTAACCATGCTATAGTTAGATACTGGAATTAACAAAGGAATATTTAGATACTGGAATTAACCATGGGATAGTTAGATATTACAATTAACCATGTTATATTTAGAAACTGGAATTAACCATGGAATAATTAGATACTGGAATTAACCATGGGATAGTTAGATGCTTGATATAACCATGGGGTTGATAGAAACTATATTTACCCATGTTATAGATAGAAACTGAATTAACCATGGAAAATTTAGATACTTGAATTAACCATGGGATAGTTAGATACTAGAATTAACCATGTTATTTTTAGATACTGGAAATAACCATGGTACATATAGCTACTGGAATTACCCATGGTAAAGTTAGACACTGGAATTAATGACACCATAGAAGGATACTTGATTTAACCATGGTATACTTACATAGTGCGCTTAACCATGGAATAGTTAGATACTGGAATTAACCATGGGATAGTTAGATATTAGAATTAACCATGTTATAGTTAGAAACTGGAATTAACCATGGAATAGTTAGATACTGGAATTAACCATGGGATTGTTAGATACTGGAATTAACCATGCGATATTTAGATACTGAAATTAACAATGGTATAGTTAGATACTGGAATTAACCACGGTATAGTTAGATACTATAGTTAAACCTGGTATAGATAGATACTGGAATTAACCATGATAAACTTAGATACTGGAATTAACCATGTTATAGATAGATACTGGAATTAACCATGGTAACGATAGATATTCGAATTAATCTTTCTATAGTTAGATACTGGAATTAACAATGGAATATTTAGATACTGGAATTAACCATGGGATATTTAGATATTAGAATTAACCATGTTATAGTTAGAAACTGGAATTAACCATGGAATAATTAGATACTGGAATTAACCATGGGATAGTTAGATACTGGAATTAACCATGGAATAATTAGATACTGTAATTAACCATGTTATCGTTAGATGCTTGATATAACCATGGAGTTGATAGAAACTAGAATTACCCACGTTATAGATAGAAACTGGAATTAACCATGGAACAATTAGATACTGGAAATAACCATGGTACAGATAGTTACAGGAATTAGCCATGGTATAGTTTGATACTGGAATTAACCATGGTACAGTTGGATACTGGAATTTATGATGCAATATTAGGATACTTGATTTAACCATGTTACAGTTAGATAACGGAATTAACCTTGTTATTTTTAGATTCTAGAATTAACCATGATATAGTTAGAAACTGGCAATAACCATGGAATAGTTCGATACTGGAATTAACCATGGGATAATTAGGTACGAGTATTAACCATGGAATAATTAGATACTGGAATTAACCATGGGGTTGATAGATCCTAGAATTAACCATGTTATAGATAGAAACTGGAATTAACCATGGACTAGTTAGATACTGGAAATAACCATGGGGTTGATAGATACTAGAATTAACCATGTTATCGAGAGAAACTGGAATTAACCATGGAATAGTTAGATACTTGAAATAAACATCGGATAATTAGGTATTGAAGTAACCATGTTATAGTTAGACACTAGAAATAACCATGTTATCGTTGATACTGGAATTTACCAGGGAATAATTAGATACTGCAATTAACCATGGGATAGTTAGATACTAGAATTAACCATGTTATTGTTTGATACTGGAATTAACCATGTTATAGTTAGATACTGGAATTAACCATGGTACAGTTAGACACTGGAATTAATGACACAATAGAAGAATACTGGAATTAACCATGGTAAAGTTAGATACTGGAATTAGCCATGCGATATTTAGATAATGAATTTAACAATGGTATAATTAGATACTATAGTTAAACCTGGTATAGTTAGATACTGGAATTAAACATGATAAACTTAGATACTGGGATTAACCATGTTATAGATAGATACTGGAAATAATCATGCTATTTTTAGATACTGGAATTAACCATGCTATAGTTAGATAGTGGAATTAACCATGGGATAGTTCGGTGCTAGAATTAACCATGTTATAGTTAGATACTGGAATTAATGATGGAATAGTTAGATACTGGAATTAACCATGGGATAGTTAGATGCTGGAATTAACCATGAGATATTTAGATACTGAAATTAGCCATGGGATAGTTAGATACTGGAATTAACCATGCTACAGTTAGAAACTGGAAATAACTGTTGTACAGATAGTTACTGGAATTAGCCATGGTACTGGTAGACACTAGAATAAATGATGTGATAGTAGGATACTTGGTTTAACCATGGTATAGTTAGATAGTGGACATAACCATGGGATGTTTGATACTGGAATTAACCATGAGATTGTTAGTTACTGGAATTAACCATGGGATAGTTAGATACTGGAATTAACCATGAGATTGTTAGATACTGGAAATAACCATGGGATAGATAGAAACTGGAATTAACCATGGAATAGTTAGATACTGGAATTAACCATGGAATATTTAGATACTGCAATTAACCATGGGATAGTTAGATACTGCAATTAACCATGTTATAGTTAGGTACTGGAATTAAACATGTTATAGTTGGGTACTGGAATTAACCATAGAACATATAGATACTTGAATTAACCATGGGATATTTAGATACTAGAATTAACCATGTTATAGTTAGATACTGGAAGTAACCATGGTATAGTTAGATACTGGAATTAACCATGGTACAGTTAGGCACTGGAATTAATGATGCGATATTAGGATATTTGATTTAACCATGGTATAGTTAGATAGTGGACTTAACCATGGGATTGCTATATATCGGAATTAACCATGGAATAGTTAAATACTGGAAATAACTATGGTGTTGATAGATACTAGAATTAACAATGTTATAGATAGAAACTGGAATTAACCATGGAATAGTTAGATACTGGAATTAACCTTGGGATAGATAGATATTGGAATTAACCATGTTATAGTTAGAAACTGGAATTAACCATGTTATCCCTAGAAACTGGAATTAACCATGGGATAATTAGGTACTAGAATTAACCATGTTTTCGTTAGACTCTAGAATTAACCATGGAATAGTTAGATACTGGAATTAACCATGGAATAATTAGATACTTGAATTAACCATGGAATATTTAGATACTTGAATTAACCATGGAATATTTAGATACTAGAATTAACCATGTTATAGTTAGATACTGGTAATAACCATGGTACTGATAGTTACTGGAATAATTCATGGTATAGTTAGATACTGCAATTTACCATGTTAAAGTTAGACACTGGAATTAATGATGCGATAATAGGATACTTGAAATAACCATGGGATATTTAGATAGTGGACTTAACCATGGGACCTTTGATAATGGAATTAACCATGGGATAGTTAGATACTGGAATTAACGTGGGATAATTAGATGCAGGAAATAACCATGGGGTTGATACATACTTGAATTAACCATGTTATAGTTAGATACTGGAATTAACCATGTTATAGATAGATACTGGAATTAACCATGGTATGGTCAGATACTGGAATTATACATGGTACTGTTAGACACTAGAATTAATGATGCAATAGTAGGATACTTGGTTTAACCATTGGATAGTTAGATAGTGGACCTAACCATGGGATGTTTGATATTGGAATTAAACATGAGATTTTTAGATACTGGAATTAACCACGGGATAGTTAGATACTGGAATTAACCATGGGGTTGATAGATACTTGAATTTACCATGTTACAGATACAAACTGGAATTAACCATGGAACAGTTAGATACTGGAATTAATCATGTTATAGTTAGATACTGGAATTAACCATGGGATAATTAGATACTGGAAATAAGCTTGGGTTTGATAGATACTTGAATTTACAATGTTACAGATTCAAACTGGAATTAAACAAGGGATAGTTAGGTACTAGAATTAATCATGTAATAGTTAGATACTAGATTTATCCATGGAATAGTTAGAGACTGGAATTATCCATGGTACACTTAGATATTGGAAATAAACATAGTATAGTTAGCTACTGGAATTAACCATGCTATTGTTAGATACTGGAATTAACCTTGGTATATGTAGATACTGGAATTAACCATGGACTAGTTAGATAATGGAAATAACCATGGGGTAGCTAGATACCAGAATTAACCATGTTCTAGATAGATACTGGAATTAATCATGGAGTAGTTAGATACTGGAATTAAACATGGGATAGTTAGATACTGGAATTAGCCATGGGATAGTTATGTAATCAGATTAACCATGTTATAGTTAGATACTGGAATTAACCATAGTATCTTTGGATACTGGAATTAATCATGGTACATTTAGATACTTGAATTAACGATGTGATAGTTAGATCCTTGAATTAACCATGGTTTAGATAGATTTTGGATTTAACCATGGTATAGTTAGATACTAGAATTAAACATGGTATAGTCAGATACTGGAGTGAACCATGCTTTAGTTAAATGCTGGAATTAACCATGGTATATTTTGATCGTGGAATTAACCATGGAATAGTTATATACTGGAATTAACCATGGGATAGTTAGATACTGGAATTAACCATGGTACAGTTAGATAGTAGAATTAATCATGTTATAGTTAGATACTGGAATTAACCATGCTATCGTTAGACACTGGAATTTTTGATGCGATAGTAGGATACTTGATTTAACCATGGTATATTTAGATAGTGGACTTAACCATGGGATGTTTGATACTGGAATTAGCCATGGGATAGTTAGATACTATAGTTAAACCTGGTATAGTTAGATACTGGAATTAAACATGGTAACCTTAGATACCCTAGCAAAACTGAAGTCAATGGGAATTAAGGGGAAAACTCTCCATTGGTTAGAATCATACCTAGCACAAAGGAAGTTGGCTGTGGTTGTTGGAGGTCATTCATCTCAATCACATGACATCACTGCAGGAGTTCCTCAGGGCAGTGTCCTAGGCTGAACCATCTTCAGCTGTTTCATCAATGACCTTCCCTCCATCATAAGGTCAGAAGTGGGGATGTTCGCTGATGATTGCACAATGTCCAGCACCATTCGAGACTCATCAGATACTGATGCAGTCCGTGTCTATGTGCAGCAAGACCTGGACAACATTCAGACTTGGGCTGACAAGTGGCAAGTAACATTCGCACCACACAAGCGCCAGGCAATGACCATCTCCAAAAAGCGAGACTCTAACCATCTCCCCTTGACATTCAATGGCATTATCATAGCTGAATCCCCCACTATCAACATCCTGGGGGTTACCATTGATCAGAAACTGAACTGGACCAGCCATATAAATACTGTGGCTACAAGAGCAGGCCAGAGGCTGGGAATTCTGCAGCGAGTGTCTCACCTCCTGACTCCCCAAAGCCTTTCCACCATCTACAAGGCACAAGTCAGGAGTGTGATGGAATGCTCTCCACTTGCCTGGATGAGTGCAGCTCCAACAACACTCAGGAAGCTCGACACCATTCAGGATAAAGCAGCCCGCTTGATAGGCACTCCATCCACCACCTTCAACATTAACTCCCTCCACCACTGGCACACTGTGGCTGCAGTGTGTACCGTCTACAAGATGTACTGCAGCAACTCGCCAAAGCTCCTTCAACAGCACCTTCCAAACCTGCGACTTCTGCCACTTAGAAGGAGAAGGGCAGCAGATGCATGGGAACATCACCACCTACAAGTTCCCCTCCAAGCCACACACCATCCTGACTTGGACCTGTATCGCCGTTCCTTCACTGTCGCTGGGCCAAAATACTGGAACTCCCTTCCTAACAGCATTGTGGGTGTACCTACACCATATGGACTGCAGCGGTTCAAGAAGGCTGCTCACCACCATCTTCTCAAGGGCAATTAGGGATGGGCACTAAATGCAGGCCTAGCCAGCGACGCCCACATCCCATCAACGAATCAAAAAAAAAGTACTGGAATTAACCATGTTATAGCAGATACTGGAATTAACCATGGTATGGTTAGATACTGGATTTAAACATGCTATAGTTAGATACTGGAATTAACCATGGAATAATTAGAAACTAGAATTAACCATGTTATCATTAGAAACTGGAATTAACCATGGAATAGTTAGATGCTGGAAATAATCATGGGGTTGATAGATGCTAGAATTCACCATGTTATAGATAGAAACTGGAATTAACCATGGAATAGTTAGATACTGGAATTAACCATGGGATAGTTATATACTGGAATTAACCATGGGATAGTTAGATACTGGAATTAACCATGTTATCCCTAGAAACTGGAATTAACCATGGGATAATTAGGTACTAGAATTAACCATGTTATAGTTAGACTCTAGAATTAACCATGGAATAGTTAGATACTGGAATTAACCATGGAATATTTAGATACTTGAATTAACCATGGAATAGTTAGATACTAGAATTAACCATGTTATAGTTAGATACTGGTAATAACCATGGTACTGATAGTTACTGGAATAAACCATGGTATAGTTATATACTGCAATATACCATGTTACAGTTAGACACTGGAATTAATGATGCGATAATAGGATACTTGAAATAACCATGGGATATTTAGATAGTGGACTTAACCATGGGATCTTTGATAATGGAATTAACCATGGGATAGTTAGATACTGGAATTAACGTGGGATAATTAGATACAGGAAATAACCATGGGGTTGATACATACTTGAATTAACCATGTTATAGTTAGATACTGGAATTAACCATGTTATAGGTAGATACTGGAATTAACCATGGTATGGTCAGATACTGGAATTATACATGGTACTGTTAGACACTAGAATTAATGATGCAATAGTAGGATACTTGGTTTAACCATTGGATAGTTAGATAGTGGACTTAACCATGGGATGTTTGATATTGGAATTAAACATGAGATTTTTAGATACTGGAATTAACCACGGGATAGTTAGATACTGGAATTAACCATGGGGTTGATAGATACTTGAATTTACCATGTTACAGATACAAACTGGAATTAACCATGGAACAGTTAGATACTGGAATTAACCATGTTATAGTTAGATACTGGAATTAACCATGGGATAATTAGATACTGGAAATAAGCTTGGGTTTGATAGATACTTGAATTTACCATGTTACAGATACAAACTGGAATTAAACATGGGATAGTTAGATACTAGAATTAATCATGTTATAGTTAGATACTAGATTTAACCATGGAATAGTTAGATACTGGAAATAACCATGGGGTTGATAGATACTTGAATTTACCATGTTACAGATTCAAACTGGAATTAAACAAGGGATAGTTAGATACTAGAATTAATCATGTAATAGTTAGATACTAGATTTATCCATGGAATAGTTAGAGACTGGAATTATCCATGGTATACTTAGATATTGGAAATAAACATAGTATAGTTAGATACTGGAATTAACCATGCTATTGTTCGATACTGGAATTAACCTTGGTATATGTAGATACTGGAATTAACCATGGACTAGTTAGATAATGGAAATAACCATGGGGTAGCTAGATACCAGAATTAACCATGTTCTAGATAGATACTGGAATTAATCATGGAGTAGTTAGATACTGGAATTAAACATGGGATAGTTAGATACTGGAATTAACCATGGGATAGTTATGTAATCAGATTAACCATGTTATATTTAGATACTGGAATTAACCATAGTATCTTTGGATACTGGAATTAATCATGGTACATTTAGATACTTGAATTAACGATGTGATAGTTAGATCCTTGAATTAACCATGGTTTAGATAGATTTTGGATTTAACCATGGTATAGTTAGATACTAGAATTAAACATGGAATAGTCAGATGCTGGAGTGAACCATGCTTTAGTTAAATGCTGGAATTAACCATGGTATAAGTAGATAGTGGAATTAAACATAGTACAGTTAGATAATGTAAATAATCATGGTATAATTCGATGCTACAATTAAACATGGTATATTTTGATCGTGGAATTAACCATGGAATTGTTATATACTGGAATTAACCATGGGATAGTTAGATACTGGAATTAACCATGGTACAGTTAGATAGTAGAATTAATCATGTTATAGTTAGATACTGGAATTAACCATGCTATCGTTAGACACTGGAATTTTTGATGCGATAGTAGGATACTTGATTTAACCATGGTATATTTAGATAGTGGACTTAACCATGGGATGTTTGATACTGGAATTAGCCATGGGATAGTTAGATACTATAGTTAAACCTGGTATAGTTAGATACTGGAATTAAACATGGTAACCTTAGATACCCTAGCAAAACTGAAGTCAATGGGAATTAAGGGGAAAACTCTCCATTGGTTAGAATCATACCTAGCACAAAGGAAGTTGGCTGTGGTTGTTGGAGGTCATTCATCTCAATCACATGACATCAGTGCAGGAGTTCCTCAGGGCAGTGTCCTAGGCCGAACCATCTTCAGCTGTTTCATCAATGACCTTCCCTCCATCATAAGGTCAGAAGTGGGGATGTTCGCTGATGATTGCACAATGTCCAGCACCATTCGAGACTCGTCAGATACTGATGCAGTCCGTGTCTATATGCAGCAAGACCTGGACAACATTCAGACTTGGGCTGACAAGTGGCAAGTAACATTCGCACCACACAAGCGCCAGGCAATGACCATCTCCAACAAGCGAGACTCTAACCATCTCCCCTTGACATTCAATGGCATTATCATCGCTGAATCCCCCACTATCAACATCCTGGGGGTTACCATTGATCAGAAACTGAACTGGACCAGCCATATAAATACTGTGGCTACAAGAGCAGGCCAGAGGCTGGGAATTCTGCAGCGAGTGTCTCACCTCCTGACTCCCCAAAGCCTTTCCACCATCTACAAGGCACAAGTCAGGAGGTTGATGGAATACTCTCCACTTGCCTGGATGAGTGCAGCTCCAACAACACTCAAGAAGCTCGACACCATTCAGGATAAAGCAGCCCGCTTGATTGGCACTCCATCCACCACCTTCAACATTAACTCGCTCCACCACCGGCACACTGTGGCTGCAGTGTGTACCATCTACAAGATGTACTGCAGCAACTCGCCAAAGCTCCTTCAACAGCACCTTCCAAACCTGCGACCTCTACCACTTAGAAGGAGAAGGGCAGCAGATGCATGGGAACATCACCACCTACAAGTTCCCCTCCAAGCCACACACCATCCTGACTTGGACCTGTATCGCCGTTCCTTCACTGTCGCTGGGCCAAAATACTGGAACTCCCTTCCTAACAGCATTGTGGGTGTACCTACACCATATGGACTGCAGCGGTTCAAGAAGGCTGCTCACCACCATCTTCTCAAGGGCAATTAGGGATGGGCACTAAATGCAGGCCTAGCCAGCGACGCCCACATCCCATCAACGAATCAAAAAAAAAGTACTGGAATTAACCATGTTATAGCAGATACTGGAATTAACCATGGTATGGTTAGATACTGGATTTAAACATGCTATAGTTAGATGCTGGAATTAACCATGGAATAATTAGAAACTAGAATTAACCATGTTATCGTTAGAAACTGGAATTAACCATGGAATAGTTAGATGCTGGAAATAATCATGGGGTTGATAGATACTAGAATTCACCATGTTATAGATAGAAACTGGAATTAACCGTGGAATAGTTAGATAATGGAATTAACCATGGGATAGTTAGATACTGGA
Organism: Somniosus microcephalus; assembly: GCF_052327205.1. Classification (NCBI taxonomy): domain Eukaryota; kingdom Metazoa; phylum Chordata; class Chondrichthyes; order Squaliformes; family Somniosidae; genus Somniosus; species Somniosus microcephalus. The sequence goes on from NC_140992.1 coordinate 161,086,326, forward strand.
ATTAACCCTGTTATAGTTAGACACTGGAAGTAACCATGGTACAGATAGTTACTGGAATTACCCTTTGTATTGTTAGATACTGGAATTAACCATGGTACTGTTAGACACTGGAATTAATGATGTGATAGCAGGTTACTTGATTTAACAATGGAATCAAATCAAATCAAATCAAATCAACTTTTATTGCCATTGTTAGTGCACAAGTGCAGTACAACGAAATTTAGGCTTGCGGCTCCCGAGAGTGTACAATTTGGATTAGGACACTTAAACATTTCAACATACATTTGTACATATATATTAGCATAAATATGACCATAATAAAGTGCATCGGCAGATGTGCAGGCTTTAGTGTTTATTTGTGGAGTTCAGTAGGATGACAGCCCTGGGAAAGAAGCTGTTCCTAAATCTGGTCGTACGGGTGCGAATGCATCTGTAGCGTCTTTCAGATGGTAGGAGGGTGAACAGACTGTGGCTGGGGTGGGTAGGGTCTTTGATGATGGACTAGCTATATATATAATAGCTAGATAGTGGAATTAAACATGGGATAGTTAGCTACTAGAATTAACCATGTTATAATTAGATACTGGAACTAACCATGGAATAGTTAGATACTGGAATTAACCATGGGATAGATGGATACTAGAATTAACCATGTTATAGTTAGAACATGGAATTAACCATGGAATAGTTAGGTATTAGAATTAACCATGTTATAGTTAGGTGCTGGAATTAACCATGGAATATATATATATACTTGAATTAACCAGGTTATAGTTAGGTACTGGAATTAACCATGGTACAGTTAGACCCTGGAATTAATGATGCGATAGTAGGATATTTGATTTCACCATGGTATAGTTAGATAGTGGACTTAACAATGGGATGTTTGATACTGGAATTAACCATGGGATTGCGATATACTTGAATTAACCATGGAATAGTTAGATAGTGGAATTAACCATGGGATAGTGAGATAGTGGAATTAACCATGGAATATTTAGATACTGGAAATAACCATGGGATTGTTAGATACTGGAATTAACCATGGGATTGTTAGATACTGGAAATAAACATGGGATATTTAGATACTGGATTTAACCAAGGATTTATTAGATACTGGAAATAACCATTGAATAATTAGATACTGGAATTAACCATGGGGTAGATAGATATTTGAATTTACCATGTTACAGATAGAAACTGGACTTAAACATGGGTTGTTTGATATTGGAATTAACCTTGGGATTGTTAGATACTGGAACTAACCATGGGCTAGTTAGATACTGGAATTAACCATGGTATAGTTAGATACTACAGTAAAAATCTGGTATAGTTAGATACTGGAATTAAACATGGTAACCTTGGATACTGGAATTACCTATGGGATACTTAGATAATGGAATTAACCATGGAAAAGTTAGATACTGGTAATAACCATGGGGTTGATAGATACAAGAATTAACCATGATATAGATAGAAACTGGAATTAACCAAGTTATAGTAGGTACTGGAATTAACCATGGGATATTTAGATACTGGAAATAACCATGGGGTTGATAGATACAAGAATTAACCATGATATAGATAGAAACTGGAATTAACCATGGAATAGATTGATACTGGAAAAAAAATGGGGTTGATATATACAAGAATTAACCATGATATAGATAGAAACTGGAATTAACCAAGTTATAGTAGATACTGGAATTAACCATGGGGTATTTAGGTACTGGAAATAACCATGGGATTGACAGATCCAAGAATTAACCATGATATAGATAGAAACTGGAATTAACCAAGGATTAGATAGATACTGGAAATAACCATGGGGTTGATAGATACTGGAATTAACTATGGGATATATAGATACTAGAATTAACCAAGTTATAGTTAGACACCAGAATTAACTATGTTTTAGAAAAAATACTGGAATTAACCATGGAATAATTAGATACTGGAATTAACCATGGTATAGTTAGGTACTAGAATTAACCATGTTAACATAGAAACATAGAAGATAGGAGCAGGAGTAGGCCACTCGGCCCCTCGAGCCTGCTCCGCCATTCAATGAGATCATGGCTGGCTGGTCATCCAAGTTCAGTACCCTGTCCCTGCCTTCTCCCCATATCCATTGACCCCTTTAGCCTTAAGAAATATATCCAACTCCTTCTTGAATATATTTAATGAACTGGCCTCCACCGCCCTCTGTGGCAGAGAATTCCACAGGTTCACCACTCTCTGGGTGAAGAAATTCCTCCTCATCTCAGTCCTAAATAGCTTACCCCTTATCCTTAGACTATGACCCCTGGTTCTGGACTCCCCAGCCATTGGAAACATCCTTCCTGCATCTAGTCTGTCCAGGCCTGACAGAATTTTATAGGTTTTGATGAGATCCCCTCTCAATCTTCTAAACTCCAGTGAGTATAAGCCCAATTGACATAATCTCTCCTCATACATCATCCCTGCCATCCCAGGTATCAGCCTGGTGAATCTTCGCTGCAATCCTTCCATGGCAAGAATGTCCTTCCTCAGATAAGGCAACCAAAACTGCACACAATACTCAAGTTGCAGTCTCACTAAAGCCCTGTACAACTGAAGCAAGACATCCTTGTTCCTGTACTCAAACCCTCTTGCTACGAAGGCCAACATACCATTTGCCTTCTTAACCGCCTGCTGCACCTGCATGCTTACCTTCAGCGACTGGTGCACAAGAATACCCAGGTCTCTTTGCACTTCCCCTTCTCCCAATCTATTGCCATTCAAATACTAATCTGCCTTCCTGTTTTTGCCACCAAAGTGGATAACCTAACATTTATCCACATTATAGTGCATTTCCCATATTTCTGCCCAATCACCCAACCTGTCCAAATCGTACTGGAATTTCACGACATCCTCCTCACAGCATACCCTCCCACCCAGCTTTGTGTCATTAGCAAATTTGGAGATATTACATCCAATTCCCTCGTCCAGATCATTAATATATATATATATTTATATATGTTATCGTTAGGTACTGGAATTACAATGGAATATTTAGATACTTGAATTAACCATGGGATAGTTAGATACTAGAATTAACCATGTTATAATTAGATACTGGAAATAACCATGGTACAGATAGTTACTGGAATAACCCATGGTATAGTTAGACACTGGAATTAACCATGGTACAGTTAGACATTGGAATTAATGATGCGATAGTAGGATACTTGAAATAACCATGGTATAGTTAGATAGTGGACTGAACCATGGGATCTTTGATACTGGAATTAACCATGGGATTGTTAGATACTGGAATTAACCATGGGATAATTAGCCACTGGAATTAACCATGGGATGGTTACATACTGGAATTTACCATGGGATAGTTAGATACTGGAATTACCCATGCGATATTTAGATACTGAAATTAACCATGGTATAGTTAGATAGTGAAATTAACCATGGTATAGTTAGATTATAGTGTTAAACCTGGTATAGTTAGATACTGGAATTAAGCATGGTAACCTTATATACTGGAATTAACCATGTTAAAGATAGATACTGAAATTAACTATGGAATGGTTCCATACTGGAATTAAACATGCTTAGATAGATACTGCAATAAACCAAGCTATAGTTAGATACTGGAATTAACCATGGAATAGTTACATACTGGAATTAACCATGGAATAGTTTGATACTGGAATTATCCATGCTATAGCCAGATACTGGAATTTACCATGCTATCGTTAGATACTGGAATTAACCTTGGTATAGTTAGATACTGGTATTAATCATGGAATAGTTTGATACTGGAATTAACCATGTGATATTTAGATACTGGAATTATCCATGTTATAGTTAGATACTTGATTTAACCATGGAATAGTTAGAGACTGGAAATAACCATGGAATAGTTAGATACTGGAATTTGCCATGGGAAAGTTAGATATTAGAATTAACCATGTTATTGTTAGAAACAGGAATTAACCACGGTATAGTTAGATAATGGAAATAACCATGCAGTAGCTAGATACCAGAATTAACCATGTTATAGATAGATACTGGAATTAACCATGGAAAATTTAGATACTGAAATTAACCATGGAGTATTTAGATACTGGAATTAACCATGTTATATTTAGATACTGGAATTAACCATGGAATAGCTAGATACTGGAATTAACCATGTTATATTTAGATACTAGAATTAACCATGTTATAGTTTGATACTGGAATTAACCATGGAATAGTTAGATACTGAAAGTAAACATGGGATAGTTAGATACTGGAATTAACCCTGGTACAGTTGGACACTGGAATTAATGATGCGGTATTAGGATACATAATTTAACCATGGTATAGCTAGATAGTGGACTTACCCATGGGATGTTTGATACTGGTATTAACCATGGGATTTTAGATACTGGAATTAACCATGGGATAGTTAGATACTGGAATTAACCATGGAATAGTTAGACACTAGAATTAACCATAGGATAGTTAGATACTGGAATTAACCATGGATTAGTTAGATACTGGAAATGACCATTGGGTTGATAGGTACTAGAATTAACCATGTTATAGAAGAAACTGGAATTAACCAAGGTATAGTTAGATACTGTAATTAACCCTGGGATAGTTACATACTGGAATTAACCATGAGATAATTAGGTACTAGAATTAACCAAGTTACAGGTAGACACTAGAATAAACCACGTTATATTTGATACTGGAATTAACCATGTTATAGTTAGATACTGCAAATAGCCATGGTACAGTTAGACTCTGGAATTAATGATGCGATAGTAGGATACTTGAAATAGCCATGGTATAGTTAGATACTGGAATTAACCATTGCTTAGTTAGATACTGGAATTAACAGTGGAATATTTCGATACTTGATTTAACCATGGCATAGTTAGAGAGTGGACTTAACCATGGGGTGTTTGATACTGGAATTAACCATGGGATTGTTAGATTCTGGAATTAACCATGGAATTTTTAGATACTGGAATTAAACATGGGATAGTTTGATACTGGAATTAACCATGTGATAGTTAGATACTAGAATTAACCATGGGATAGTTAGATGCTGGAATTAACCATGCTATAGTTAGAAACTGGAAATAACCATGGTATATTTAGATACTGGAATTACCCATGGTACAGTTAGACTCTGGAATTAATGATGCAATAGTAGGATAATTGATTTAACCATGGCATAGTTAGATAGTGGACTTAACCATGGGATGTTTGATACTGGATTTAACCATGGGATTGTTAGATTCTGGAATTAACCATGGGATAGTTAGATACTGGAATTAACCATGGAATAGCTGGATATTAGAAATAACCATGGGGTTGATAGATAATTGTATTAACCATGTTATAGATTGAAACTGGAATTAACCATGTGATAGTTAGACACTAGAATTAATCATGGAATAATTAGATACTGGAATTAAGCATGTTATCGTTAGAAACTGGAATTAACCATGGAATAGTTAGATGCTGGAAATAATCATGGGGTTGATAGATACTAGAATTAACCATGTTATAGATACAAACTGGAATTAACCATGGAATAGTTAGATAATGGAATTAACCATGGGATAGTTAGATACTGGAATTAACCATAGGGTTATTAGGTACTAGAAATAACCATGTTATAGTTAGACACTAGAATTAACCATGGAATATATAGATACTTGAATTAACCATGGTACATTTAGATACTAGATTTAACCCTGTTATATTTAGACACTGGAAGTAACCTTGGGAGAGATAGTTACTGGAATTAACCTTTGTATAGTTAGATACTGGAATTAACCATGGTACTGTTAGACACTGGAATTAATGATGCGATAACAGGTTACTTGATTTAACCATGGAATAGCTAGATACTGGAATTAAACGTGGGATAGTAAGCTACTAGAATTAACCATGTTATAATTAGATACTGGAACTAACCATGGAATAGTTAGATACTGGATTTAACCATGGGATAGTTAGATACTAGAATTAACCATGTTATAGTTAGAACCTGGAATTAACCATGGAATAGTTAGGTACTAGAATTAACCATGTTATGGTTAGGTACTGGAATTAACCATGAAATATATATATACTTGAATTAACCAGGTTATAGTTAGATACTGGAATTAACCATGGTACAGTTAGACCCTGGAATTAATGATGCAATAGTAGGATATTTGATTTCACCATGGTATAGTTAGATAGTGGACTCAACAATGGGATGTTTGATACTGGAATTAACCATGGGATTGCGATATACTTGAATTAACCATGGAATAGTTAGATAGTGGAATTTACCATGGGATAGTTAGATAGTGGAATTAACCATGGAATATTTAGATACTGGAAATAACCATGGGATTGTTAGATACTGGAATTAACCATGGGATTGTTAGATACTGGAAACAACCGTGGTATATTTAGATACTGGAATTAACCAAGGATTTATTAGATCCTGGAAATAACCATTGAATAATTAGATACTGGAAATAACCATGGGGTAGATAGATAGTTGAATTAACTATGTTACAGATAGAAACTGGACTTAAACATGGGTTGTTTGATACTGGAATTAACCTTGGGATTGTTAGATACTGGTACTAACCATTGGCTAGTTAGATACTGGAATTAACCATGGTATAGTTAGATACTATAGTAAAAATCTGGTATAGTTAGGTACTGGAATTAAATATGGTAACCTTGGATACTGGAATTACCTATGGGATATTTAGATAATGGAATTAACCATGGAAAAGTTAGATACTGGTAATAACCATGGGGTTGATAAATACAAGAATTAACCATGATATAGATAGAAACTGGAATTAACCATGGAATAGATTGATACTGGAAAAAAAATGAGGTTTATATATACAAGAGTTAACCATGATATAGATAGAAACTGGAATTAACCAAGTTATAGTAGATACTGGAATTAACCATGGGGTATTTAGGTACTGGAAATAACCATGGGATTGACAGATCCAAGAATTAACCATGATATAGATAGAAACTGGAATTAACCATGGATTAGATAGATAGTGGAAATAACCATGGGGTTGATAGATACTGGAATTAACCTTGGGATATTTAGATACTAGAATTAACCAAGTTATAGTTAGACACCATAATTAACCATGTTTTAGATAAATACTGGAATTAACCATGGAATAATTAGATACTGGAATTAACCATGGTATAATTAGGTACTAGAATTAACCTTGTTAACATAGAAACATAGAAGATAGCAGCAGGAGTAGGCCACTCGGCCCCTCGAGCCTTCTCCACCATTCAATGAGATCATGGCTGGCTGGTCATCCAAGTTCAGTACCCTGTCCCTGCCTTCTCCCCATATCCCTTGACCCCTTTAGCCTTAAGAAATATATCCAACTCCTTCTTGAATATATTTAATGAACTGGCCTCCAACTCCCTCTGTGGCAGAGAATTCCACAGGTTCACCACTCCCTGGGTGAAGAAATTCCTCCTCATCTCAGTCCTAAATAGCTTACCCCTTATCCTTAGACTATGACCCCTGGTTCTGGACTCCCCGGCCATTGGAAACATCCTTCCTGCATCTAGTCTGTCCAGGCCTGACAGAATTTTATAGGTTTCGATGAGATCCCCTCTCAATCTTCTAAACTCCAGTGAGTATAAGCCCAATTGACATAATCTCTCCTCATACGTCATTCCTGCCATCCCAGGTATCAGCCTGGTGAATCTTCGCTGCAATCCTTCCATGGCAAGAATGTCCTTCCTCAGCTAAGGCAACCAAAACTGCACACAATACTCAAGTTGCAGTCTCACTAAAGCCCTGTACAACTGGAGCAAGACATCCTTGTTCCTGTACTCAAAACTTCTTGCTACGAAGGCCAACATACCATTTGCCTTCTTAACCGCCTGCTGCACCTGCATGCTTACCTTCAGCGACTGGTGCACAAGAATACACAGGTCTCTTTCCACTTCCCCTTCTCCCAATCTATTGCCATTCAAATACTAATCTGCCTTCCTGTTTTTGCCACCAAAGTGGATAACCTAACATTTATCCACATTATAGTGCATTTCCCATATTTCTGCCCAATCACCCAACCTGTCCAAATCATACTGGACTTTCACGACATCCTCCTCACAGCATACCCTCCCACCCAGCTTTGTGTCATCTGCAAATTTGGAAATATTACATCCAATTCCCTCGTCCAGATCATTAATATATATATATATTTATATATGTTAGAGTTAGGTACTGGAATTAACAATGGAATATTTAGATACTTGAATTAACCATGGGATAGTTAGATACTAGAATTAACCATGTTATAGTTAGATACTGGAAATAACCATGGTACAGATAGTTACTGGAATAACCCATGGTATAGTTAGACACTAGAATTAACCATGGTAAAGTTAGACATTGGAATTAATGATGCGATAGTAGGATACTTGAAATAACCATGGTATAGTTAGATAGTGGACTGAACCATGGGATCTTTGATACTGGAATTAACCATGGGATTGTTAGATACTGGAATTAACCATGGGATAATTAGCTACTGGAATTAACCATGGGATGGTTACATGCTGGAATTTACCATGGGATAGTTAGATACTGGAATTAACCATGCGATATTTAGATACTGAAATTAACCATGGCATAGTTAGATAGTGAAATTAACCATGGTATAGTTAGATTATAGTGTTAAACCTGGTATAGTTAGATACTGGAATTAACAAAGGAATATTTAGATACTGGAATTAACCATGGGATAGTTAGATATTAGAATTAATCATGTTATAGTTAGAAACTGGAATTAACCATGGAATAATTAGATACTGGAATTAACCATGGGATAGTTAGATGCTTGATATAACCATGGGGTTGATAGAAACTATATTTACCCATGTTATAGATAGAAACTGAATTAACCATGGAAAATTTAGATACTTGAATTAACCATGGGATAGTTAGATACTAGAATTAACCATGTTATTTTTAGATACTGGAAATAACCATGGTACATATAGCTACTGGAATTACCCATGGTAAAGTTAGACACTGGAATTAATGACACCATAGAAGGATACTTGATTTAACCATGGTATACTTACATAGTGCGCTTAACCATGGAATAGTTAGATACTGGAATTAACCATGGGATAGTTAGATATTAGAATTAACCATGTTATAGTTAGAAACTGGAATTAACCATGGAATAGTTAGATACTGGAATTAACCATGGGATTGTTAGATACTGGAATTAACCATGCAATATTTAGATACTGAAATTAACAATGGTATAGTTAGATACTGGAATTAACCACGGTATAGTTAGATACTATAGTTAAACCTGGTATAGATAGATACTGGAATTAACCATGATAAACTTAGATACTGGAATTAACCATGTTATAGATAGATACTGGAATTAACCATGGTAACGATAGATATTCGAATTAACCTTGCTATAGTTAGATACTGGAATTAACAATGGAATATTTAGATACTGGAATTAACCATGGGATAGTTATATATTAGAATTAACCATGTTATAGTTAGAAACTGGAATTAACCATGGAATAATTAGATACTGGAATTAACCATGGGATAGTTAGATACTGGAATTAACCATGGTACAGATAGTTACAGGAATTAGCCATGGTATAGTTTGATACTGGAATTAACCATGGTACAGTTGGATACTGGAAGTAATGATGCAATAGTAGGATACTTGATTTAACCATGTTACAGTTAGATAATGGAATTAACCTTGGTATTTTTAGATTCTAGAATTAACCGTGATATAGTTAGAAACTGGCAATAACCATGGAATAGTTCGATACTGGAATTAACCATGGGATAATTAGGTACGAGTATTAACCATGGAATAATTAGATACTGGAATTAACCGTGGGGTTGATAGATCCTAGAATTAACCATGTTATAGATAGAAACTGGAATTAACCATGGACTAGTTAGATACTGGAAATAACCATGGGGTTGATAGATACTAGAGTTAACCATGTTATAGAGAGAAACTGGAATTAACCATGGAATAGTTAGATACTTGAAATAAACATCGGATAATTAGGTATTGAATTAACCATGTTATAGTTAGACACTAGAAATAACCATGTTATAGTTGATACTGGAATTTACCAGGGAATAATTAAATACTGCAATTAACCATGGGATAGTTAGATACTAGAATTAACCATGTTATTGTTTGATACTGGAATTAACCATGTTATAGTTAGATACTGGAATTGACCATGGTACAGTTAGACACTGGAATTAATGACACAATAGAAGAATACTGGAATTAACCATGGTAAAGTTAGATACTGGAATTAGCCATGCGATATTTAGATAATGAATTTAACAATGGTATAATTAGATACTATAGTTAAACCTGGTATAGTTAGATACTGGAATTAAACATGATAAACTTAGATACTGGGATTAACCATGTTATAGATAGATACTGGAAATAATCATGCTATTTTTAGATACTGGAATTAACCATGCTATAGTTAGATAGTGGAATTAACCATGGGATAGTTCGGTGCTAGAATTAACCATGTTATAGTTAGATACTGGAATTAATGATGGAATAGTTAGATACTGGAATTAACCATGGGATAGTTAGATGCTGGAATTAACCATGAGATATTTAGATACTGAAATTAGCCATGGGATAGTTAGATACTGGAATTAACCATGCTATAGTTAGAAACTGGAAATAACTGTTGTACAGATAGTTACTGGAATTAGCCATGGTACTGGTAGACACTCGAATAAATGATGTGATAGTAGGATACTTGGTTTAACCATGGTATAGTTAGATAGTGGACATAACCATGGGATGTTTGATACTGGAATTAACCATGAGATTGTTAGTTACTGGAATTAACCATGGGATAGTTAGAAACTGGAATTAACCATGAGATTGTTAGATACTGGAAATAACCATGGGATAGATAGAAACTGGAATTAACCATGGAATAGTTAGATACTGGAATTAACCATGGAATATTTAGATACTGCAATTAACCATGGGATAGTTAGATACTGCAATTAACCATGTTATAGTTAGGTACTGGAATTAAACATGTTATAGTTGGGTACTGGAATTAACCATAGAATATATAGATACTTGAATTAACCATGGGATATTTAGATACTAGAATTAACCATGTTATAGTTAGATACTGGAAGTAACCATGGTATAGTTAGATACTGGAATTAACCATGGTACAGTTAGGCACTGGAATTAATGATGCGATATTAGGATATTTGATTTAACCATGGTATATTTAGATAGTGGACTTAACCATGGGATTGCTATATACCGGAATTAACCATGGAATAGTTAAATACTGGAAATAACTATGGTGTTGATAGATACTAGAATTAACAATGTTATAGATAGAAACTGGAATTAACCATGGAATAGTTAGATACTGGAATTAACCTTGGGATAGATAGATATTGGAATTAACCATGTTATAGTTAGAAACTGGAATTAACCATGTTATCCCTAGAAACTGGAATTAACCATGGGATAATTAGGTACTAGAATTAACCATGTTATAGTTAGACTCTAGAATTACCCATGGAATAGTTAGATACTGGAATTAACCATGGAATAGTTAGATGCTAGAATTAACCATGTTATAGTTAGATACTGGTAATAACCATGGTACTGATAGTTACTGGAATAATTCATGGTATAGTTAGATACTGCAATTTACCATGTTAAAGTTAGACACTGGAATTAATGATGCGATAATGGGATACTTGAAATAACCATGGGATACTTAGATAGTGGACTTAACCATGGGATCTTTGATAATGGAATTAACCATGGGATAGTTAGATACTGGAATTAACGTGGGATAATTAGATACAGGAAATAACCATGGGGTTGATACATACTTGAATTAACCATGTTATAGTTAGATACTGGAATTAACCATGTTATAAATAGATACTGGAATTAACCATGGTATGGTCAGATACTGGAATTATACATGGTACTGTTAGACACTAGAATTAATGATGCAATAGTAGGATACTTGGTTTAACCATTGGATAGTTAGATAGTGGACTTAACCATGGGATGTTTGATATTGGAATTAAACATGAGATTTTTAGATACTGGAATTAACCATGGGGTTGATAGATACTTGAATTTACCATGTTACAGATACAAACTGGAATTAACCATGGAACAGTTAGATACTGGAATTAATCATGTTATAGTTAGATACTGGAATTAACCATGGGATAATTAGATACTGGAAATAAGCTTGGGTTTGATAGATACTTGAATTTACCATGTTACAGATACAAACTGGAATTAAACATGGGATAGTTAGATACTAGAATTAATCATGTTATAGTTAGATACTAGATTTAACCATGGAATAGTTAGATACTGGAAATAACCATGGGGTTGATAGATACTTGAATTTACAATGTTACAGATTCAAACTGGAATTAAACAAGGGATAGTTAGATACTAGAATTAATCATGTAATAGTTAGATACTAGATTTATCCATGGAATAGTTAGAGACTGGAATTATCCATGGTACACTTAGATATTGGAAATAAACATAGTATAGTTAGATACTGGAATTAACCATGCTATTGTTAGATACTGGAATTAACCTTGGTATATGTAGATACTGGAATTAACCATGGACTAGTTAGATAATGGAAATAACCATGGGGTAGCTAGATACCAGAATTAACCATGTTCTAGATAGATACTGGAATTAATCATGGAGTAGTTAGATACTGGAATTAACCATGGGATAGTTAGATACTGGAATTAGCCATGGGATAGTTATGTAATCAGATTAACCATGTTATAGTTAGATACTGGAATTAACCATAGTATCTTTGGATACTGGAATTAATCATGGTACATTTAGATACTTGAATTAACGATGTGATAGTTAGATCCTTGAATTAACCATGGTTTAGATAGATTTTGGATTTAACCATGGTATAGTTAGATACTAGAATTAAACATGGTATAGTCAGATACTGGAGTGAACCATGCTTTAGTTAAATGCTGGAATTAACCATGGTATATTTTGATCGTGGAATTAACCATGGAATAGTTATATACTGGAATTAACCATGGGACAGTTAGATACTGGAATTAACCATGGTACAGTTAGATAGTAGAATTAATCATGTTATAGTTAGATACTGGAATTAACCATGCTATCGTTAGACACTGGAATTTTTGATGCGATAGTAGGATACTTGATTTAACCATGGTATATTTAGATAGTGGACTTAACCATGGGATGTTTGATACTGGAATTAGTCATGGGATAGTTAGATACTATAGTTAAACCTGGTATAGTTAGATACTGGAATTAAACATGGTAACCTTAGATACCCTAGCAAAACTGAAGTCAATGGGAATTAAGGGGAAAACTCTCCATTGGTTAGAATCATACCTAGCACAAAGGAAGTTGGCTGTGGTTGTTGGTGGTCATTCATCTCAATCACATGACATCACTGCAGGAGTTCCTCAGGGCAGTGTCCTAGGCTGAACCATCTTCAGCTGTTTCATCAATGACCTTCCCTCCATCATAAGGTCAGAAGTGGGGATGTTCGCTGATGATTGCACAATGTCCAGCACCATTCGAGACTCATCAGATACTGATGCAGTCCGTGTCTATGTGCAGCAAGACCTGGACAACATTCAGACTTGGGCTGACAAGTGGCAAGTAACATTCGCACCACACAAGCGCCAGGCAATGACCATCTCCAAAAAGCGAGACTCTAACCATCTCCCCTTGACATTCAATGGCATTATCATCGCTGAATCCCCCACTATCAACATCCTGGGGGTTACCATTGATCAGAAACTGAACTGGACCAGCCATATAAATACTGTGGCTACAAGAGCAGGCCAGAGGCTGGGAATTCTGCAGCGAGTGTCTCACCTCCTGACTCCCTAAAGCCTTTCCACCATCTACAAGGCACAAGTCAGGAGTGTGATGGAATACTCTCCACTTGCCTGAATGAGTGCAGCTCCAACAACACTCAGGAAGCTCGACACCATTCAGGATAAAGCAGCCCGCTTGATTGGCACTCCATCCACCACCTTCAACATTAACTCCCTCCACCACTGGCACACTGTGGCTGCAGTGTGTACCATCTACAAGATGTACTGCAGCAACTCGCCAAAGCTCCTTCAACAGCACCTTCCAAACCTGCGACCTCTACCACTTAGAAGGAGAAGGGCAGCAGATGCATGGGAACATCACCACCTACAAGTTCCCCTCCAAGCCACACACCATCCTGACTTGGACCTGTATCGCCGTTCCTTCACTGTCGCTGGGCCAAAATACTGGAACTCCCTTCCTAACAGCATTGTGGGTGTACCTACACCATATGGACTGCAGCGGTTCAAGAAGGCTGCTCACCACCATCTTCTCAAGGGCAATTAGGGATGGGCACTAAATGCAGGCCTAGCCAGCGACGCCCACATCCCTTCAACGAATCAAAAAAAAAGTACTGGAATTAACCATGTTATAGCAGATACTGGAATTAACCATGGTATGGTTAGATACTGGATTTAAACATGCTATAGTTAGATACTGGAATTAAGCATGGAATAATTAGAAACTAGAATTAACCATGTTATCGTTAGAAACTGGAATTAACCATGGAATAGTTAGATGCTGGAAATAATCATGGGGTTGATAGATACTAGAATTCACCATGTTATAGATAGAAACTGGAATTAACCATAGAATACTTAGATAATGGAATTAACCATGGGATAGTTAGATACTGGAATTAACCATAGGGTTATTAGGTACTAGAAATAACCATGTTACAGTTAGACACTAGAATTAACCATGGAATATATAGATACTTGAATTAATCATGGTATATTTAGATACTAGAATTAACCCTGTTATAGTTAGACACTGGAAGTAACCATGGTACAGATAGTTACTGGAATTACCCTTTGTATAGTTAGATACTGGAATTAACCATGGTACTGTTAGACACTGGAATTAATGATGCGATAGCAGGTTACTTGATTTAACAATGGAATCAAATCAAACCAAATCAAATCAACTTTTATTGTCATTGTTAGTGCACAAGTGCAGTACAACGAAATTTAGGCTTGCGGCTCCCGAGAGTGTACAATTTGGATTAGGACACTTAAACATTTCAACATACATTTGTACATATATATTAGCATAAATATGACCATAATAAAGTGCATCGGCAGATGTGCAGGCTTTAGTGTTTATTTGTGGAGTTCAGTAGGATGACAGCCCTGGGAAAGAAGCTGTTCCTAAATCTGGTCGTACGGGTGCGAATGCATCTGTAGCGTCTTCCAGATGGTAGGATGGCGAACACACTGTGGCTGGGGTGGGTAGTGTCTTTGATGATGGACTAGCTATATATATAATAGCTAGATAGTGGAATTAAACATGGGATAGTTAGCTACTAGAATTAACCATGTTATAATTAGATACTGGAACTAACCATGGAATAGTTAGATACTGGAATTAACCATGGGATAGATGGATACTAGAATTAACCATGTTATAGTTAGAACATGGAATTAACCATGGAATAGTTAGGTACTAGAATTAACCATGTTATAGTTAGGTGCTGGAATTAACCATGGAATATATATATATACTTGAATTAACCAGGTTATATTTAGATACTGGAATTAACCATGGTACAGTTAGTCCCTGGAATTAATGATGCGATAGTAGGATATTTGATTTCACCATGGTATAGTTAGATAGTGGACTTAACAATGGGATGTTTGATACTGGAATTAACCATGGGATTGCGATATACTTGAATTAACCATGGAATAGTTAGATAGTGGAATTAACCATGGGATAGTTAGATAGTGGAATTAACCATGGAATATTTAGATACTGGAAATAACCATGGGATTGTTAGATACTGGAATTAACCATGGGATTGTTAGATACTGGAAATAAACATGGGATATTTAGATACTGGATTTAACCAAGGATTTATTAGATACTGGAAATAACCATTGAATAATTAGATACTGGAATTAACCATGGGGTAGATAGATAGTTGAATTTACCATGTTACAGATAGAAACTGGACTTAAACATGGGTTGTTTGATATTGGAATTAACCTTGGGATTGTTAGATACTGGAACTAACCATGGGCTAGTTAGATACTGGAATTAACCATGGTATAGTTAGACACTACAGTAAAAATCTGGTATAGTTAGATACTGGAATTAAACATGGTAACCTTGGATACTGGAATTACCTATGGGATACTTAGATAATGGAATTAACCATGGAAAAGTTAGATACTGGTAATAACCATGGGGTTGATAGATACAAGAATTAACCATGATATAGATAGAAACTGGAATTAACCAAGTTATAGTAGGTACTGGAATTAACCATGGGATATTTAGATACTGGAAATAACCATGGGGTTGATAGATACAAGAATTAACCATGATATAGATAGAAACTGGAATTAACCATGGATTAGATAGATACTGGAAATAACCATGGGGTTGATAGATACTGGAATTAACCATGGTATAGTTAGGTACAAGAATTAACCATGTTAACATAGAAACATAGAAGATAGGAGCAGGAGTAGGCCACTCGGCCCCTCGAGCCTGCTCCGCCATTCAATGAGATCATGGCTGGTCATCCAA
The DNA here is from genome assembly GCF_052327205.1 of Somniosus microcephalus. NCBI lineage: Eukaryota > Metazoa > Chordata > Chondrichthyes > Squaliformes > Somniosidae > Somniosus > Somniosus microcephalus. The sequence continues at coordinate 161,103,065 of NC_140992.1, forward strand.
GTTCAGTACCCTGTCCCTGCCTTCTCCCCATATTCCTTCACCCCTTTAGCCTTAAGAAATATATCCAACTCCTTCTTGAATATATTTAATGAACTGGCCTCCACCGCCCTCTGTGGCAGAGAATTCCACAGGTTCACCAATCTCTGGGTGAAGAAATTCCTCCTCATCTCAGTCCTAAATAGCTTACCCCTTATCCTTAGACTATGACCCCTGGTTCTGGACACCCCAGCCATTGGAAACATCCTTCCTGCATCTAGTCTGTCCAGGCCTGACAGAATTTTATAGGTTTCGATGAGATCCCCTCTCAATCTTCTAAACTCCAGTGAGTATAAGCCCAATTGACATAATCTCTCCTCATACGTCATTCCTGCCATCCCAGGTATCAGCCTGGTGAATCTTCGCTGCAATCCTTTCATGGCAAGAATGTCCTTCCTCAGATACGGCAACCAAAACTGCACACAATACTCAAGTTGCAGTCTCACTAAAGCCCTGTACAACTGGAGCAAGACATCCTTGTTCCTGTACTCAAACCCTCTTGCTACGAAGGCCAACATACCATTTGCCTTCTTAACCGCCTGCTGCACCTGCATGCTTACCTTCAGCGACTGGTGCACAAGAATACCCAGGTCTCTTTGCACTTCCCCTTCTCCCAATCTATTGCCATTCAAATACTAATCTGCCTTCCTGTTTTTGCCACCAAAGTGGATAAACTAACATTTATCCACATTGTAGTGCATTTCCCATATTTCTGCCCAATCACCCAACCTGTCCAAATCGTACTGGAATTTCACGACATCCTCCTCACAGCATACCCTCCCACCCAGCTTTGTGTCATTTGCAAATTTGGAGATATTACATCCAATTCCCTCGTCCAGATCATTAATATATATATATATTTATATATGTTATCGTTAGGTACTGGAATTACAATGGAATATTTAGATACTTGAATTAACCATGGGATATTTAGATACTAGAATTAACCATGTTATAATTAGATACTGGAAATAACCATGGTACAGATAGTTACTGGAATAACCCATGGTATAGTTAGGCACTGGAATTAACCATGGTACAGTTAGACATTGGAATTAATGATGCGATAGTAGGATACTTGAAATAACCATGGTATAGTTAGATAGTGGACTGAACCATGGGATCTTTGATACTGGAATTAACCATGGGATTGTTAGATACTGGAATTAACCATGGGATAATTAGCCACTGGAATTAACCATGGGATGGTTACATACTGGAATTTGCCATGGGATAGTTAGATACTGGAATTAACCATGCGATATTTAGATACTGAAATTAACCTTTGTATAGTTAGATAGTGAAATTAACCATGGTGTAGTTAGATTATAGTGTTAAACCTGGTATAGTTAGATGCTGGAATTAAGCATGGTAACCTTAGATACTGGAATTAACCATGTTAAAGATAGATACTGAAATTAAATATGGAATGGTTCCATACTGGAATTAAACATGCTTAGATAGATACTGCAATACACCAAGCTATAGTTAGATACTGGAATTAACCATGGAATAGTTAGATACTGCAATTAACCATGGAATAGTTAGATACTGGAATTATCCATGCTATAGCTAGATACTGGAATTTACCATGCTATCGTTAGATACTGGAATTAACCTTGGTATAGTTAGATACTGGTATTAATCATGGAATAGTTTGATACTGGAATTAACCATGTGATAGTTAGATACTTGATTTAACCATGGAATAGTTAGAGACTGGAAATAACCATGGAATAGTTAGATACTGGAATTTGCCATGGGAAAGTTAGATATTAGAATTAACCATGTTATTGTTAGAAACAGGAATTAACCACGGTATAGTTAGATAATGGAAATAACCATGCAGTAGCTAGATACCAGAATTAACCATGTTATAGATAGATACTGGAATTAACCATGGAAAATTTAGATACTGAAATTAACCATGGAGTATTTAGATACTGGAATTAACCATGTTATATTTAGAAACTGGAATTAACCATGGAATAGTTAGATACTGGAATTAACCATGTTATATTTAGATCCTAGAATTAACCATGTTATAGTTTGATACTGGAATTAACCATGGAATAGTTAGATACTGAATGTAACCATGGGATAGTTAGATACTGGAATTAACCCTGGTACAGTTGGACACTGGAATTAATGATGCGATATTAGGATACATAATTTAACCATGGTATAGCTAGATAGTGGACTTACCCATGGGATGTTTGATACTGGTATTAACCATGGGATTTTAGATACTGGAATTAACCATGGGATAGTTAGATACTGGAATTAACCATGGAATAGTTAGTCACTAGAATTAACCATGGGCTAGTTAGATACTGGAATTAACCATGGATTAGTTATATAGTGGAAATGACCATTGGGTTGATAGGTACTAGAATTAACCATGTTATAGAAGAAACTGGAATTATCCAAGGTATAGTTAGATACTGTAATTAACCCTGGGATAGTTACATTCTGGAATTAACCATGAGATAATTAGGTACTAGAATTAACCATGTTACAGTTAGACACTAGAATAAACCACGTTATATTTGATACTGGAATTAACCATGTTATAGTTAGATACTGGAAATAGCCATGGTACAGTTAGACTCTGGAATTAATGATGCGATAGTAGGATACTTGAAATAGCCATGGTATAGTTAGATACTGGAATTAACCATTGCTTAGTTAGGTACTGGAATTAACAGTGGAATATTTCGATACTTGATTTAACTATGGCATAGTTAGAGAGTGGAATTAACCATGGGGTGTTTGATACTGGAATTAACCATGGGATTGTTAGATTCTGGAATTAACCATGGAATATTTAGATACTGGAATTAAACATGGGATAGTTTGATACTGGAATTAACCATGTGATAGTTAGATACTAGAATTAACCATGGGATAGTTAGATGCTGGAATTAACCAGGCTATAGTTAGAAACTGGAAATAACCATGGTATATTTAGATACTGGAATTACCCATGGTACAGTTAGACTCTGGAATTAATGATGTGATAGTAGGATAATTGATTTAGCCATGGCATAGTTAGATAGTGGACTTAACCATGGGATGTTTGATACTGGATTTAACCATGGGATTGTTAGATTCCGGAATTAACCATGGGATAGTTAGATACTGGAATTAACCATGGAATAGCTGGATATTAGAAATAACCATGGGGTTGATAGATAATTGTATTAACCATGTTATAGATTGAAACTGGAATTAACCATGTTATAGTTAGACACTAGAATTAATCATGGAATAATTAGATACTGGAATTAAGCATGTTATCGTTAGAAACTGGAATTAACCATGGAATAGTTAGATGCTGGAAATAATCATGGGGTTGATAGATACTAGAATTAAACATGTTATAGATACAAACTGGAATTAACCATGGAATAGTTAGATAATGGAATTAACCATGGCATAGTTAGATACTGGAATTAACCATAGGGTTATTAGGTACTAGAAATAACCATGTTATAGTTAGACACTAGAATTAACCATGGAACATATAGATACTTGAATTAACCATGGTACATTTAGATACTAGAATTAACCCTGTTATATTTAGACACTGGAAGTAACCTTGGTAGAGATAGTTACTGGAATTAACCTTTGTATAGTTAGATACTGGAATTAACCATGGTACTGTTAGACACTGGAATTAATGATGCGATAGCAGGTTACTTGATTTAACGATGGAATAGCTAGATACTGGAATTAAATATGGGATAGTAAGCTACTAGAATTAACCATGTTATAATTAGATACTGGAACTAACCATGGAATAGTTAGATACTGGATTTAACCATGGGATAGTTAGATACTAGAATTAACCATGTTATAGTTAGAACCTGGAATTAACCATGGAATAGTTAGGTACTAGAATTAACCATGTTATGGTTAGGTACTGGAATTAACCATGGAATATATATATACTTCAATTAACCAGGTTATAGTTAGATACTGGAATTAACCATGGTACAGTTAGACCCTGGAGTTAATGATGCAATAGTAGGATATTTGATTTCACCAAGGTATAGTTAGATAGTGGACTTAACAATGGGATGTTTGATACTGGAATTAACCATGGGATTGCGATATACTTGAATTAACCATGGAATAGTTAGATAGTGGAATTAACCATGGGATAGTTAGATAGTGGAATTAACCATGGAATATTTAGATACTGGAAATAACCATGGGGTAGATAGATAGTTGAATTAACTATGTTACAGATAGAAACTGGACTTAAACATTGGTTGTTTGATACTGGAATTAACCTTGGGATTGTTAGATACTGGAACTAACCATTGGCTAGTTAGATACTGGAATTAACCATGGTATAGTTAGACACTATAGTAAAAATCTGGTATAGTTAGGTACTGGAATTAAATATGGTAACCTTGGATACTGGGATTACCTATGGGATATTTAGATAATGGAATTAACCATGGAAAAGTTAGATACTGGTAATAACCATGGGGTTGATAAATACAAGAATTAACCATGATATAGATAGAAACTGGAATTAACCATGGAATAGATTGATACTGGAAAAAACCATGGGATTGATATATACAAGAATTAACCATGATATAGATAGAAACTGGAATTAACCAAGTTATAGCAGATACTGGAATTAACCATGGGATATTTAGGTGCTGGAAATAACCATGGGATTGATAAATACAAGAATTAACCATGATATAGATAGAAACTGGAATTAACCATGGATTAGATAGATACTGGAAATAACCATGGGGTTGATAGATACTGGAATTAACCATGGGGTATTTAGATACTAGAATTAACCAAGTTATAGTTAGACACCAGAATTAACCATGTTTTAGATAAATACTGGAATTAACCATGGAATAATTAGATACTGGAATTAACCATGGTATAGTTAGGTACTAGAATTAACCATGTTAACATAGAAACATAGAAGATAGTAGCAGGAGTAGGCCACTCGGCCCCTCGAGCCTGCTCTGCCATTCAATGAGATCATGGCTGGTCATCCAAGTTCAGTACCCTGTCCCTGCCTTCTCCCCATATCCCTTGACCCCTTTAGCCTTAAGAAATATATCCAACTCCTTCTTGAATATATTTAATGAACTGGCCTCCACCGCCCTCTGTGGCAGAGAATTCCACAGTATCACCACTCTCTGGGTGACGAAATTCCTCCTCATCTCAGTCCTAAATAGCTTACCCCTTATCATTAGACTATGACCCCTGGTTCTGGACTCCCCGGCCATTGGAAACATCCTTCCTGCATCTAGTCTGTCCAGGCCTGACAGAATTTTATAGGTTTCGATGAGATCCCCTCTCAATCTTCTAAACTCCAGTGAGTATAAGCCCAATTGACATAATCTCTCCTCATACGTCATTCCTGCCATCCCAGGTATCAGCCTGGTGAATCTTCGCTGCAATCCTTCCATGGCAAGAATGTCCTTCCTCAGCTAAGGCAACCAAAACTGCACACAATACTCAAGTTGCAGTCTCACTAAAGCCCTGTACAACTGGAGCAAGACATCCTTGTTCCTGTACTCAAAACCTCTTGCTATGAAGGCCAACATACCATTTGCCTTCTTAACCGCCTGCTGCACCTGCATGCTTACCTTCAGCGACTGGTGCACAGGAATACCCAGGTCTCTTTGCACTTCCCCTTCTCCCAATCTATTGCCATTCAAATACTAATCTGCCTTCCTGTTTTTGCCACCAAAGTAGATAACCTAACATTTATCCACATTATAGTGCATTTCCCATATTTCTGCCCAATCACCCAACCTGTCCAAATCATACTGGACTTCACGACATCCTCCTCACAGCATACCCTCCCACCCAGCTTTGTGTCGTCTGCAAATTTGGAAATATTACATCCAATTCCCTCGTCCAGATCATTAATATATATATATATTTATATATGTTAGAGTTAGGTACTGGAATTAACAATGGAATATTTAGATACTTGAATTAACCATGGGATAGTTAGATACTAGAATTAACCATGTTATAGTTAGATACTGGAAATAACCATGGTATAGATAGTTACTGGAATAACCCATGGTATAGTTAGACACTAGAATTAACCATGGTAAAGTTAGACATTGGAATTAATGATGCGATAGTAGGATACTTGAAATAACCATGGTATAGTTAGATAGTGGACTGAACCATGGGATCTTTGATACTGGAATTAACCATGGGATTGTTAGATACTGGAATTAACCATGGGATAATTAGCTACCGGAATTAACCATGGGATGGTTACATGCTGGAATTTACCATGGGATAGTTAGATACTGGAATTAACCATGCGATATTTAGATACTGAAATTAACCATGGTATAGTTAGATAGTGAAATTAACCATGGTATAGTTAGATTATAGTGTTAAACCTGGTATAGTTAGATACTGGAATTAAGCATGGTAACCTTAGATACTGGAATTAACCATGTTATAGATAGATACTGAAATTAACTATGGAATGGTTCCATACTGGAATTAAACATGCTTAGATAGATACTGCAATTAACCAAGCTATATTTAGATACTGGAATTAACCATGGAATAGTTAGATACTGGAATTAACCATGGAATAGTTAGATATGGGAATTATCCATGCTATAGCTAGATACTGGAATTTACCATGCTATTGTTGGATACTGGAATTAACCTTGGTATAGTTAGATACTGGTATTAATCATGGAATAGTTGGATACTGGAATTAACCATGGGATATTTAGATACTGGAAGTAACCATGTTATAGTTAGATACTTGATTAAACCATGGAATAGTTAGAGACTGGAAATAACCATGGAATAGTTAGATACTGGAATTTGCCATGGGAAAGTTAGATATTAGAATTAACCATGTTATTGTTAGAAACAGGAATTAACCATGGCATAGTTAGATAATGGAAATAATCATGCAATAGCTAGATACCAGAATTAACCATGTTATAGATAGATACTGGAATTAACCATGGAAAATTTAGATACTGAAATTAACCATGGAGTATTTAGATACTGGAATTAACCATGTTATATTTAGATACTGGAATTAACCATGGAATAGTTAGATACTGGAATTAACCATGTTATATTTAGATACTAGATTTAACCATGTCATAGTTTGATACTGGAATTAACCATGGAATAGTTAGATACTGGAATTAACCCTGGTATTAGGATACATAATTTAACCATGGTATAGCTAGATAGTGGACTTACCCATGGGATGTTTGATACTGGTATTAACCATGGGATTTTAGATTCTGGAATTAACCATGGGATAGTTAGATACTGGAATTAACCATGGAATAGTTAGACACTAGAATTAACCATGGTATAGTTAGATACTTAAATTAACTATGCTATATTTAGAAACTGGAATTAACCATGGATTAGTTAGATACTGGAAATGACCATTGGGTTGATAGGTACTAGAATTAAACATGTTATAGAAGAAACTGGAATTAACCAAGGTATAGTTAGATACTGTAATTAACTATGGGATAATAACATACTGGAATTAACCATGAGATAATTAGGTGCTAGAATTAACCATGTTACAGTTAGACACTAGAATAATCCACGTTATATTTGATACTGGAATTAACCATGTTATAGTTAGATACTGCAAATAGCCATGGTACAGTTAGACTCTGGAATTAATGATGCGATAGTAGGATACTTGAAATAGCCATGGTATAGTTAGATACTGGAATTAACCATTGCTTAGTTAGATACTGGAATTAACAGTGGAATATTTCGATACTTGATTTAACCATGGCATAGTTAGAGAGTGGACTTAACCATGGGGTGTTTGATACTGGAATTAACCATGGGATTGTTAGATTCTGGAATTAACCATGGAATATTTAGATACTGGAATTAAAAATGGGATAGTTTGATACTGGAATTAACCATGTGATAGTTAGATACTAGAATTAACCATGGGATAGTTAGATGCTGGAATTAACCATGCTATAGTTAGAAACTGGAAATAACCATGGTATATTTAGATACTGGAATTAACCATGGTACAGTTAGACTTTGGAATTAATGATGCGATAGTAGGATAATTGATTTAACCATGGCATAGTTAGATAGTGGACTTAACCATGGGATGTTTGATACTGGATTTAACCATGGGATTGTTAGATTCCGGAATTAACCATGGCATAGTTAGATACTGGAATTAACCATGGAATAGCTGGATATTAGAAATAACCATGGGGTTGATAGATAATTGTATTAACCATGTTATAGATTGAAACTGGAATTAACCATGGGATAGTTAGATACTGGAATTAACCATGGGATAATTAGGTACTAGAATTAACCGTGTTATAGTTAGACACTAGAATTAACCATGGAATAATTAGATACTGGAATCAACGATGTTATCGTTACATACTGGAAACAACCATGGTACAGATAGTTACTGGAATTACCTATGGTATAGTTAGATACTGGAATTAATGATGCGATAGTAGGATACTTGATTTAACCATGGTATAGTTAGATAATGGACTTAACAATGGGATGTTTGGTACTGGAATTAACCATGGGAATGTTAGATACTGCAATTAACCATGCTTTAGTTCAATGCTGGAATTAACCATGGTATTGTAAGGTTCACAAAATTTCGGCTGCCCCCGAAGATTATTTGATTAAAGAAAATCTGGTTGGAATGTACTTTAAAAAAAACCCAGGACATCAAAGATGGCTGTAGCCGGCCCCGTGGCAAAAGAGCCTGTATGAATATGAAAGGAGAATCTCCCAGCAATGGCTGATGAAAGGATTGAAAAAAAAATCCAGCTTCTGAGTGCTTAAGTACTTGAAACTGTCAATCAACTGCGGTTAGAAAGTTTCAACACAGAACAAAGGACTCTGCTTACACAAGCCCTCAGCAGTGTTTACTGAAGTGCTTAATTGGTTGCTGTCAATTAAGTTGCGGTTGGGCGGTAACCACAGGACAAAGAATTGTTTACACTAGCACTTAAGTACCATGCACTCAAGAAACCAGTGGGATATTTCAAACTAGGACAGCTCCATTCACTAACCAGTTAAACGAATGGGAAATGCATTATAGCCACATTCAAACCCATTATGGTAAATGGGGCCAAATCGGTCCCTTTTGTGTAACCCAGATACGTCCAGATTTGGGCGCGAAGATAAGGGCTCCCAATGGGGTATAAAGGTAGCCCCTCAGGAAGACATTCTCTCTCTCTACCACCCCGCCTCCACTGCCCTGCCTTTGAGAGGACCATCACAGCTCGCCCAAAGAAGTGGAATACCCGCAGTTACTTTTGAATTACTGGGGTACCTCTACTTCGGGTGGTGAAAAATCCAAGGCAGACCGCAGGGCACGGAGCAGGCGTTTCAACATCGTAGACTGGTGAGCATAAGCTTTCTGGCCCATTACAAGGCAACATAGCTAGGTATAAGGGGTGGGAACTAAAGGGGAATTTTGTAAAACTGCAAAGTGCTACAGTACAAAGGGATCTGGGGGTCCTGGTGCATGAAACACAAAAAGTTAGTATGCAGGTGCAGCAGGTGATCAGGAAGGCCAATGGAATCTTGGCTTTTATTGCAAGGGGGATGGAGTATAAAAACAGGGAAGTCTTGCTGCAGTTATACAAGGTATTGGTGAGAACAATACTGCGTGCAGTTTTGGTTTCCATATTTAAGAAAAGATATACTTGTTCTCGAGGCGGTTCAGAGAAGGTTCACTCGGTTGATTCCGGAGATGAGGGGGTTGACATATGAGGAAAGGTTGAGTAGGTTGGGCCTCTACTCATTGGAGTTCAGAAGAATGAGAGGTGATCTTATCGAAACGTATAAGATTGTGAGGGGGCTTGATCGGGTGGATGCAGTGAGGAAGTTTCCACTGATGGGGGAGACTAGAACTAGGGGGCATAATCTAAGAATAAGGGGCTGCCCTTTCAAAACTGAGATGAGGAGGCACTTCTTCACTCAGAGGTTAGTAAATCTATGGAATTTGCTACCTCAGAGAGCTGTGGAAGCTGCAACATTAAAAATATTTAAATTGGAGATAGACAGTTTCCTAGCAGATAAGGGAATTAGGGGTTACGGGGAGAGGGCAGGAAAGTGGACGTTAGTCTAGATTTGGATCAGCCATGATCCTATTGAATGGCGGAGCAGGCCCGAGGGGCCGTATGGCCTACTCCTGCTCCCAGTTCTTATGTTTTTATGTTCTTATTAATTGTCATTTTAGTCAATTTTCCCTCGATGTGTCCGTCTTTTCTCCTCCCCGTTAAGTAAAAGTGTGCTGTATTCATAATTATTTTCACTGTATAGCAATTCATTCTTTATTATTTCAATAAAACATTGGTTTTCTTTGCAACAAACTACTGGTCTCATTTTGTCTATATCGATACTGAAATAAGTCTGGTGTTCAGAACCAAAGGGGAAGCGATTCGAACCGCATGGGGCTGGAACAGCTCAGACACACGGCTGACTGACCAGGCAAAAAACCCCAAACCAAAACCCCCCCTTACAGTATAGATAGATAGTGGAACTAAACATGGTATAGTTAGATACTGGAATTAACCTTGTAATAGTTTGATACTGGAATTAACCATTACATAGTTAGTTACTGGATTTAACCATGTTATAGTTAGATACTGGAATTAACCATGGGACAGGTGGATACAAGAATTAACCATGCTTTCGATAGATACTGGAATTCACCTTGGTTTATTTAGATACTAGAATTAACCATGGATTAGATAAATACTGGAATTAGCAATGTTATAGATACAAACTGGAATTAACCATGGGATTATTAGATACTAGAATTAACCATGTTATAATTAGACACTAGAATTAACCATGTTATAGTTGATACTGGAATTAACCATGGAATAATTAGATACTGGAATTAAGCATGGGATAATTAGATACTAGAATTAACCATGTTATAGTTAGATACTGGAAATAACCATGGTACATAAGAACATATGAAGTAGGAGCAGGAGTTGGCCATACGGCCCCTCGGGCCTGCTCTGCCATTCAATAGGATCATGGCTGATCCGAACCTAGACTCACGTCCACTTCCCTGCCCGCTCCCCGTAACCCCTAATTCCCTTATCATCTAGGAACAGTTAGATACTGGAATTAACCATGGTACAGTTAGACACTGGAATTATTGATGCGATAGTAGGATACTTGAATTAACCATGGTATAATTAGATAGTGGACTTAACCATGGGATATTTGCTACTGGAATTAACCATGGGATTGTTAGATACTGGAGTTAACCATGGGATGGTTACATACTGGAATTAACCATGGTATAGTAAGATACTGGAATTAACCATGTTATAGTTAGATACTAGAATTAACCATGGTATAATTAGATACTGGAATTAAACATGGTAAATTAGATACTGGAATTAACCATGTTATAGATAGATACGGGAATTAACCATGCTATAGTTAGATACTGGAATTAACCATGACATAGGTAGGCACTGGAATTAATCATGCTATAGTTAGTTACTGGAATTAGCCATGCTCTAATTAGATACTGGAATTATCCATGCAATTGTTAGATACTGGAATGAACCATGCTATAGTTAGATACTGGAATTAACATTTGTATAGTTCGATACTGGAATTAACCATGGTATAGTTAGATAATGGAATTAACCATGTTATATTTAGATACTGAAATTAATCATGGAATAGTTATGCACTGGAATTAACCATGGGTAAGTTAGATACTGTAATTAACCATGGGATAGCTAGATACTTGAATTAACCATGTTATAAATAGATACTGGTATTAATCATGGAATAGTTATATATTGGAATTAACCATGGATAGCAAGGTACTAAAATTAACCATGTTATATTTAGTTATTAGAATTTACCATGTTATTGTTAGATACTGGAATTAACCATGGAAGAGTTAGACACTGGAATTAACCATGGTAAGGTTAGATACTGGAATTAACCTTGGTACAGTTAGACACTGGAATTAATGATGCTGTGGCGGAGCCACCAAAGGACTCAGAGCGGTTGTACATAATTCCTTTAACAGCAATGTAGTTACTGTCGGTGCCTGTACCTTTAATTACACTGTTTGACTGTACAATGCCTAGTTACCTTTGCAGCACGGTTTCAACGTGATGACGTCATGCTGTTAATCACGTGATGCCCCAATGGCGGGAAGAATGTGATGACGTCATGACGTCAGTCTTCTGACCTGAGGATCAGTCCTCGTGGAGCCCTCAAGGTGAGTAGACCTGTTATAGATGTTTTCTAGCAGTTTCCAGTTTAAACTCGTTTGGTTTCATTAAAGTTCATTATTTTAATTACCTGAGTCGAACTCAGTCTTTTTGATAGGAACCTCCATTCCTACATTGGTGACCCCGACTTCCACGAACGATTTTCGTGGAAGATTCGACATGGACACGAACGCCGTCACGCTGAAACTGCCACAGTTCTGGGAGCAACAACCAGACACCTGGTTCATCCAGGCTGAAGCCCAGTTCGCCATTCGGAACATCATCGCGGATCAGACCCATTATTATTATGTGGTCTCCGCCCTCGACAGCGCAACTGCATCCCGGATCATCAGCCTCATCGGTAGTCCCCCTACTGACAGCAAGTATGATGCAATTAAGGCGCGGTTGCTTCAGGTTTTCGGGCTATCAAAGTCGGAGCGTGCTCGCTGGCTCATCACGCTGCCTGGCCTCGGGGACTCCAAACCATCCGAGCTCATGAGCCAAATGCTCACGCTCTTGGCTGCTGAACCGGAATGTTTCCTCTTCCGGGAGCTTTTCCTATATCAACTGCCTGAACAGGTTCAGGTCGCCCTAGCCAGATCTGACATTACAGACTGTGCCAAGCTTGCGGCCAAAGCCAATAAGATTTTCATGGTTACCCAGCAGTGCTGCACGGCCACGAGGCGCCCACCCCCCACAGATGCAGTCCCGGCTTCTCCTACAGCGGGCTGGTGATCCTACCACACCCGTTTTGGCATGAAAGCACGATGCTGCTGCTCCCCCTGCAGTTTTTAGCCCCCCCAAAAAACAAGAAGGCACAGGCGGCATCCCTGGCGATGGATGACCAAGTCTAACTGGTGTTCCGCGGTGGCGATGGCCGTCGGTTCTACGGGGAAACTCCTCTATATCACTGATTCCCTCTCGGGCCGCCGTTTTCTTTGTGACACTGGGGCGCAGTGTAGCATTATACCTGCGTCAAAGCTTGACATGCAGACCAGGAACCTCGGTTTTTCCCTCGTAGCGGCTATTCGAACGTTCCGAAAGCGGCAGGTCGTAACTGTTTCGGCAGTCAGCGCTTCTTTTGGGAATTCGTCATGGCCGCAGTCTCACAAGCTATCCTAGGGGCAGATTTTCTGTGTGCCAACAGCCTACTAGTCGATGTCCGGCACCGCCAGCTGATCAACGCGGCCACCTTCCACTCGATTCCATGCTTCCACGGTACCTCCGTGGCGCGCTCCATTGCCTGTGCTTTCCCTCCTCCAGATGAATTCACGCGGCTCCTCGGGGAGTTTCCGGAGCTGACAAGGCCCACCTTCTCCTCTTCGGCGATGAAACATGGTGTTGAACATCACATCACCACTACTGGCTCCCCGGTTTATGCGCGGGCTAGAAGGCTTGAGCCCGGCAAGCTCGCAGCTGCGAAGGCGGAGTTCGCCACAATGGAGTGGCTCAGGATCATTAGGCGATCGAAGAGTCCCTGGTCCTCACCTCTCCACATCGTGCTGAAACCAGGCGGCGGCTGGCGGCCATGCGGTGACTACCGACGCCTCAACGACGCCACCACTCCGGATCGGTACCCGATCCTGCATATCCAGGACTTCTCAGCCCACTTGGCGGGAAATTCTATCTTCTCTAAAGTTGACCTCATCCGTGGATATCACCAGGTTCCAGTGCACCCACAAGACGTCCCGAAAACCGCAGTCATTACCCCTTTTGGCCTCTTTGAGTTCAAGCGGATGCCGTTTGGCTTAAAGAATGCAGCACAGGTGTTCCAGCGTTTAATGGACTCCATTCTCCGAGACCTGCGATTCATTTTCACCTACCTTGACGCCATACTCATCGCCAGTGCCAGCAAGGAGGAGCCCAACTCCCATTTGCGTTCCCTCTTTACGCGCCTCAGCCAACATGGTTTAATCATCAACCGGGCCAAATGCCAGTTCGGCCTGCAACAAATCGACTTCCTGGGACATCGCATAACATCGGATGGCGCCGTCCCTTTGTCGACGAAGGTTGACGCGGTTACTTCTTTCCCGCGGCCGTCGACAGTCAAGGCCTTGCAGGAGTTCCTGGGGATGGTCAACTTCTACCACCGTTTCGTCCTCAAGGCGGCTCAACTCATGCAACCCTTGTTCGGGGCCCTCAAGGGCAAGTCTGGTAAAGATCCAATCAGCTGGTCAGCTGAAATGGCCCAGGCATTCGGCGACACCAAGAATGCTTTGGCCAACGCAACCATGCTGGTGCACCCACTTCCAGGTGCTACTATCGCCCTTACCACCGACACGTCAGACTACGCCATCAGTGCAGTGCAAGAACAGTGGGTCAATGGCACGTGGCAACCACTGGCGTTTTTCAGCCGTCAATTACGAAAGAATGAAAAGAAGTACAGCACCTTTGATAGGGTGCTACTGGCCCTTTCCCTCGCCATTCGCCATTTCCGGTTTTTATTGGAGGGGCGTCCCTTCACGGCTTTTGTCGACCACAAACCCCTTACGTTCGCCATGGCCAAGACCGCCGAACCGTGGTCCGCTCATCAGCAACGTCACTTGACGTTCATTTCCGAATTTACCACGGACATTCAACATGTGTCTGGTAAGGACAACCTGGTGGCAGATTGCCTCTTCCGTGTGATGGTCCACGCGGTGCACCTGGGAATCAACTATGTCCTCATGGCGGCAGGTCAGGCTTCGGACTCGGAGGTCCAATCATATAGAACCGTTCCCTCTAGCTTCCAAGCAACCAACGTCGTCTTCCAGGCCGCAGGTGCCACGCTCCTTTGCGACATTTTCATGGGACTTCCTCGATCTATTGTGCCAGTTGCGTGGCGCCGGAAGGTTTTTGATGCCATACACGGGTTGTCGCACCCGGGGATGAAGGCTTCGCAACGGCTTATGTAGGCCAAGTTCGTCTGGAAAGGTATGCACATCGATGCCCGTGATTGGGCTAATACCTGCGTCGTATGCCAGATGGCCAAAGTCCAGCGTCATGTCAAGGCTCCAGTCGCTGCGTTCACTCTTCCGGAGCGTCGTTTCGACCACGTGCATGTGGACCTCGTGGGGCCGCTTCCACCTTCTCAGGGTTATACTCATCTCCTCAACATAGTGGACCGCACCACTAGGTGGCCAGAGGCAATTCCTTTGGTTTCCACCACGTCGGCAGACGTCGCTAGAGCTTTCATCTCCTGTTGGGTTGCCCATTTCGGGGTACCGGCGGACATCTCTTCTGACCGCGGGCCACAATTTTCCTCGGATCTTTGGAACGTTGTGGCTCAGGGGCTCGGTACCAAACTTCATCGCACTACTGCCTATCATCCGCAGGCAAACGGCCTTTGCGAGCGATTCCACAGGTCGCTTAAAGCCTCTCTTCGGGCCAGTCTTTAAGGCACAGGATGGGTTGACAGACTCCCATGGGTCCTGTTGGGTCTTCGAACGGCGCCCAAAGACGACCTACAGTCGTCTTCGGCTGAACTCATCTATGGCCAGCCACTCCGTGTACCAGGACATTTCCTCCATTCTCCCACGGAGCCATGGTCCGCCTCCCGGCAACTCGTTCACCACCAAGAAGCGGCCAGATGCTTTGCTCCGATACCTACGTCCAATTGCGGTTTGCAGAACTCCTACGTGCCACCGGGACTGAAGAATGCAGAATATGTCTTCATCCACCACGACGCTCACCGGGATCCACTCAAGCCCCCTTACACTGGTCCTTTCCGCGTCATCGAACCAGGGGACAAATCCTTTTCGGTCGACGTCGGAGGGAAGCCGGATCACATCTCGGTGGATCGCATGAAGCTGGCTCACCTGGACCTGGACCACCCTGTCGTAGTCAATCAACCACCCAAACGTGGCCGACCACCCGTTGCCACCGCACCAGATCAACCAAAGCCGTTTGCCAACTCGACCGCGCTCACCATGCCTGCTCAGCCGCAACCAACTGCCAGCTTGACCACCAGTCGTCAACTTCCTCTACCAGGGTATCGAAGTCGATCGGACAGGCTCATCAGGCCTCCTCCTCGCCTCACCTTTTCTGTTAAAGAGAATTCTGGGGGGGTGCATGTGGCGGAGCCACCAAAGTACTCAGAGCTGTTGTACATAATTCCTTTAACAGCAATGTAGTTACTGTCGGTGCTTGTATCTTTAATTACACTGTTTGACTGTACAATGCCTAGTTACCTTTACAGCACGGTTTCAATGTGATGATGTCATGCCGTTAGTCACGTGATGCCCCAATGGTGGGAAGAACGTGATGATGTCATGACGACAGTCTTCTGACCAGAGGATCAGTCCTCGTGGAGCCCTCAAGGAGAGTAGACCTGTTATTGATGTGTTCAAGCAGTTTCCAGTTTAAACTCGTTTGGTTTCATTAAAGTTCATTATTTTAATTGCCTGAGTCGAACTCAGTCTTTTTGACAGGAACCTCCGTTCCTACAATGCGATATTAGGATGCTTGAATTAAACATGGTATAGTTAGATGGTGAACTTAACCATGGGATGTTTGCTACTGGAATTAACCATGGGATTTTTAGATACTGGAATTAACCATGCGATAGTCAGATACTGGAATTAACCATGGGACAGTTAGATACTGGAATTAACCATGGGATAGTTAGATACTAGAATTAATCATGGGATAATGAGGTACTGGAATTAACCATGTTATAGTTAGATACTGGAACTAACCATGGAATACTTACTTACTGGATTTAACCATGGGATCGTTAGAGACTAGAATTAACCATATCATAGTTTGATACTGGAATTTACCATTGAATAGTTAGATACTGGAATTAAACATGTGATAGTTAGATACTGGAATTAACCATGTTAGAGATAGATACTGTAATTAACCATGGAATAGATAGATACTGGAATTAACCATGGGATAGTTAGATACTAGAATTAACCATGTTATAGTTAGAAACTGGAATTAACCATGGAATAGTTAGATAGTGGAAATAACCATGCGGCAGATAGATACTGAAATTAGCCATGGGATAATTAGATACTAGAATTAACCATGGGATAGTTAGATACTAGAATTAACCATGTTATAGTTAGATACTGGAATTAACCATGGAATAGTTAGATACTGGAATTAACCATTGGATAGTTTGGTACTAGAATTAACAATGTTATATTTAGATACCTGAATTAACCATGGAATAGTTAGATACTAGAATTAACCATGTCATAGTTAGATACTCGAAATAACCATGGTACAGTTAGTTACTTGAATTAACCATGTTATAGTTAGATACTGGAATTAACCATGGAATAGTTAGATACCTGAATTAAGCATGGGATAGTTATAGTGGACTTAATCATGAGATATTTGGATACTGGAATTAACCATGGGATGGATAGATACTGGAATTAATGATGGTAACATTTGATACTGGAATTAACCATGTTATAGATAGGCACTAGAATTAACCATGCTTTGGTTAGATACTGGAATTTAAATCATGTATTTAGATACTGGAATTAACCATGGTACATTTCGATAATGCAATTAAACATGGTAAAGTTAGATACTGGAATTAACCATGGGATAGTTAGGTACTAGAATTAAACATGTTATAGATACATACTGGAATTAACCTTGGGGAGGTTAGGCACTGGAATTTAACATCTTATAGTTAGATACTGCAAATAACCATGGAATAGTTAGATACTGGAATTAACCATGGGATAGTAAGATAATGTAATTAATGATGGGATAGCTAGGTACTAGAATTAACCATGTTACAGCTAGATACTGGAATAAACCATGGAATAGTTAGATACTGGACTTAACTATGGGATATTTAGTTAGTAGAATTACCCATGTTATAGTTACATACTGGAATTAACCATTGGATTGTTAGATACTGGAATTAACCATGGTATAGTTAGATACGGGAATTAACCATGGTATAGTTAGATACTAGAGTTAAACCTGGTGTAGTTAGATACTGGAATTAAACATGGTATTCTTAGGTACTGGAATTAACCATGTTATAGTTAGATACTGGAATTAACCATGGAATAGTTAGATACTGGAATTAACCATGTTAGAGTTAGATACTGGAATTAACCGTGGAATAGTTAAATACTGGAATTAACCATGGGATAGTTAGATACTGGAATTAACCATGGAATAGTTAAATACTGGAGATAACCATGGGATAGCTAGATACTAGAATTAACCATGTTAAAGTTAGTTACTGGAATTAACCATGTGATAGTTAGATACTGGAATTATACATGGTATAATTAGCTACTGGAATGGACCATGCTTTAGTTAAATGCTGAAATTAACCATGGTATTGTTAGAAATTGGAATTAAACATGGTGGACTAGAAATTCGTTATGGCCCCGCCAGGTCTTTTGCGCCTGAAATTTAGCGCTCGCCAGGATTCCCGTAGCGCCCGCCTAAAATTCAGTTGTGACGGGCCAAGACGGCGGCGGGCGCTTTTGCAGGGTTTGGCCGCCTCGCTAGGGGTGTTAAATGTCACTTTCAGGCGTTCAGCTCCCGCTGCGGCACCCGATGCGGTGCGGCAGGCTGGGGTACTGCAGGCCTCCTCCTTCTCTTAAGGAGGAGCTGCCTGCAGCCGTCAGATCACCAGTGGATTCCCCCGGCAAATGAGCCCGGCACCACGGAGAAGTGCCGGGCTCGCGGGACACAGACATCAGTGCCGCGTGGGGGTGGTGCAGGAGTCCGGGGAGGGAGGTGCGGGCAGGCGGCCGCCGGGAAAGCGGCCGGCCGCCGCTCCACCTTTATGCGCCGGCCTTTCGGAGCTGCAAGACCCCGTTTCACAAACCCTGTTTGCAGCTGCCACGGGCGAGGCGGCCGCAACTGAATTTGGCCATCGGGCCGGAATAGCATTGCAACCGGGGCGCTGTGCACACCAATGACATCATCGGTGCCGGCGCAGCGCTACCGGCTAACGCCGATGTTAGGGTCCATCTGAATTTCGGGAGGTAAAAAACTTTAGGCGCAAACCACTTTATAACCAATAAGTGTGCGCAAACGCAACTGAATTTCTAGGCCGGTATATTTAGATACTGGAATTAACCATGCTATAGTTAGATACTGGAATTACCCTTGGTATAGTTAGATAGTAGAAATAAACATGGTATAATTAGATACTGGAATGAACCATGCTTTAGATAAATGCTGGAATTAACCGTGGTAAAGTTAGATACTGGAATTAACCATGGTATAGTTAGATAACGGAAATATGCATGGTATAATTAGATACTATAATTTACCAAGCTATAGTTGGATACTGGATTTATCCATGCTATAGTTAGATACTGGAATTTTACTTGGTATAGTTAGATATTGGAATTAACCATGGTATAGTTAGATACTCGAATTAACCATTGTATTGTTAGATACTGGAATTAACAATGGTATAGTTAGATATTGGTATTAACCATGGAATAGTTAGATACAGGAATTAACCATGGAATAGTTAGATACTGGAATTAACCATGGCATAGTTAGATACTGGAATTAACCATGTTATAGTTAGATACAGGAATTAACCATGGTATGGTTAGATACTGGAATAAACCATGACATAGGTAGACACTAGAATTAACCATTGTGTAGTTACACTATAGAACTAAATATGGTAACATTAGATACTGGAATTAAGCATGCTATAGTTAGATACTGGAATTAGCCCTGCTCTAATTAGATACTGGAATTATCCATGCAATAGTTAGATACTGGAATGAACCAAGCTATAGTTAGATACTGGAATTAACATTTGTATAGTTCGATAATGGAATCAACCATGGTATAGTTAGATAATGGAATTAACCATGCTATATTTAGATACTGAAACTAATCATGGAATAGTTAGATACTGGAATTAACCATGGGATAGCTAGGTACTTGGATTAACCATTTTATAGCTAGATACTGGAATTAACCATGGGATAGTTAAACACTGGCATTAACGATGGGGTAGCTAGATAGTAGAATTAACCATATTATAGTTAGACACTGGGATTAACCATGGAATATTTAAATAATGGAAATAACAATGGGGTAGCTAGATACAAGAAATAACCATGTTATAAATAAATACTGGCATTAACCATGGAATAGTTAGATACTGGAATTTACCATGGATATTTAGGCACTAGAATTAAGCAAGTTATAGTTAGATACTGGAATTAACCATGGAATAGATAAGTACTGGAATTAACCATGGGATAATTAGATATTAGAATTTACCATGTTATAGTTAGATACTGGAATCAACCATGGAATAGTTAGATACTGGAATTAACCATGGGAGAGTTAGACACTGGAATTAATGATGCGATAGTAGGATACTTGAATTAACCATTGTATAGTTAGATAGTGGACTTAACCATGGGATGTTTGCTACTGGAATTAATAATGGGATTGTTAGATACTGGAATTAACCATTGGATAGTTAGATACTGGAAATATCCATGCTATAGATAGGTCCAGGAATTAACCATGGAATAGTTAGGTACTAGAATTAATCATGTTATAGTTAGATACTGGAATTAACCATGGGATTGTTAGATACTAGAATTAATCATGTCATAGTTAGATACTGGAATTAGCCATGGGATAATGAGGTACTGGATTTAACCATGTTATAGTTAGATACTGGAATTAACCATGGAGTTGATAGATACTGGAATTAACCATGTGATAGTTAGATACTAGAATTAACCATGTTATAGATAGATACTGGAATTTACCATGGGATAGTTAGATACTAGAATTTACCATGCTATAGATAGGTCCTGGAATTAACCATGGAATAGTTAGATACTAGAATTAATCATGTTATAGTTAGATACTGGAATTAACCATGGGATAGTTAGATACTAGAATTAATCATGTTATATTTAGATACTGGAATTAACCATGGGATAGTTAGATACTAGAATTAATTATGTTATAGTTAGATACTGGAATTAACCATGGGATAATTAGATACTGGAATTAATATTGTTATAGTTAGAAACTGGAATTAACCATGGAATAGTTAGATACTGGAAATAACAATGCGGTAGCTAGGTACAAGAATTAACCATGTTATAAATAGATACTGGTATTAATCATGGAAAAGTTATATACTGGAATTAACCATGGAAATGTAGGTACTAGCATCAATCATGGGATTGTTAGATACTAGAATTAATCATGTTATAGTTAGATACTGGAATTAACCATGGGATAATGAGGTGCTGAATTTAACCATGTTATAGTAAGATACTAGCATTAACCATGGATTTGATAGATACTGGAATTAAACTTGTGATAGTTAGATACTAGAATTAACCTTGTTATAGATAGATACAGGAATTTACCATGGGATAGTTAGACACTAGAATTAAGCATGCTATACATAGGTCCCGGAATTAACCATGGAATAGTTAGATACTAGAATTAATCATGTTATAGTTAGATACTGGAATTATCCATGGGATAGTTAGATACTAGAATTAATCATGTTAAAGTTAGATACTGGAATTAACCATGGGAAATTTAGATACTAGAATTAATCATGTTATAGTTAGATACTGGAATTAACCATGGGATAGTTAGATACTGGAATTATCCATGGGATAGTTAGATACTAGAATTAATCATGTTAAAGTTAGATACTGGAATTAACCATGGGAAATTTAGATACTAGAATTAATCATGTTATAGTTAGATACTGGAATTAACCATGGGATAGTTAGATACTGGAATTAACCATGTTATGGTTAGAAACTGGAATTAACCATGGAATAGTTAGATACTGGTAAAACCAATGCGGTAGCTAGATAGAAGAATTAACCATGTTATAAATAGATACTGGTATTAATCATGGAATAGTTATATACTGGAATTAACCATGGATAGGTAGGTACTAGAAGTAACCATGTTATATTTAGATACGAGAATTAACCATGTTATAGGTAGATACTGGAATTAACCATGGAATAGAAGAAAACTGGAATTATCCATGGGATAGTTAGATATTAGAATTTACCATGTTATACTTAGATACTGGAATCAACCATGGAAGAGTTAGACACTGGAATTAACCATGGTACAGTTAGACACTGGAATTAATATTGTTATAGTTAGAAACTGGAATTAACCATGGAATAATTAGATACTGGAAATAACAATGCGGTAGCTAGATACAAGAATTAACCATGTTATAAATAGATACTGGTATTAATCATGGAATAGTTATATACTGGAATTAACCATGGAAATGTAGGTACTAGAATTAATCATGGGATTGTTAGATACTAGAATTAATCATGTTATAGTTAGATACTGGAATTAACCATGGGATAATGAGGTACTGAATTTAACCATGTTATAGTAAGATACTAGCATTAACCATGGATTTGATAGATACTGGAATTAAACTTGTGATAGTTAGATACTAGAATTAACCTTGTTATAGATAGATACAGGAATTTACCATGGGATAGTTAGACACTAGAATTAAGCATGCTATACATAGGTCCCGGAATTAACCATGGAATAGTTAGATACTAGAATTAATCATGTTAAATTTAGATACTGGAATTAACCATGGGATAGTTAGATACTAGAATTAATCATGTTATAGTTAGATACTGGAATTAACCATGGGATAGTTAGATACTGGAATTAACCATGTTATAGTTAGAAACTGGAATTAACCATGGAATAGTTAGATGCTGGAAAAACCAATGCGGTAGATAGATAGAAGAATTAACCATGTTATAAATAGATACTGGTATTAATCATGGAATAGTTATATACTGGAATTAACCATGGATAGGTAGGTACTAGAATTAACCATGTTATATTTAGATATGAGAATTAACCATGTTATAGGTAGATACTGGAATTAACCATGGAATAGAAGAAAACTGGAATTATCCATGGGATAGTTAGATATTAGAATTTAGCATGTTATACTTAGATACTGGAATCAACCATGGAAGAGTTAGACACTGGAATTAACCATGGTACAGTTAGACACTGGAATTAACCATGTTATAGTTAGATACTGGAATTAACAATGGAATAGTTAGATGCTAGAATTAACCATGTTATAGTGGTAAACTGGAGTTAACCATGGGAAACTTAGATACTTGAATTAACCATGGTATAATAGGATACTGCAATTAAAAATGGTACAGTTAGATACTGGAATTAACAATGTGATAGTTAGATACTTGAAATAACCATGGTATAGTTAGATATTGGAGATAACCATGGTATAGTTAGATACTAGAATTAAACATGGTATAATTATAATTGTGGTATAACGGAGGATGCAATCACAACTGCTCTACACACTGCACTGAATCACTTAGACGGTAAAGAGACCTACATCAGAATGCTGTTCATAGACTACAGCTCAGCATTCAACACTATCGTCCCCAACAAGCTGGCCACCAAACTCCACACTCTTGGTCTGAACACTTCCCTCTGCAACTGGACCCTGGACATCCTAACAAACGGACCCCAGTCTGTCAAATTAGGTAACTACGCCTCCCCCCCGCTGACCCTGAACACGGGGGCCCCACGAGGATGTGTGCTGAGCCCCCTCCTCTACTCCCTCTTCACCCACGGCTGTGTGGCTGTTCATGGTTCCAACACCATCATCAAGTTTGCGGATGATAACTCAGTCGTAGGCCAGATCACCAACAATGATGAGTCAGCCTGCAGGGAGGAGGTCCAGCATCTCGTGAAGTGGTGCGCCAATAACAACCTGGCCCTCAACATCAAGAAAACAAAAGAAATCATTGTGGACTTCAGGAAGTCTAAAGGCGGAAGTCATGGGGCTGTGGTGGAAAGGGTGGACAGCTTTCAGTTCCTCGGAGTCCACATCACGGAAGACCTCTGCTGGTCCCTCAATACTTCCTCTCTGGTGAAGAAGGCCCAGCAGCGCCTATATTTCCTAAGGAGGCTGAAGGGATGTAACCTGTCACCCCTGATCCTCTCTAACCTTTACCGCTGCACAATAGAGAGCATCCTGACAAACTGTATCACAGTATGGTATGGCAGCTGTAGCTACTATGACCGGAAATCCCTGCAGAGTGTAGTCAAAACTGCCCAACGCATTACCGGCACCTGGCTACCGACCATAGAGCAGATATACCAGAAACGCTGTTTACGGAGGTCACGGACCATCATCAAAGACCCTACCCACCCCAGCCACAGTCTGTTCACCCTCCTGCTATCTGGGAGTTGCTACAGATGGATTCGCACCCGAATGACCAGATTTAGGAACAGCTTCTTTCCCAGGGCTGTCATCCTACTGAACTCCACAAATAAACTCTAAAGCCTGCACATCTGCCTATGCACTTTATTATGTTTGTTTATGTTAATGTATTACAAGCCAAATGAATGTTGAATGTTTAAATGTCTTAATCTAAATGTACACTCTCGGGAGCCGCAAGCCTACATTTCGTTGTACTGCACTTGTGCACTAACAATGACAATAATGCTGATTATTCTTATTATTATTATTATATAATTAGATACTGGAATGAACCATGCTTTATTTAAATGCTGAAGTTAAGCATGATATAGTTTGATAGTGTAATTAAACATGGCAAAGTTACATACTGGAATTAACCATGGTATAATTAGAGACTGGAATTAACCATGGTATAGTTAGATACTAGAGTTAAACCTGGTGTAGTTAGAAACTGGAATTAAACATGGCATCCTTAGATACTGGAATTAACCATGTTATAAATAGATACTGGAATTAACCATGGTACAGTTAGATACTGGAAATAAGCTTGGTATAGTTAAATACTAGATTTAATCCTGGTGTAGTTAGAAACTGGAATTAAACATGGTATCCTTGGATACTGGAATTAACCTGTTATAAATAGATACTGGAATTAACCATGGTATGGTTAGATACAGGAATTAAACATGCTATAGTTGGATAATGCAATTAACAATGATACAGTTAGAAACAGGAATTAACGATGTGATAGTTAGATACTTGAATGAACCACGGTATAATTAGATACTGGAATGAACCATGCTTTCCTTAAATACTGGAATTAACCATGGTATAGTTAGATAGTGGAATTAAACATGGTAAATTTAGATACTGGAATAAAACCTGGTATAGTTAGATACTGGAATTAACCATGGTATAGTTAGATACTGGAATTAACCATGGAATAGTTAGATACTGGAATTAACCATGGTATAGTTCGATAATGGAAATAAACATGGTATAATTAGATACTATAATATACCATGCTATAGTTGGATACTGGATTTAACCATGCTATAGTTTGATACTGGTATTAACCATGGAATAGTTAGATACTGGAATTAACCATGGGATAGTTATGTTCTGGAATTCACCTTGTTATTGTTAGTTACTGGAATTAACCAGCGAATAGTTAGATACTGGAATTAACCATGGGATAGTTAGATACAAGAATTAACAATTTGATATTATGAAACTGGAATTAACCATGGCATATTTAGATACGGGAATTAACCATGGCATAGTTTGATACCAGAGTTAAACCTGGTGTAGTTAGATGCTAGAATTAAACATGGAAACCTTAAGTACTGGAATTAACCATGTTATCATTAGCTACTGGAATTAACCATGGAATAATTAGATGCTGGAATTAACCATGGGATAGTTAGGTACTAGAATTAACCATGTTGTTGTTAGATACTGGTATAAACCATGGAAAAGGTAGATGCTGGAATTAACGATGTTATACTCATATACTAGAATTAACCATGTTATAGTTACAAACTGGAATTAACCATTGGATTGTTAGATACTGGAATTAACCATGGTATAGTTAGATACGGGAATTAACCTTGGTATAGTTAGATACTAGAGTTAAACCTGGTGTAGTTAGATGCTGGAATTAAACATGGTATTCTTATGTACTGGAATTTACCATGTTATAGTTAGACACTGTAATTAACCATGTTATAGATAGATACTGGAATTAACCATGGAATAGTTAGATACTGGAATTAACCATGTTAATGTTAGACACTGGAATTAACCATGGAATAGTTAAATACTGGAATTAACCATGGGATAGTTAGATACTGGAATTAACCATGGAATAGTTAAATACTGGAGTTAACCATGGGATAGTTGGATACTAGAATTAATCATGTTAATGTTAGTTACTGGAAATAACCATGTGATAGTTAGATACTGGAATTAAACATGGTATTCTTAGGTACTGGAATTATCCATGTTATAGTTAGATATTGAAATTTACAATGTTATAGTTAGATAATAGAATTTACCATGGAATAGTTACATACTGGAATTAACCATGTTAGAGTTAGATACTGGAATTAACCATGGAATAGTTAAATATTGGAATTAACCATGGGATAGCTAGATACTGGAATTAACCATGGAATAGTTAAATACTCGATTTAACCATGGGATAGTTAGAAACTAGAATTAACCATGTTAAAGTTATTTACTTAAATTAGCCATGGGATAGTTAGATACTGGAATTATACATGGTAAAATTAGATACTGGAATGAACCATGCTTTAGTTAAATGCTGGAATTAACCATGGTACAGCTAGATAGTGGAATTAACCATGGGATTGTTAGATTCTGGAAATAACCATGGAATAATTAGACAGTAGAATTAACCATGGGATATTTAGATACCAGAATTAACCATGTTTTATTTAGAAACTGGAATTAACCATGGAATCATTAGATACTGGAATTAACCATGGGTTAGTTAGATAGTAGAATTAACCATGTTAAAATTGATACTGGAATTAACCATGGAATAATTAGATACTGGAGTTAACCATGGGTTAGTTAGATAGTAGAATTAACCATGTTAAAATTGATACTGGAATTAACCATGGAATAATTAGATACTGGAGTTAACCATGGAATAGTTAGGTACTAGAATTAACTATGTTATAGTTAGATACTGGAAATAACCATGGTACAGATAGACACTGGAATTAGTGATGCGATAGTAGGATACTTGAATTAACCATGGCATAGTTAGATAGTGGACTTAACCATGGGATATTTGCTATTGGAATTAATCATGGGATTGCTAGATACTGGAATTAACCATGGGATAATCAGATACTGGAATTAACCATGGGATGGTTACATACTGGAATTAACCATGGGATAGTTAGATACTGGAATTAACCATGTGATAGTTAGATACTGGAATTAAGAATGTTATGGTTAGATACTGGAATTAACCATGGGATAGTTAGTTACTGGAATGAACCATGGCATAATTAGATACTGGAATTAACCATTTAATAGATAGATACTGGAATTAACCATGGTATGGTTAGCTACTGGAATTAACCATGACATAGGTAGACACTGGAATTAACCATGGTGTAGTTACACTATAGAATTAAATATGGTAACATTAGATACTGGAATTAAGCATGCTATAGTTAGATACTGGAATTACCCCAGCTCTAATTAGATACTGGAATTATCCATGCAATAGTTAGATAATGGAATTAACCATGTTATATTTAGATACTGAAATTAATCATGAAATAGTTATGCACTGGAATTAACCATGCTATATTTAGATACTGAAACTAATCTTGGAATAGTTAGATACTGGAATTAACCATGGGCTAGCTAGGTATTTGGAATTAACCATTTTATAGCTAGAAACTGGAATTAACCATGGAATAGTTAAACACTGGCATTAACGTTGGGATAGTTAGATAGTAGAATTAACCATATTATAGTTAGACACTGGGATTAACCATGGAATATTTAGATACTCGAATTAACCATTGCATTGTTAGATACTGGAATTAACAATGGTATAGTTAGATACTGGTATTAACCATGGAAAAGTTGGATACTCAAATTAACCTTTGCATTGTTAGATACTGGAATTAACAATGGTATAGTTAGATACTCGTATTAACCATGGAATAGTTAGATACTGGATTTAACCATGGAATAGTTAGATACTGGAATTAACCATGGCATAGTTAGATACTGGAATTAACCATGTTATAGATAGATACTGGAATTTACCATGGTATGGTTAGATACTGGAATTAACAATGACATAGGTAGACACTGGAATTAACCATGGTGTAGTTACACTATAGAATTAAATATGGTAACATTAGATACTGGAATTAAGCATGCTATAGTTAGATACTGGAATTAGCCCTGCTCTAATTAGATACTGGAATTATCCATGCAATAGTTAGATATTGGAATTAACCATGCTATAGTTAGGTATTAGAATTGCCCTTGGTATAGTTAGATAATGGAAATAAACATGGTATAATTAGATACTGGAATGAACCATGCTTTAGTTAAATGCTGGAATTAACCGTGGTAAAGTTAGATACTGGAATTAACCATGGTATAGTTAGATAATGGATATAAACATGGTATAATTAGATACTGTAATTTACCATGCTATAGTTGGATACTGGATTTAACCATACTATAGTTAGTTACTGGAATTTAACTTTGTATAGTTAGATACTGGAATTAACCATGGTATAGTTAGATACTCGAATTAACCATTGCATTGTTAGATACTGGAATTAACAATGGTATAGTTAGATACTGGTTTTAACCATGGAATAGTTAGATACTGGAATTAACCATGGAATAGTTAGATACTGGAATTAACCAAGGATAATTAGACACTGTAATTAACCATGGGATAGTTAGGTACTAGAAGTAACCATGTTATAATTAGATACTGGAATTAACCATGGAGTAGTTAAACACTGGCATTAACGATGGGATAGTTAGATAGTAGAATTAACCATATTATAGTTAGACACTGGGATTAACCATGGAATATTTAGATAATGGAAATAACAATGGGGTAGCTTGATACAAGAATGAACCATGTTATAAATAAATACTGGCATTAACCATGGAATAGTTAGATACTGGAATTTCCCATGGATATTTAGGCACTAGAATTAACCATGTTATAGTTAGATACTGGAATTAACCATGGAATAGATAAGTTTTGGAATTAACCATGGGATAATTAGATATTAGAATTTACCATGTTATAGTTAGATACTGGAATCAACCATGGAATAGTTAGATACTGGAATTAACCATGGGAGAGTTAGATACTGGAATTAACCTTGGTACAATTAGACACTGGAATTAATGATGCAATAGTAGGATACTTGAATTAACCATTGTATAGTTAGATAGTGGACTTAACCATGGGATGTTTGCTACTGGAATTGATAATGGGATTGTTAGATACTGGAATTAACCATTGGATGGTTAGATACTGGAAATAACCATGCTAAAGAGAGGTCCAGGAATTAACCATGGAATAGTTAGGTACTAGAATTAATCATGTTATAGTTAGATACTGGAATTAACCATGGGATTGTTAGATACTAGAATTAATCATGTCATAGTTAGATACTGGAAGTAGCCATGGGATAATGAGGTACTGGATTTAACCATGTTATAGTTAGATACTGGAATTAACCATGGAATTGATAGATACTGGAATTAAACATGTGATAGTTAGATACTAGAATTAACCATGTTATAGATAGATACAGGAATTTACCATGGGATAGTTAGACACTAGACTTAACCATGCTATAGATAGGTCCCGGAATTAACCATGGAATAGTTAGATACTAGAATTAATCATGTTATAGTTAGATACTGGAATTAACCATGGGATAGTTAGATACTAGAATTAATCATGTTAAAGTTAGATACTGGAATTAACCGTGGGATAGTTAGATACTAGAATCAATCATGTTATAGTTAGATACTGGAATTAACCATGGGATAGTTAGATACTGGAATTAGCCATGTTATAGTTAGAAACTGGATTTAACCATGGAATAGTTAGATACTGGAAATAACAATGCGGTAGCTAGATACAAGAATTAACCATGTTATAAATAGATACTGGTATAAATCATGGAATTGTTTTATACTGGAATTAACCATGGAAATGTAGGTACTAGATTTAATCATGGGATTGTTAGATACTAGAATTAATCATGTTATAGTTAGATACTGGAATTAACCATGGGATAATGAGGTACTGAATTTAACCATGTTATAGTTAGATACTAGCATTAACCATGGATTTGATAGATACTGGAATTAACCATGGAATAGTTAGATATTAGAATTTACCATGTTATACTTAGATACTGGAATCAACCATGGAAGAGTTAGACACTGGAATTAACCATGTTATAGTTAGATACTGGAATTAACAATGGAATAGTTAGATACTGGAATTAAACATGGGAAAGTTAGATACTAGAATTAACCATGTTATATTGGTAAACTGGAGTTAACCATGGGAAACTTAGATATTGGAATTAACCATGGTATAATAGGATACTGCAATTAACAATGGTACAGTTAGATACTGGAATTAACAATGTGATAGTTAGATACTTGAAATAACCATGGTATTGTTAGATATTGGAGATAACCATGGTATAGTTAGATACTAGAATTAAACATGGTATAATTATAATTGTGGTAAAACGGAGGATGCAATCACAACTGCTCTACACACTGCACTGAATCACTTAGACGGTAAAGAGACCTACATCAGAATGCTGTTCATGGACTACAGCTCAGCATTCAACACTATCATCCCCAACAAGCTGGCCACCAAACTCCACACTCTTGGCCTGAACACTTCCCTCTGCAACTGGACCCTGGACTTCCTAACAAACAGACCCCAGTCTGTCAAATTAGGTAACTACACCTCCCCCCCGCTGACCCTGAACACGGGGGCCCCACAAGGAAGTGTGCTGAGCCCCCTCCTCTACTCCCTGTTCACCCACGACTGTGTGGCTGTTCATGGTTCCAACACCATCATCAAGTTTGCGGATGATAACTCAGTCGTAGGCCAGATCACCAACAATGATGAGTCAGCCTGCAGGGAGGAGATCCAGCATCTCGTGAAGTGGTGCGCCAATAACAACCTGGCCCTCAACATCAAGAAAACCAAAGAAATCATTGTGGACTTCAGGAAGTCTTAAGGTGGAAGTCACAGCCCCATCCACATCCATGGGGCTGTGGTGGAAAGGGTGGACAGCTTTAAGTCCCTCGGAGTCCACATCATGGAAGACCTCTCCTGGTCCCGCAATACCTCCTCTCTGGTGAAGAAGGCCCTGCGGCCCCTATATTTCCTAAAGAGTCTGAAGGGATGTAACCTGTCACCGCTGATCCTCTCTAACCTTTACTGCTGCACAATAGAGAGCATCCTGACAAACTGTATCACAGTATGCTATGGCAGCTGTAGCTACTATGACCGGAAATCTCCGCAGCGGGTAGTCAAAAATGCCCAACACATTACCGGCACCCGGCTACCGACCATAGAGCAGATATACCAGGAACGCTGTTTACGGAGGTCACGGACCATCATCAAAGACCCTACCCACCCCAGCCACAGTCTGTTCACCCTCCTGCCATCTGGGAGATGCTACAGATGCATTCGCACCCGAATGACCAGATTTAGGAACAGCTTCTTTCCCAGGGCTGTCATCCTACTGAACTCCACAAAAAAACTCTAAAGCCTGCACATCTGCCTATGCACTTTATTATGTTTATGTTTATGTTAATGTATTACAAGCCAAATGAATGTTGAATGTTTAAATGTCTTAATCTAAATGTACACTCTCGGGAGCCGCAAGCCTACATTTCGTTGTACTGCACTTGTGCACTAACAATGACAATAAAGTTGATTATTATTATTATTATTATATAATTAGATACTGGAATGAACCATGCTTTATTTAAATGCTGGAGTTAGCCATGATATAGTTTGATAGTGGATTTAAACATGGCAAAGTTACATACTGGAATTAACCATGGTATAATTAGATACTGGAATTAAACATGGTATAGTTCGATACTAGAGTTAAACCTGGTGTAGTTAGAAACTGAAATTAAACATGGTATCATTAGATACTGGAATTAACCATGTTATAAATAGATACTGGAATTAACCATGGTATGGTTAGATACAGGAATTAAACATGCTATAGTTGGATAATGCAATTAACCATGATACAGTTAGAGCTGGAATTAACGATGTGATGGTTAGATACTTGAATGAACCATGGTATAGATACATGTTGGAGTTAAACATTGTATCGTTAGATGCTAGAATTATACATGGTATAATTAGATACTGGAATGAACCATGCTTTCCTTAAATGCTGGAATTAACCATGGTATAGTTAGATAGTGGAATTAAACATGGTAAAGTTAGATACTGGAATAAAACCTGGTATAGTTAGATACTGGAATTAACCATGTTATATTTCGATACTTGAATTAACCATGCTATACCTATATACTGGAATTCACCTTGGTATAGTTAGATACTGGAATTAACCATGGAATAGTTAGATACTGGAATTAACCATGGTATAGTTAGATAATGGAAATAAACATGGTATAATTAGATACTATAATATACCATGCTATAGTTGGATACTGGATTTAACCATGCTATAGTTTGATACTGGTATTAACCATGGAATAGTTAGATACTGGAATTAACCATGGGATAGTTAGGTTCCGGAATTAACCGTGTTATTGTTAGTTACTGGAATTAACCAGTGAATAATTACATACTGGAATTAACCATGGGATAGTTAGATACAAGAATTAACAATTTGATATTATGAAACTGGAATTAACCATGGCATATTTAGATACGGGAATTAACCATGGTATATTTCAATACCAGAGTTAAACCTGGTGTAGTTAGATGCTGGAATTAAACATGGTAACCTTAGGTACTGGAATTAACCATGTTATCGTTAGATACTGGAAATAAACATGGAATAATTAGATGCTGGAATTAACCATGGGATAGTTAGGTACTAGAATTAACCATGTTGTTGTTAGATACTGGCATAAACCATGGAAAAGTTAGATGCTGGAATTAACGATGTTATACACATATACTAGAATTAACCATGTTATAGTTACATACTGGAATTAACCATTGGATTGTTATATACTGGAATTAACCATGGTATAGTTAGATACGGGAATTAACCATTGGTATAGTTAGATACTAGAGTTAAACCTGGTGTAGTTAGATACTGGAATTAAACATGGTATTCTTATGTACTGGAATTTACCATGTTATAGTTAGACACTGGAATTAACCATGTTATAGTTAGATACTGGAATTAACCATGGAATAGTTAGATACTGGAATTAACCATGTTAGTGTTAGACACTGGAATTAACCATGGAATAGTTAAATATTGGAATTAACCATGAGATAGTTAGATACTGGAATTAACCATGGAATAGTTAAATACTAGAGATAACCATGGGACAGTTAGATACTAGAATTAACCATGTTAAAGTTAGTTACTGGATTTAACCATGGGATAGTTAGATACTGGAATTATACATGGTATAATTAGATACTGGAATGAACCATGCTTTAGTTAAATGCTGGAATTAACCATGGTATTGCTGGATAGTGGAATTAAACAAGGTATATTTAGATACTGGAATTAACCATGCTATAGTTAGATATTAGAATTGCCCTTGGTATAGTTAGATAATGGAAATAAACATGGTATAATTAGATACTGGAATGAACCATGCTTTAGTTAAATGCTGGAATTAACCGTGGTAAAGTTAGATACTGGAATTAACCATGGTATAATTAGATAATGGAAATAAACATGGTATAATTAGATACTGTAATTTACCATGCTATAGTTGGATACTGGATTTAACCATACTATAGTTAGTTACTGGAATTTAACTTTGTATAGTTAGATACTGGAATTAACCATGGTATAGTTAGATAATCGAATTAACCATTGCATTGTTAGATACTGGAATTAACAATAGTATAGTTAGATACTGGTTTTAACCATGGAATAGTTAGATACTGGAATTAACCATGGAATAGTTAGATACTGGAATTAACCAAGGATAATTAGACACTGTAATTAACCATGGGATAGTTAGGTACTAGAATTAACCATGTTATAATTAGATACTGGAATTAACCATGGAATAATTAGATACTGAAAGTAACCATTGGATATTTAGATACTAGATTTAACCACGTTTAAATTAGAAACTGGAATTAACCATGGGATCGTTAGATACGCGAATTAACCATACTATGTTTGGATACTGGAATTAATCATGGTACAGTTAGATACTTGAATTAACGTTGGTTTAGATAGTTACTGGAGTTAACCATGGTATAGTTATATACTAGAATTAAACATGGCATAGTTAGATACTGGAATGAACCATACTTTAGTTAAATGCTGGAATTAACCATGGTATCATTAGATAGTGGAATTAAGCATAGTAAATTTAGATAATGTAATTAACCATGGTACAGTTAGATGCTAGAATTAACCATGGGATAGATAGATAGTAGAATTAATCATGTTATATTTATAGAAACATAGAAGAAGAAACATAGAAGATAGTAGCAGGAGTAGGCCATTCAGCCCTTTGAGCCTGGTCCACCATTCAGTGAGATCATGGCTGAACATCCAAATTCAGTACCCTGTCCCTGCCTTCTCCATAGAAACATAGAAGATAGGAACAGGAGTAGGCCATTCGGCCCTTCGATATACTGGAATTAACCATGGAATAGTTAGATACTGGAATTAACCATGGTATATTTACATACTGGAATTAACCGTTGTATAATTAGTTATTGGAATTAACCATTGCATAGTTAGATATTGGAATTAACCATGGAATAGTTAGATACTGGAATTAACCATGGGATCATTAGTTACTGTAATTAACCGTGGGATAGTTAGATACTAGAATTAACCATGGGATAGATAGATAGTAGAATTAATCATGTTATAGTTATATACTGGAATTAACCATGGAATAGTTAGATACTGGAATTAAACATGGGATAGTTAGGTACTGGATTTAACCATGTTATAATTGATACTGGAATTAACCATGGAATAATTAGATACTTGAATTAACCATGTTATAGTTAGATACTGGAATTAACCCTGGTACAGTTGGACACTGGAATTAATGATGTGATAATAGGATACTTAATTTATCCATGGTACAGCTAGATAGTGGAATTAACCATGGGATTGTTAGATTCTGGAAATAACCATGGAATAATTAGACAGTAGAATTAACCATGGGATATTTAGATACCAGAATTAACCATGTTTTATTTAGAAACTGGAATTAACCATGGAATCATTAGATACTGGAATTAACCATGGGTTAGTTAGATAGTAGAATTAACCATGTTAAAGTTGATACTGGAATTAACCATGGAATAATTAGATACTGGAGTTAACCATGGAATAGTTAGGTACTAGAATTAACTATGTTATAGTTAGATACTGGAAATAACCATGGTAAAGATAGACACTGGAATTAGTGATGCGATAGTAGGATACTTGAATTAACCATGGCATAGTTAGATAGTGGACTTAACCATGGGATATTTGCTATTGGAATTAACCATGGGATTGCTAGATACTGGAATTAACCATGGGATAATCAGATACTGGAATTAACCATGGGATGGTTACATACTGGAATTAACCATGGGATAGTTAGATACTGGAATTAACCATGTGATAGTTAGATACTGGAATTAAGAATGTTATGGTTAGATACTGGAATTAACCATGGGATAGTTAGTTACTGGAATGAACCATGGCATAATTAGATACTGGAATTAACCATTTAATAGATAGATACTGGAATTAACCATGGTATGGTTAGCTACTGGAATTAACCATGACATAGGTAGACACTGGAATTAACCATGGTGTAGTTACACTATAGAATTAAATATGGTAACATTAGATACTGGAATTAAGCATGCTATAGTTAGATACTGGAATTACCCCAGCTCTAATTAGATACTGGAATTATCCATGCAATAGTTAGATAATGGAATTAACCATGTTATATTTAGATACTGAAATTAATCATGAAATAGTTATGCACTGGAATTAACCATGCTATATTTAGATACTGAAACTAATCTTGGAATAGTTAGATACTGGAATTAACCATGGGATAGCTAGGTATTTGGAATTAACCATTTTATAGCTAGAAACTGGAATTAACCATGGAATAGTTAAACACTGGCATTAACGTTGGGATAGTTAGATAGTAGAATTAACCATATTATAGTTAGACACTGGGATTAACCATGGAATATTTAGATACTCAAATTAACCTTTGCATTGTTAGATACTGGAA
Organism: Somniosus microcephalus; assembly: GCF_052327205.1. Lineage (NCBI taxonomy): Eukaryota > Metazoa > Chordata > Chondrichthyes > Squaliformes > Somniosidae > Somniosus > Somniosus microcephalus. The sequence goes on from NC_140992.1 coordinate 161,139,659, forward strand.
TTAACAATGGTATAGTTAGATACTGGTATTAACCATGGAAAAGTTAGATACTCAAATTAACCTTTGCATTGTTAGATACTGGAATTAACAATGGTATAGTTAGATACTCGTATTAACCATGGAATAGTTAGATACTGGATTTAACCATGGAATAGTTAGATACTGGAATTAACCATGGCATAGTTAGACACTGGAATTAACCATGTTATAGATAGATACTGGAATTTACCATGGTATGGTTAGATACTGGAATTAACAATGACATAGGTAGACACTGGAATTAACCATGGTGTAGTTACACTATAGAATTAAATATGGTAACATTAGATACTGGAATTAAGCATGCTATAGTTAGATACTGGAATTAGCCCTGCTCTAATTAGATACTGGAATTATCCATGCAATAGTTAGATACTGGAATGAACCATGCTATAGTTAGATACTGGAATTAACATTTTTATAGTTCGATACTGGAATTAACCATGGTATTGTTAGATAATGGAATTAACCATGCTATATTTAGATACTGAAACTAATCATGGAATAGTTCGATACTGGAATTAACCACGGGATAGCTAGGTACTTGAATTAACCATTTTAAAGCTAGATACTGGAATTAACCATGGAATAGTTAAACACTGGCATTAACGATGGGATAGTTAGATAGTAGAATTAACCATATTATAGGTGGACACTGGGATTAACCATGGAATATTTAGATAATGGAAATAACAATGGGGTAGCTAGATACAAGAACTAACCATGTTATAAATAAATACTGGTTTTAACATGGAATATTTAGATACTGGAATTAACCATGGATAGTTAGGTACTAGAATTATCCATGTTATAGTTAGATACTGGAATTAACCATGGAATAGATAAGTACTGGAAATAAACATGGGATAGTTAGATATTAGAATTTACCATGTTATCGTTAGATACTGGAATCAACCATGGAATAGTTAGATACTGGAATTAACCATGGGATAGTTAGATACTGGAATTAACCTTGGTACAGTTAGACACTGGAATTAATGATGCGATAGTAGGATACTTGAATTAACCATTGTATAGTTAGATAGTGAACTTAACCATGGGATGTTTGCTACTGGAATTAATAATGGGATTGTTAGCTACTGGAATTAACCATTGGACAGTTGGATACTGGAAATAACCATGCTATAGATAGGTCCCAGAATTAACCATGGAATAGTTAGGTACTAGAATTAATCATGTTATAGTTAGATACTGGAATTAACCATGGATAGTTAGGTACTAGAATTAACCATGTTATAGTTAGATATTGGCATTAACCATGGAATAGATAAGTACTGGAAATAACCATGGGATAGTTAGATATTATAATTTACCATGTTATCGTTAGATACTGGAATCAACCATGGAATAGTTAGATACTGGAATTAACCATGGGATAGTTAGATACTGGAATTAACCTTGGTACAGATAGACACTGGAATTAATGATGCGATAGTAGGATACTTGAATTAACCATTGTATAGTTAGATAGTGAACTTAACCATGGGATGTTTGCTACTGGAATTAATAATGGGATTGTTAGATACTGGAATTAACCATTGGACAGTTAGATACTGGAAATAACCATGCTATAGATAGGTCCCGGAATTAACCATGGAATAGTTAGGTACTAGAATTAATCATGTTATAGTTAGATACTGGAATTACCCATGGAATTGTTAGGTACTGGAATTAAACATGTGATAGTTAGATACTAGAATTAACCATGTTACAGATAGATACTGGAATTTACCATGGGTTAGTTAGATACTAGAATTAACCATGCTATAGATAGGTCCTGGAATTAACCATGGAATAGTTAGATACTAGAATTAATCATGTTATAGTTAGATACTGGAATTAACCACGGGATAGTTAGATACTAGAATTAATCATGCTATAGTTAGATACTGGAAATAACCATGGGATAGTTAGATACTAGAATTAATCATGTTATAGTTAGATAATGTAATTAACCATGGTATAGTTAGATGCTAGAATTAACCATGGGATAGGTAGATAGTAGAATTAATCATGTTATAGTTGTAGAAATATAGAAGAAGAAACATAGAAGATAGTAGCAGGAGTAGGCCATTCAGCCCTTTCAGCCTGGTCCACCATTCAATGAGATCATGGCTGAACATCCAAATTCAGTACCTTGTCCCTGCCTTCTCCATAGAATCATAGAAGATAGGAACAGGAGTAGGCCATTCGGCCCTTCGATATACTGGAATTAACCATGGAAGAGTTAGATACTGGAATTAACCATGGTATATTTACATACTGGTATTAACCATGGTATAATTAGTTATTGGAATTAACCATTGCATAGTTAGATATTAGAATTAACCATGGAATAGTTAGATACTGGAATTCACTATGGGATCATTAGTTACTGTAATTAACCATGGGATAGTTAGATACTAGAATTAACCATGGGATAGATAGATAGTAGAATTAATCCTGTTATAGTTATATACTGGAATTAACCATGGAATAGTTAGATACTGGAATTAAACATGGGATAGTTAGGTACTGGATTTAACCATGTTATAGTTGATACTGGAATTAACCATGGTAGAATTAGATACTTGAATTAACCATGTTATAGTTAGATACTGGAATTAACCCTGGTACAGTTGGACACTGGAATTAATGATGCGATAATAGGATACTTAATTTATCCATGGTATAGCTAGATAGCGGAATTAACCATGGGATTGTTAGATTCTGGAAATAACCATGGAATAGTTAGACAGTAGAACTAACCATGGGATATTTAGATACCAGAATTAACCATGTTTTATTCAGAACTGGAATTAACCATGGAATCATTAGATACTGTAATTAACCATGGGTTAGTAAGGTAGTAGAATTAACCATGTTAAAGTTGATACTGGAATTAACCATGGAATAATTAGATACTGGAGTTAACCATGGAATAGTTAGGTACGAGAATTAACTATGTTATAGTTAGATACTGGAAATAACCATGGTACAGGTAGACACTGGAATTAATGATGCGATAGTATGATACTTGAATTAACCATGGCATAGTTAGATAGTGGACTTAACCATGGGATATTTGCTATTGGAATTAACCATGGGATTGCTAGATACTGGAATTAACCATGGGATAGTTAGATACTGTAATGAACCATGGCATAATTAGATACTGGGATTAACCATTTTATAGATAGATACTGGATTTAACCATGGTATGGTTAGATACTGGAATTAACCATGACATAGGTAGACACTGGAATTAACCATGGTGTAGTTACCCTATAGAATTAAATATGGTAACATTAGATACTGGAATTAAGCATGCTATAGTTAGATACTGGAATTACCCCGGCTCTAATTAGATACTGGAATTATCAATGCAATAGTTAGATATTGGAATTAACCATGTTATATTTAGATACTGAAATTAATCATGGAATAGTTATGCACTGGAATTAACCATGCTATATTTAGATACTGAAACTAATCTTGGAATAGTTAGATACTGGAATTAACCATGGGATAGCTAGGTATTTGGAATTAACCATTTTATAGCTAGAAACTGGAATTAACCATGGAATAGTTAAACACTGGCATTAACGTTGGGATAGTTAGATAGTAGAATTAACCATATTATATTTAGACACTGGGATTAACCATGGAATATTTAGATACTCGAATTAACCATTGCATTGTTAGATACTGGAATTAACAATGGTATAGTTAGATACTTGTATTAACCATGGAATAGTTAGATACTGGATTTAACCATGGAATAGTTAGATACTGGAATTAACAATGGCATAGTTAGATACTGGAATTAACCATGTTATAGATAGATACTGGAATTAACCATGGTATGGTTAGATACTGGAATTAACCATGACATAGGTAGACACTGGAATTAACCATGGTGTAGTTACACTATAGAATTAAATATGGTAACATTAGATACTGGAATTAAGCATGCTATAGTTAGATACTGGAATGAACCATGCTATAGTTAGATACTGGAATTAACATTTGTATAGTTCACGGGATAGTTAGATACGAGAATTAATCATGTTACAGTTAGATACTGGAAATAACCATGGGATAGTTAGATACTGGAATTAACCATGTTATAGTTAGAAACTGGAATTAACCATGGATTAGTTAGATGCTGGAAATAACAATGCGGTAGCTAGATACAAGAATTAACCATGTTATAAATAGATACTGGTATTAATCATGGAATAGTTATATACTGGAATTAACCATGGATAGGTAGGTACTAGAATTAACCATATTATATTTAGATACTAGAATTAACCAAGATATTGGTAGATACTGGAATTAACCATGGGATAGTTAGATACTGGAATTAACCATGTTATAGTTAGAAACTGGAATTAACCATGGATTAGTTAGATGCTGGAAATAACAATGTGGTAGCTAGATACAAGAATTAACCATGTTATAAATAGATACTGGTATTAATCATGGAATTGTTATATACTGGAATTAACCATATTATATTTAGATACTAGAATTAACCATGTTATAGGTAGATACTGGAATTAACAGTGGAATAGATGAAAACTGGAATTATCCATGGGACAATTAGATATTAGAATTTACCATGTTATACTTAGATACTGGAATCAACCATGGAAGATTTAGGCACTGGAATTAACCATGGTACAGTTAGGCACTGGAATTAACCATGTTATAGTTAGATACTGGAATTAACAATGGAATAGTTAGATACTGGAATTAAACATGAGAAAGTTAGATACTAGAATTAACCATGTTATAGTTATAAACTGGAGTAAACCATGGGAAACTTAGATACTGGTAATAACCATGGTATAATAGGATACTGCAATTAACAATGGTACTTTTAGAAACTGGAATTAACAATGTGATAGTTAGATACTTGAAATAACTATGGTAAATTTAGATATTGGAAATAACCATGGTATAGTTAGATACTACAATTAAACATGGTATAATTAGATACTGGAATGAACCATGCTTTATTTAAATGCTGGAGTTAACCATGTTATAGTTAGATAGTGGAATTAAACATGGCAATGTTACATACTGGAATTAACCATGGTATAAATAGATACTGGAATTAACCATGGTATGATTAGATACTGCAATTAAACATTCTATAGTTGGATACTGCAATTAACCATGGTACAGTTAGAAACTGGAATTAACGATGTGATAGTTAGATACTTGAATGAACCATGGTATAGATACATATCGGAGTTAACCATGGTATAGTTAGATACTAGAATTATACATGGTATAATTAGATACTGGAATGAACCATGCTTTCCTTAAATGCTGGAATTAACCATGTTATAGTTAGATAGTGGAATTAAACATGGCAATGTTACATACTGGAATTAACCATGGTATAATTAGATATTGGAATTAACCATGGTATAGTTGATACTAGAGTTAAACCTGGTGTAGTTAGAAACTGGAATTAAATATGGTGGCCTAGAAATTCATTAAGGCGCTGCCAGCTTTGCGCCCAGTTAACGCCTTAAGGGTGATTTTGCGCCAAAAATGAGTTTGCACAGATATTCAGCGCAGCGGTATTGGCGGTGGTAGCCGCTAGCGCTGCGCCGGCACCGATGACGTCATCGGTGCGCGCAGTGCCCCGGTTCCGCCCCGAAACCACGCCGATCCCCATATTTAGTTGCGGCCGCCTCCTCCGAAGCGGCCGCAAACAGCGACCAGAAAACGGGGCCGTCCTGCTGCCATAGTGGGGTGCTTTAAAGCGGAAGGTGCGGCCGGCCGCTTTTGCGGCGGCTGCCTGCCCGCACCTCCTTCCCTGGCCTCCTCCACCGCCACCCCCCGCGGCATTGCCGGCTGCTTTCCGCGAGCCCGGCACTTCTCCATGGTGCGGGCTCATTTGCCGGCACTATCCAGCGGCGATCTCCCCGTTGCAGGCAGCTCCCCCTTAAGAGGAGGAGGCCTGCAGTACCGCAGCCTGCCGCTGTGCAGCGCCTGGCGCAAGTGGCGCCAAGAGCGCTGATATTCAGTGTCAGCGCACCAAGCGGAGGCGGGCACACCCTGGTATAGTGCCCGCTTCTGAATTGGGGCGCTAACAATGAATATCTGATGATCGCTATAGGCTTCCCGCCCAGCGCTAACTTTTGGGCGCTAGCCAGCTGGCGGGGGCCATAGTGAATTTCTAGGCCGGTATCTTTGGATACTGGAATTAACTATGTTATAAATAGATACTGGAATTAACTATGGTATGGTTAGATACTGCAATTAAACATTCTATAGATGGATACTGCAATTAACCATGGTACAGTTAGAAACTGGAATTAACGATGTGATAGTTAGATACTTGAATGAACCATGGTATAGATACATATTGGAGTTAACCATGGTATAGTTAGATACTAGAATTATGCATGGTATAATTAGATACTGCAATGAACCATGCTTTCCTTAAATGCTGGAATTAACCATGGTATAGTTAGTGGAATTAAACATGGTAAAGTTAGATACTGGAATAAAACCTGGTATAGTTAGATACTGGAATTAACCATCGTATAGTTAGATAATTGAAATAAACATGGTATAATTAGATACTATAATATACCATGCTACAGTTGGATACGGGATTTAACCATGCTATAGTTTGATACTGGTATTAACCATGGAATAGTTAGATACTGGAATTAACCATGGGGCAGTTAGGTACTGGAATTAACCAGGGAATAGATAGATACTGGAATTAAGCATGGCATAGTTAGATACAAGAATTAACAATTTTATATTATGAAACTGGAATTAACCATGGCATATTTAGATATGGGAATTAACTATGGTATAGTTCGATACCAGAGTTAAACCTGGTCTAGTTAGATACTGGAATTAAACGTGGTAGCCTTAGGTACTGGAATTAACCATGTTATTGTTTGATACTGGAATTAACCATGGAATAATTAGATACTGGAATTAACCATGGGATAGTTAGGTACTAGAATTAACTATGTTGTAGTTAGAAATAACAACAGAAAATGCTGGAAAAACTCAGCAGGTCAGGCAACATCTGTGGAGTGAAATTTGAGTTGACGTTTCGGGCTGAACCCTTCTTCAAAACTGGAAAGAAAAGAAGATAGATCGGAGGCAGGGCTGCGATCGGACAAAAGAATAAAAGAAACAAAAGAAGTAAAGGAGACAATAAAAGGTATCAGAAGCTAGACGAGATGGTAATAGGCTGAGATTAGGTGTAAAGTGTGCTGGCAGGGCAAGAGATAGCTGCCAGGTGTGAGAGAGAAACAAAAGGAAAGGGGGGGGGAAAGGAGTGGAAAAATTACAAGAAGAAATGAAATAGGGGCCGAGTTTATGATCTGAAATTGTTGATCTCGATATTGATTCAGGAAGGCTGCAGAGTGCCTAATCGGAAGATGAGGTGCTGTTCCTCGAGTTCATGCTGAGCTTCTGTGGAACAATACAAAAGGCCAAGGACAGTGAGGTCCGAGTGGGAATGGAGCGGTGAATTAAAATGACAGGCGACTGGAAGCTCGGGGTCACCCTTATGGACTGAAAGAAGGTGTTCCGCAAAGCGGTCACCCAATCTGCGTTTGGTCTCCCCAATGTAGAGGAGACCGCGTCGTCAGCAGCGAATACAGTATACTGGATTGCAAGAAGTACAAGTAAATCACTGTTTCAACTGGAAGGGGTGTTTGGGGCCCTGGACAGTGGGAAGGGGGGGAGGTATAGGGGCAGGTGTTACATCTCCTCCGCTTGCACGGGAAGGTGCCAGGTGAAGGGGAAGGGCTGTTTGGGGTGATAGGGGAGTGGACTAGGGTGTCTCGGAGGATTGGTCCCTGCGGAATGCTGAAAGGGGAGGGGAGGGAAGATACGTTTGGTGGTGGGATCACTTTGGAGGTAGCGGAAATGCCGGAGGATGATCCGTTGAATGTGGAGGCTGGTGGGGTGAAAGGTGAGGTCAAGGGGAACCCTATCGTGGTTCCGGGAGGGAGGGGCAGGGGTGAGGGCAGAAGTGCGGGAGATAGAACTGACACGGTCGAGGGCAGTGTCAACCACGGTAGAGGGGAATCCTCGGTTGCGGAAAAAGGAAGACATGTCTGAAGCATTGGTGTGCAAGGTGGCATCGTCGGAGCAGATACGGCGGAGACGGAGAAACTGGGAGAATGGAATAGAGTCCTTACAGGAAGCGGGGTGGGAGGAAGTGTAGTCCAGGTAGCTGTGGGAGTCAGTGGGCTTGTAGTGAATATTGGTCGATAACCTATCCCCAGAGATGGAGACGGAGAAGTCGAGGAAGGGAAGGGAAGAGTCAGAGATGGACCATGTGAAGGTGTGTGAAGGGTGGAAATTGGAGGCAAAGTGAATGAAATTGTCAAGTTCGGGACGAGAGCAGGAAACGGCACCGATACAGTCATCAATGTATCGGAAAAAGAGGTGTGGGAGGGGACCCGAGTTGGACTGGAACAAAGATTGTTCCACATAGCCCACGAAAAGGCAGGCATAGCTAGGACCCATGCGGGTACCCATGGCAACACCTTTGATTTGGAGGAAATGAGTGGAGTTAAAGGAGAAGTTGTTCAATGTGAGAACAAGTTCAGCCAGGCGGAGGAGGGTGGTGGTGGATGGGGGCTGGTCGGGCCTCTGTTCAAGGAAGAAGCGGAGCACCCTCAGGCCATCCGGGTGGGGGTTGGAGGTGTAGAGGGATTGTACGTCCATGGTGAAAAGGAAGCGGTTGGGGCCAGGAAACTGGAAACTGTTAAAGTGGTGGAGGGCGTCCGAAGAGTCGCGGATGTAGGTGGGAAAAGACTGGACAAGGAGAGAAAAGATAGAGTCAAGATAGGAAGAGGTAAGTTCCGTGGGGCAAGAACAGGCTGAAACGATGGGTCTACCAGGGCAGTCCTGTTTGTGGATCTTGGGAAGGAGGTAGAAGCGGGCTGTGCGGGGTTGGGGAACTATGAGGTTGGTGGCAGCGGGGGGAAGATCTTCAGAGGAGATGAGGTCAGTGACTGTCTTGGAAACATTGGTTTGATGTTCGGTAGTGGGGTCATGGTCCAGGTGGAGGTAGGAGGAGGTGTCGGAGAGTTGGCGTTCAGCTTCCGCTAGGTAGTGGTCAGTGCGCCAAACAACATCAGCACCACCCTTGTCAGCGGGTTTAATGACAATGTCAGGGTTGGATCTAAGAGAATGGAGTGCTGCAAGTTCAGAGGGAGGTAGGTTGGAGTGAGTGAGGGGAGCAGAGAAATGGAGACGGCCGATGTCATGGCGACAGTTAGCGATGAAAAGATCTAGAGAGGGTAAGAGGCCAGGAGGAGGGGTCCAGGTAGAACGGGAATTCGGCAAGCGGGAGAAAGGGTCAGTTGTGTGGGGGGATGACTCCTGGCCAGAGAAGTGGGCACGGAGACGAAGGCGGCGGAAAAAGAGCTCAACATCGTGCCGAGCTCGAAATTCATTGAGGTGGGGGCGTAAGGGCATGAAGCTTAGGCCTTTGCTGAGGACTGATCATTCAGGGTCAGAGAGTGGAAGGTCAGAGGGGATAGTGAAAACGCGACAGGGCGTGAGATTGGGAGAAGGGGGGTGTCAGAGGAAAGTGAAGGGGAAGAAGGTTCCGAGGGGCGTTGGTGTCCAAGAGTTGATGAAGCTTGCGATCCTTGACATCGGAAAGGAAGAAGAAAAGTTTTTTGTTGAAGCGTCGGATGAGTCGAAGGATGAAATGGAACTGTGCACCCGGACAGCTTTGAGATAGAGTGCGCGGTGTTGCTGAAGAGAGAAGTCGAGAGTGTTCATGTGGCGCCGCATGGCATTGAGCGTGGATCTCAGGATGCGCGATAGCAGTAGTTCGAGGAACGATGAATATCTTGGAGATATTTGTAATCCTGGGTGGATCCGAAGCACGAAGGATGGAAGTTTAGTTGGAATCCACGTGGAATAAGTCGGAACCGGAGACAGTTGCTGAGGAAAATGATGTGGCTGTGAAACCGAGTCTTGGTAGATACCTGATAGTTAGATACTGGAATTAACCATGGAACAGTTAAATACTGGAGTTATCCACGGGATAGTTAGATACTAGAATTAACCATGGAATGGTTAGATAGTGGAATTATACATGGTGTGGCGGAGCCACTAAGAGACTCAGGGCAATTAGTAATAATCCCTTTAACTACAGTGTAGTGCAGCTGTGGACTGCACCTTTAAACTGTCTGTTAACTATAATGTACTAGCTGGAGTGCCCGGCGGTGCGAGGGCATTTTCGAGGGCATGTTGTTATTGGAAGAGAGAGAGAGCGACTGGGGGGAAGAGAGCGAGCGGCTGGGGGGGGAAGAGAGAGAGCGACTGGGGGGGAAGAGAGAGAGCGACTGGGGGGGAAGAGAGAGAGCGACTGGGGGGGAAGAGAGAGAGCGACTGGGGGGGGAAGAGAGAGAGCGACTGGGGGGGAAGAGAGAGAGCGACTGGGGGGGAAGAGAGAGAGCGACTGGGGGGGAAGAGAGAGAGCGACTGGGGGGGAAGAGAGAGAGCGACTGGGGGGGAAGAGAGAGAGCGACTGGGGGGGAAGAGAGAGAGCGACTGGGGGGAAGAGAGAGAGCGACTGGGGGGGAAGAGAGAGAGCGACTGGGGGGGAAGAGAGAGAGCGACTGGGGGGGAAGAGAGAGAGCGACTGGGGGGGAAGAGAGAGAGCGACTGGGGGGGGAAGAGAGAGAGCGACTGGGGGGGAAGAGAGAGAGCGACTGGGGGGGGAAGAGAGAGAGCGACTGGGGGGGAAGAGAGAGAGTGACTGGGGGGGGAAGAGAGAGAGCGACTGGGGGGGAAGAGAGAGAGAGCGACTGGGGGGGAAGGTGGCCCGATGGACCCCTGCGAAGGAAGGAAGAAGGTAAGCTCTCCCTCCCTGTCCCACCCCCTCACTCTTTCCCTCCCTGTCCCAAGCCTTCACTCTTTCCCTCCCTCACCCTCTCTCCCTCCCCCGTCTCTCCCTGCTTTACTCTCCCTCCCGCTCTCCTCACGCTCTCCCTCCCTCACCCTCTCTCTCCCTCCCCGTCTCTCCCTGCTTTACTCTCTCTCCCTCCCT
>NC_140992.1:161751274-161946274 GCF_052327205.1 Somniosus microcephalus
AGAGTCATAGGGGTCGACTTCCATTGACCCGTAGAGTCGGGATTGGAGTCGTGCGGGGGGTTAAAGTCCCGAATTTGGGGGTCCCGACACCATCCCGCCCCCAACCCGCCTCCATGTAAGTTTCAAAGGAGGCGGGTACCCGCCCCGCACTGGGACCCGCCTACCTGAGGCGGGAAGGGATTAGTGCCAATTAACTGTCTGTGAACCGGTAGTTAACAGGCAGTTTTTAGCCTAATCCCTATTTTAAAGCTTGAATTGTGGGATTCCCGACGGCTCCAAACCACGCCAAGTTAGCGGAGTCGGGCCGTCGGGTTGAAGGACTTGGAGGGGTCGAGATGTCGGTGTTCAGGTGAGTGATGGGTGCATGAGTGCAAAGGTAAGTGTGTTTGGTGTGTCTAAAGTGTGTAAAGAAGTTTAAATTATCTGTACTTACCTTTTCAGCCTCCCTTCCTCTAGGTTTCGGGAGTCCATCATCTAACCGGCACAGAAAGCAGAATGGCTGCGAACTGTCAAAAGCGACAGCCTGCAGCTTTCTGTGCCGGTGAAATTTCTAACTGAGTCTGTGTAGAAGGACTCAGATTAGAAGTAAGACTGTCAGTGTTTGACAGCTTCAAACAGCTGTGAAACACTGATATTTCATCTGTCAAAACATCTTGACAGATGAAATTTCAGTCTGTGATGTCACCTGTTGCCGGGTGGCCATTAATTGGCCTGCTGAGCCCGCTAGGCGGGCTCAACAAGGTCAATCAAGTTAAAATCGCGTGGATTGGCCGCATCTCAAAGGAGGCGGGACTACAACCCCGAAAGTTGTATTCCCGCCTCCTTCCCGACTTCTGAATGAAAATCACCCCCATAGAGTCATAACGGCACAGAAGGAAGCCATTCGTCCCATCGGATCCGTCCTGGCTCTCTGTAGAGCAATCCAGTCAGTCCCATTACCCTGCTATATCACCGTCGCCCTCCAAGTTTATTTCCCTCAATTGCCTATCCAGTCTCCCCTTGAAAACATTGAGTGTGTCCGCTTCCACCACTTCCATTGGCAGTGAGTTCCAGGTCCTCACCATTCGCTGCGTAAAAATTCTTTTCCTCACATCCCCCCTCTATCTCTTGCCCAAAACCTTAAATCTGCGTCCCCTAGTCCTTGTACCATCAATTAGTGGGAACAGCCTTTCCCCATCTAGCCTATCCAAACCTGTCATAATCTTGTACACCTCTATCAAATCACCCTGCAACCTCGTTTACTCTAATGAAAACAAATCCAGCTTCTCCAACCTGCCCTTGTAGCTAAGATCCCCCATCCCCAGAACCATTCTGGTAAATCCCCTCTGCACCCTCTCAAGTGCCTTCATATCCTTCCTAAAATACGGTGACCAGATCTGGATGCAATACTCCAGTTGTGGCCAAACCAGCGCTTTATAAAGGTTCAGCATAACTACTCTACTTTTGTACTCAATCCCTCTATTTATGAAGCCCAAGATCCCATATGCTTTGCTAACCACTCTCTCAATATGTCCCGCCACCTTCAGAGACCTAGGCACATTAAAGCCCAGGTCCCTCTTTCCCTGAACACTCTTTAAAACTGTGCTATTACGTCTATATTGCCTCTCCCTGTTCCTTCTGCCAAAATGCATCACCTCACACTTCACTGTATTATATTCCATCTGCCACTTGTCTGCCCAATCTGCTCACCTTTCTAAGTCCTGCTGCAGTTGATTGGTATCACCATCATTGTTTGCCACATCCCCAAGTTTGGTGTCATTGGCAAGTTTAGAAATTCTACTCTGTATTCCAATATCCAGGTCATTTATATATATCAAAAAAGCAGTGGCCCCAGCACTGACCCTTGGGGAACACCACCATCTACCATCCTCCAGTCTGAAAAACAGCCATTTACCACAACTCGCTGTTTTCTCTCCTTAAGCCAATTCCTTATCCAAGCTGCCACTGACCCAACTATTCCATGAGCCTCAATTTTGTTAATGCAAGACCTCTCCTGGTCCCTCAATACCTCCTCTCTGGTGAAGAAGGCCCAGCAGCACCTATATTTCCTAAGGAGGCTGAAGGGATGTAACCTGTCACCCCTGATCCTCTCTAAATTTTACCGCTGCACAATAGGGAGCATCCTGATGAACTGTATCATAGTATGGTATGGCAGCTGTAGCTACTATGACCGGAAAGCCCTGCAGCGGGTAGTCAAAACTGCCCAACGCATTACCGGCACCCGGCTACCGACCATAGAGCACATATACCAGAAACGCTGTTTATAGAGGTCACGGACCATCACCAAAGACCCTACCCACCCCAGCCACAGTCTGTTCACCCTCCTGCCATCTGGGAGATGCTACAGATGCATTCGCACCTGAACAACCAGATTTAGGAATAGCTTCTTTCCCAGGGCTGTCATCCTACTGAACTCCACAAATAAACTCTAAAGCCTGCACATCTGCCAATGCACTTTATTATGGTTATGTTTATGTTAATGTATTACAAGCCAAATGAATGTTGAATGTTTAAATGTCTTAATCTAAATGTACACTCTCGGGAGCCGCAAGCCTACATTTCGTTGTACTGCACTTGTGCACTAACAATGACAATAAAGTTGATTATTATTATTATTATTATGTGGTACTTTTTCAAACGCCTTCCTAAAATCCATGTAGACAACATCCATTACATTCCCTTCATCGATCCTCCCTGTTACTTCATCAAAAAATTTAATTCGATTAGACAAACACGATCTGCCTTTTACAAATCTGAGTTGGCTCTCCTTAATTAGCTTAAACCTCTTGAATTTTTCCTTGATTATTGTTTCTAAAACTATACCCACCACTGATGTTAAACTGACAGGTCTGTAGTTACTAGGATGGTCCTTACAACCTTTCTTGAACAATGGTGTCACATTTGCCACTTTCCAATCCTCAGGCACCTCCGCCGCATCTAGGGAAGATTGGAAAATTATTGCAAGCCCTTCTGCTATCTCCTCCCGCAATTCCCTTAGCAACCTGTGATGCAAGCAATCTGGACCAGGTGACTTGTCCACTCTAAGCATACCCAGCCTTTCTAGTACATGCTGTCTATCAATTTTCACCCCTTCCATTGCTTCCAACTTTTCCACTTCTACTGATATTTTTCAGCATCCACCTCCTTAGTAAACACCAATGCAAGTACACATTGAGTATTCTAGCCTTGCCCAGCGCCTCTAAGCATATATCACCTTCTTTGTCCCTAATAGGCCCAACCCCGCCTCTTACTACCCGCTTACTGTTTACTGGTTCCCTTTTATGTTAACTGCCATTCTACTATCATATTCCCTCTTTGCCAATCTTATTTTCACCTTCACTTCACCTCTCAACTTATTGTATTTGGTCTGTTTCTCCCTTGAAGAATTCACCTGACATTAATCATGCACTCTCTTTTTTTGTTTCATCATCTTCTCGATCTCCCTCATCATCCACGGAACCCTTGCTTTGGCTCCCTTACCCTTCCCTCTTGTTGGAATGCACCTAGCCTGTACTTGGAACAGCTCCTCCTTAAAGATCACCCATTGTTCCATTAAAGTTTTTCCTGTCAGTCTTTGGTTCCATTAACTCTGGTTAGATCCTTTCACATCCCATTGAAGTTAGCCCTATTCCAGTTTAGAAGTTCCACTCTAGATTGTTCATTGCTCCACTCCATTGCTAATCTAAATCTTATGATACGTTGTGTAAGAATAAAAAGATATGTTTTGTATGTGTGATGGACTCGAGGCTATTAGTATAAGATATATGTAATAAAGATAAATTTGATGTGTATGGATCTCCCCTGGCTAAGGCAACAGCGCAAAACTTAACAAAGGAAACCTGCATAACAAGATAGCCCCCACAGAGACACCATCAAAACTCACCATCAAAACTCACCATCGAAACTCAAGAGCCACTAAAAGGTGTCAACAAACAATTAACTTAAGCAAGAAATGGCACCAGCGACTGCAGACAGACACATGTCCAAAGGAAAGCCAATCAAGCACGGCCATGAAACTAAGACCCAATCCGGGGGTCTTAGCAATTTAGATGAGAGACAATGGACTTAAAAATATATAAAACAGGGAACCCAAAGGCTCTCTCTCTCTCTCTCTGGACAACCATATGGAAAAGCAAGACGCCCTCCCTCTACAGACCAGACCAAGAAGGAAGGAACTCTAGAGACCAGATCAAGAAACAAGGAATAAGGTGGCATGCATTACTTGACTCAGGGAAATACCAGTCTGTGTAAATCTAACCCATTACCTTAAGTGTTGTAATCGAGTAGAGTCCATAAACACCAGTAGGCTATTGTTTTGACTTGCATGAGTTTGTTTGTTTAATAAAATTATTCCAAATTGTTTCAAAAGAATTGGTCTTGCTGTCAATTTAATGCCAGTTGAAATAAAAAGCTTAAAAAACTGGGGGCTCGTCCGGGGTCTGGCAAGACAGCTTTAGATAATTTTTTTAAATAATTGGAAATTTCATGGGTTGCAATTCTAACCTGTGGTGCGAAGTTTAAAAGTAAATTAAAAAGACACAGGATGAAGGGATCGGGGCCATACAAAAAGCCAGCAAAAGACATAGCTGTAGCCTACCATGAAAAAATATACGAAAAGGTGTCCATAACAAACTTACAAGAGTTACGGGCATGATGTCTCTGTCAGGGCCAACATGCACCCTTTGGGGAGCTCATGGTATTTATCCAGGAGAGGATAGATGAGGGAAAGCTAAGGCCCAAACAGGCAAACGGTCTCTTGGCATTCAGGGCACATTACTGTGCTCGGAGAGATGAGGAATTAATGAGGCAGGATGCAAAAGTGATTCAAGATTTAAAGGGAGAGATACAAGATTTAAATGAATTAAAGGTCTAATAGATTCAATGAAAAGGAAAGGAGATTCAAAGTATGAAAGAACAGAAAGAAGAAGGCATCCAGCTTGTTAAGCAGTTACAGGGAGAAATCCAGCATTTGAGACAAGAAATCGATCGATTAGGCCACAGTATCAGACAACTAGAAAGAGGAGCCGAGCAGGCAGCTTTATTGCTACAGCAACAAAGCCTCTCAATTATAAATGCAGGAGCAGCTGTCACCACAGCAATTGAAAGAAGATTAGATATCAAGAAATATAAATTGGAAAACCTGGGACTCTGGCAGGAAGTAGAAGACGTTAGTGGGGCATTAAGTGAAGCAATTAAGAAGCCACATTGGGAGGCAGACCATTCCCGGTGCCACCTAGAAATAGTGCGGCTAAAGAGTAAATTAGGGCAGCAACAGGCTCTAGTATCCGCAGTAACACGGGGAGCCATAACAGAGAGAACAGAAGGGGACAAGGGGGAGAGAGATTGGGAGGAGGAAGGCAGTCAGTATAATCCCCAGGAGGGTGGTGAAGGATGGAATACCTTGGAGAGACAAGGGCCAATTGTAGCAGTAGTGACCACCTCTTTATGGCGTAATGTGCATGGTCACATCACTAGTAACCATATCAACTCATGGCCCTTATCTGGTGCTGACGCCATGGCATGTAGCCATGAGGTGGGGCCCATTAATGATTGGGACAACCCACTGGTAGTTAATAGGAGGTGGGCAGATTTCAGGAAGGGGGGTCACCCCGAGTTAGAAGAGGGAGACTTAACATGAGTCCTCCTCTTGGCCTGTTCCACTTCTTTAAAGAATAATCTGCCAAACGCGATCCTCCAGCGGGGCACAGCGACCAATGCAATCATGACCGAGATTCTAAACCATTTAGGGATCCAAAACTTAAACTTAGTGGCTATGCTTAGTCAGACCAAAGAGCGCCCAGATGAGATCCCTAGAGCCTTCAGTAATCGCCTGTATGATATCTATGAGCATACCCAGAACCCCTTCTGTTGTCTCTGTTACGGCTCCCCGTGTTACTGCGGATACTAGAGCCTGTTGCTGCCCTAATTTACTCTTTAGCCGCACTATTTCTAGGTGGCACCGGGAATGGTCTGCCTGCCAGTGTGGCTTCTCAATTGCTTCCCTTAATGTCCCACTAACGTCTTCTACTTCCTGCCAGAGCCCCAGGTTTTCCTAGAATCCTGGCGAATCAAATAACTAGGGCTGTAGAGAGGGCTTTAAACTAATTAGTGGGGGGGGGAGGTTTTAAGAGAGCGAAAAATAAAAATGACAGAGGAGAAGGCAATAGAGCAAGGTAGCAGTGGGGGAATTAAAAACCAGAGCATGTCAGGAAGGGACAGAATGTATAATGATAAAGGTAAAGTAGTAAAAGGGGTAAAAGCAGGAATAAATTGTCAGAAAACATATTTGAAAGTTCTTTATCTGAATGCACGCAGCATTCGTAACAAAATAGATGAGTTGACGTTACAAATAACTACACATGGGTATGATCTGGTGGCCATTACGGAAACATGGCTGCAAGATGATCATGACTGGGAACTAAACATACAAGGGAATTTGACAATTAGGAAGGACAAACAGGAAGGAAAGGGAGGTGGGGTTTCTATGTTAATCAAGGATGGAATCACTGCAATAGTCAGAAATGATATTGGGTCAAAGGATCAGGATAGTGAAAAAGTTTGGGTGGAGATAAGGAATAATAAGGGGAAAAAGTCACTAGTGGGTGTAATCTATAGGCCTCCTAACAGTTGCAACTCTGTTGGCCAGAGTATAAATCAGGAAATAGTTGGGGCTTGTAATAAGGGAACAGCTATAATCATGGGGGATTTTAATTTTCATATTGACTGGACTAATCAAATTGGGCATGGCAGCCTTGAGGAAGAGTTCATAGAGTGTATTAGGGACGGGTTCCTTGAGCAGTATGTAACTGAACCAACCAGGGGCAGGCAATCTTAGATCTGGTCCTGTGTAATGAGACAGGATTAATAAAAAATGTCCTAGTAAAGGATCCCCTTGGAATGAGTGACCATAATATGGTTGAATTCCAAATTCAGTTTGAGGGTGAGAGAGTTGGATCTCAAACCAGCGTACTGAGCTTAAATAAAGGAGACTATGAAGGTATGAGAGTAGAATTGACTAAAGTGGACTGGGAAAACAGATTAAAGTGTAAGACGGTACAAGAGCAGTGGTCTACATTCAAGGAGATATTTCACATCTTTCAAGATAAATATATTCCACTGAGGAAAAAGGGGAGTAAAAGAAAAGACAGCCATCTGTGGCTAAGTAAAGTAATAAAGGATAGTATCCGACTGAAAACAAGGGCATATAAAGTAGCCAAATCTAGTGGGAGGATAGAAGATTGGGAAGCATTTAAAAGCCAGCAAACAATAACTAAAAAATTAATTAAGAAAGGGAAGATAGATTATGAAAGTAAACTAGCAAAAAATATAAAAACAGATAGCAAGAGTTTCTACAGCTATATAAAAAGAAAAAGGGTGGCTAAAGTAAACGTTGGTCCCTTAGAGGATGAGACCGGGAAACTAGTGGTGGGGAACATGGAGATGTCAAAGACGCTGAACAAATATTTTGTATCAGTCTTTACAGTAGAGGACACTAAAAATATCCCAACATTGGACAAACAGGGGGCAATGGGGGGGGGAGGAGCTAAACATGATTAAAATCAATAAGGAGATGGTACTCAGTAAAATAATGGGACTTAAGGCAGATAAATCCCCCGGACCTGATGGCCTACATCCTATGGTCTTAAGAGAAGTGGCGGTAGGGATTGTGGATGCATTGGTGATTATTTTCCAAAACTCCCTGGACTCAGGAAAGGTCCCGGCAGATTGGAAAACTGCTAATGTAACACCCTTATTTAAGAAGGGAAGTAGACAAAAAGCTGGAAACTATAGGCCAGTTAGCATAACATCTGTGGTTGGCAAAATGTTGGAGTCCATTATTAAGGAAACAGTAACGGAGCATTTGGACTCAACTCCATTCTTTAGTTAAAACCACCCTGAGCATAGCCGTTAGACCCACCGATCAGTGGACAGATATAGAGACTAACGTTCAAAGAGCCTGGGAGATGGTAAAAGACCAGTTAAAGGTGAAGTCACCTCCCACTGCAAAGAAACCAGTGTCAGCGGTGGAGGGATCTAGGTACTACCCTTTTAGGGGAATGTGCTTTAATTGTAAGAAGGGAGGTCACCTAGCAAAACACTGCAGGTGACCCAGACAGGCACGGGACCACGATGCAATGCATAGATACCGCCCAAGGGATGAACCCGAACCCTCTGAGATGGAACAGCTATTGGCTCAGTTAGTTACCCTTCTAAAAAAGAACGAATCCAAGTCCTCTAGAACGGATCAACGATTGGACCAGTTGATAACCCTCATGAATGCCCAAATTGTCATGGGGGGGGATGCAAAATCATTTACCGTTGCACGCAATCGCCAATGCACATCCATTGGGAATGCAAAATCCTATCGCCAATGCACACCCATTGGAGGGACCCCTCCAAGGATCCACCTTATGACGGTGTTTGGCCTCCAAAGATTGATCAGAAGTGGGATTCTGATGTGATGGTAGCGGGAGACCAGTAGTCCTTGTTACCTTAAAAGGGGGCCAGCAGCAAACTATGCTGAGAGACACTGGCTCAGTCATTACCATCATCCACACCCCATACCCTGAACGCCATGCAGTGGTGGGCAAGGGTTGTATGACCCTTAAAGCGTTTAATGATGATACAACCACTGCGTATACAGGGAAGGCCTCTGAACTTCAGTTGGGAGGCCTCACCTGTAAGGTCCCAGCACCGATGCTGATGACCACCCCCGATGGAAGGGGAATTATAGGGACTGATGTTTGGATCAGTATGGCGTGGTAATAGATTACAATTGGGACTGTGTTTGGATAGGATTGAAAAATAATGCAAAAGTGATAGAAATTTCAGATGCTCACTCGGTTTTTGCTATTAAAAAGCCATCCGAGTATGACCCTCCGGGGAGCGAAAATGAAGCTGTGGCAAAACTAATTCAGGAACACCTAGCGCTACAAGCACGTACAAGCACGTACACCACGTACAAGCACGATTGTGGGAAAATGGCAGGCGAAGAGTCTATTGAGGGACCCCCCACTAATTCACTAAACAGTACCCCAACCCAAAGGAGAGTCACCCTTACATCCGAGACACCATAAAATCCTTAGTTGAGCAGGGTGTTGTTAGGACAGGCAGTTTCACAACCAATTCACCCACATGACCAGTTAAAAAACCTGATAGCAGCTGGCGACTGACATATGATTACAGAAAGTTAAATTCTGTAATGCCAGCCTGCTCGCCGGTAGTAAGAAAAGCTCTAAATATATTATTTCAAATTCCTGCTGGATCCAAATCCTTCTCGACCCTCAACATCGCCAATGGATTCTGGAGTGTCCCTGTTAAAAGGGAGGACCAGTTCAAATTCACGTTCACATTTGAGGATCAGAGCTACACCTGGACATGCCTGCCTCAGGGGTTCCACAATGCCCCCATGATCTTCCACAAAAGAATGGCTTCAGTTTTAAAAGACTTTTTCCGCCCAACCTGCTTGCTACAGTACGTAGACAATCTACTGCTGGCAACCGATAACATGGAGGAGCATCTGTCCCTTTTGCACGAACTGTTGACATTGTTGGCTCAGGCAGGAGAAAAGGTGAATCCACATAAGGTGCAGTTGGTAAAAGAACAGGTCACCTTTCTGGGAGTGTCCATTTCTCCAGAGGGATCGTCACCCGACTCCAACAAGGTGGAGATAATACAGCGACTAACATTACCCACTTCCAAAACAGTCCTACTGTGGCGGAGCCACTGAATGACTCTGGGCAACTGTATATAATTCCCTTTAACGATGTTCTAACACCAGCCTAAGCCGGTACCATTGTGTTAGACATTACTGTGTTTTGTATATAGTGTTTGTATGTACGGGCGTGGCCCCTTTAAGAGCGCGGGAAAACGCGGGCAAACGCAATGACGTCACGTCGCAAACCATGTGATTGCCCAGGCAGTCCTCGTGGAATCTCCATCTTGTTAAGACCTGTTTTTGTGCTTCTCCTGTATTAATCTCAACAAACAGTTTGAACTCGTTTCGTCTTACATTAAGGGCCTGATTGTTTGATCTCCTGAGTCGACCTCAGTTATTAGTTAGGAATTCGACGATTCCTACATTGGTGACCCCGTTTTTTGTGAACGTTTTTCGCAAAAAGAACACAACATGGAGGCCAACGCGGTTTCGCTGAAGCTACCACAGCTCTGGGAGCAGCAAGTGACCTCGTGGTTCATTCAGGTCGGGGCCCAGTTCGCCCTGAGCGATATCGTTGCAGATCAGACCAAATATCTCTATGTGGTCTCCGCACTCGACGGCTCTACCGCCTCGTGGATCATCAACCTCCTCGAGAACCCTCCAACGGAGCGCAAGTATGAAACCCTCAAGGCGCAGTTGCTGCAAGTTTTCAGGCTCACTAAATCGGAGCGCGCCCGTCGATTGCTTGCTATGCCCGGGCTCGGGGACTCCAAGCCTTCGGAGTTGATGAGCCAAATGCTCACACTCCTGGGCTCAGAACTGGAATGCTTCTTTTTCCGTGAACTATTCCTCAGCCAGCTGCCTGAGCAGGTGCAAGCTGCCCTGGCCGGATCCGAGATGGAAGACTGCGCGGCACTCGCGGCAGAGGCAGACAAAATTTTCGTGGTAACGCAGTAGTACTGCACCGCCACGAGGCACCCATCCCCCACAGACGCTGCCCCAGCTCATCAGCCTGCTGGGCTGTGTTTCTACCATGCACAGTTCAGCGCGAAGACGAGACGTTGCCGCCCTCCCTGCAGCTTTCCCCCCAAAAAAACAACCGCGACTACTGAGGAACGGGTCTAACGGGCGCCCCGCGGCCGCCATGGCGATTGACAACGCGGGCAAGTTGCTTTTCATCACTGATTCGCTCTCCGGTCATCTTTTTCTGTGCAACACCGGAGCGCAGTGCAGCATTTTACCTGCGTCTGCCCTCGATGTGCAGGCAGGAAATCATGGCCTCGCCCTTGAAGCGGCCAATGGCGGAGCAATTCGGACCTTCGGCAGACAGCGAGTGGAGGTGTGCTTCAGGGGGCAACATTTTCACTGGGAGGTTGTTATGGCCAAGGTTTCTCAACTCATTCTCAGCGCGGATTTCCTGTGCGCCAACAGCCTCCTGGTCGACATGAAGAACTGACGGTTGATCAACGCAGCAACTTTCAATACTATCCCTTGTTACCGCAGTAACACTACGTCGCGCACCGTTGCCTGTGCTTTCCTGACTCCTGACGAGTTCACTTGTCTGCTCGCTGAATTTCCCGACTTGACAAGACCCACATTCTCCTCCACAGTCATGAAAGATGGTGTTGAGCACCACATCACCACCAACGGCCCCCCGGTCTATGCGCGAGCCCAGCGCCTAGAACCTGGTAAGCTGGTGGTCGCAAAGGCAGAGTTTGTGACCATGGAACTATTAGGGATTATTCGCCGGTCGAATAGTCCCTGGTCTTCACCCCTCCATAGCGTCCCGAAGCCTAGCGGTGGATGGCGACCATACGGCAACTATCGACGCCTAAACGACGCCACCATTCCTGATCGGTACCTGATCCCCCACATCCAGGATTTCTCTGCCCATTTGGCAGGGAGCACCGTCTTCTCGAAAGTCGACCTTGTACGGGGCTACCACCAGGTCCCAGTGCACCTACAGGACATCCAGAAGACCGCAGTCATCACCCCATTCGGCCTCTTCGAGTTTTTGCGAATGCCGTTTGGGTTAAAGAACGCCGCCCAGGCTTTCCAACGCCTGATGGACTCCGTACTGCGGGACCTCAAGTTCCTCTTTGTCTACCTGGATGATATTCTAATTGCCAGTCCTACTAAAGAGGAACATATCTGTCACCTACGCACCCTTTTTCGACGCCTCAGCCAACACGGCCTGATTATCAACCCGGCCAAGTGTCAGTTTGGCCTGCACCAAATTGATTTCCTGGGGCATCGCATCACCACAGAGGGAGCGGTTCCTTTACAAGCGAAGGTAGAGGCAGTGATATCCTTTCCACGCCCGCAAAACATTAAGGCCCTGCAGGAATTCCTAGGCATGGTAAACTTTTACCACCGTTTCGTGCCTAAGGCAGCACTACTCATGCAGCCGCTGTACGAGGCCCTCAAGGGCAAGACTGGCAAGAACCCGGTAGACTGGACGGATGACATGGCCCGAGCATTCGCCGACACCAAAAGCGCCTTAGCCAACGCAACCATGCTGGCGCACCCGCTGCCAGGAGCCACCATTGCACTCACCACCAATGCGTCAGACTACGCAATCAGCGCCGTGCAAGAGCAGTGGGTGAACGGGGTGTGGCAGCCGTTGGCATTCTTCGGCCATCAACTACGGTGGAATGAGAGAGCATATAGCACGTTCAACTGGGAGTTGCTCGCCCTTTTTCTGGCCATCCGACATTTTCGCTTCCTCTTGGAAGGAATGGGAGGATAGAGCAGATGAATGCGTGGCTAAAGAGTTGGTGTAGGGGGGAGAGTTTTACTTTCCTGGATCACTGGGCCTGCTTCTGGGAAAGGTGGGACTTGTACAAGTCAGACGGGTTGCACCTGAACCAGAGCGGGACAAATATCCTCGCGGGGAGGTTTGCTAGCACTGTTGGGGGGGGTTTAAACTAACTTGGCAGGGGGATGGGATACAGAGGGGAGCTGAAATAGGGGGGGATGTGCTGCCAATTATAGAGAAAAAAACAAGTCAGCTTGGTAGACAGGGCAAATATATAAGGGCAAGGCTGGATGGCATCTATTTTAATGCAAGGAGTCTTGCAAATAAGGTGGATGAACTGAAGGTGTTGATAAACACATGGGAGTATGATATTGTTGCTATCACGGAGACATGGTTGAGGGAAGGGCAAGATTGGCAGCTCAATATTCCAGGGTACAGAATCTTCAGGCGAGACAGAGGGGGAGGTATAAGAGGAGGGGGTGTCGCAATATTAATTAAGGAGTCAATTACTGCAGTAAGGAGGGATGATATATTAGCAGGGTCCTCTAATGAGGCCATATGGGTGGAGCTTAAAAACAAAAAGGGGGCAAGCACTTTGCTGGGAGTGTACTATAGGCCTCCAAACAGTCAGGGGGAGATAGAGGAACAGATATGTAGGCAAATCTCAGAGAAATGTGCAAATAATAGGGTAATAATAATGGGGGATTTCAACTTCCCCAATATTAACTGGGATAGTCAGAGTGTGAAAGGCTCAGAGGGTGTAGAATTCTTAAAGTGCATCCAGGAGAGCTTTTTGAGCCAGCATGTAGAAAGTCCTACAAGAGAGGGGGCGGTACTGGACTTAATTCTAGGGAATGTGGCCGGCCAAGTGGAAAAAGTGCTAGTAGGTGAGCACTTTGGTGATAGTGACCATAATATGGTAAGATTTAAGGTGGTCATGGAAAAGGACAGGGATGGGCCGGAAATAAAGGTTCTAAATTGGGGGAAGGCCGATTTTAATAGGATAAGGCAGGATCTGGCCAAAATGGACTGGGATCAGCTACTTGTAGGAAAATCCGCATTGGAGCAATGGGAGGCTTTCAGAAGGGAGATTGAGATCATACAATGGCAACATGTTCCCGTAAAGGTCAAGGGTGGGTCCAAAAACCACAGGGAACCTTGGATGTCAGGGGATATACGAGAATGGATTAGGAAAAAAAGGAGGGCTTTTGGTAGATACAAAAGGCTAAAGACGGAGGAAGCCCTAGAGGAGTACAAAAAGTGCAGGGGGATACTTAAAAAAGAAATTAGGAGATCAAGGAGTGGCCATGAAATAACACTGGCGAGCAAAATAAAGGAAAATCCGAAGATGTTTTATAAGTATATTAAGGGTAAGAGGATAACTAGGGAAAAAATAGGGCCCATTCGGGACAAAAGTGACAATCTGTGTGTGGAGCCGGAAGATGTAGGAGGGGTTCTAAATGAATTTTTTGCATCTGTTTTCACTATGGAGAAGGACGATGTAGACATAGAAATAGGGCGGGGGGACTGTGATATGCTCGAACATATTAACATCGAGAGGGAGGAGGTATTGGCGGTTTTAGCTGGCCTAAAAATGGATAAATCCCCAGGTCCGGATGAAATGTATCCCAGGCTGCTGTGTGAGGCAAAGGAGGAGGTTGCGGGGGCTCTAACACATATATTCAGGACCTCTCTGGCCACAGGGGATGTGC
This sequence comes from Somniosus microcephalus, assembly GCF_052327205.1. NCBI lineage: Eukaryota > Metazoa > Chordata > Chondrichthyes > Squaliformes > Somniosidae > Somniosus > Somniosus microcephalus. Next base: position 161,765,403 of record NC_140992.1, read on the forward strand.
CAGAGGACTGGAGAACCGCTAATGTAGTACCATTATTCAAGAAGGGGAGTAGGGAAAAACCGGGGAACTACAGGCCAGTGAGCCTAACATCAGTGGTAGGAAAATTATTGGAAAAAATCCTGAGGGACAAAATTTGTCTCCACTTGGAGAGGCAAGGATTAATCAGGGATAGTCAACATGGCTTTGTCAAGGGAAGATCATGTCTGACTAATTTGATTGAATTTTTTGAGGTGGTGACTAGGTGTGTGGATGAGGGTAACGCAGTGGATGTGGTATACATGGATTTCAGTAAGGCCTTCGATAAAGTCTCGCACAGGAGACTGGTCAAGAAGGTAAGAGCCCATGGAATCCAGGGTGCCTTGGCACATTGGATACAAAACTGGCTTAGTGGCAGAAGGCAGAGGGTGATGGTCGAAGGTTGTTTTTGTGACTGGAAGCCTGTGGCCAGTGGGGTACCATAGGGATCGGTGCTGGGTCCCTTGCTGTTTGTGGTCTACATTAATGACTTGGATATGAATGTAAAGGGTATGATCAGTAAGTTCGCGGATGATACAAAAATTGGTAGGGTGGTAAATAGCGAGGAGGGTAGCCTCAGTCTGCAGGACGATATAGATGGGTTGGTCAGATGGGCGGAACAGTGGCAAATGGAATTTAACCCGGAAAAGTGCGAGGTGATGCACTTTGGGAGGACTAACAAGGCAAAGGAATACACAATGAATGGAAAGACCCTAGGCAAGACGGAGGGTCAGAGGGATCTGGGTGTGCAAGTACACAGATCCCTGAAGGCGGCGGAACAGGTGGATAAGGTGGTAAAAAAGGCATATGGGATACTTGCCTTCATTAGCCAAGGCATTGAATATAAGAGCAAGGAGGTTATGATGGAGCTGTATAAAACACCGGTTAGGCCACAGCTGGAATACTGTGTGCAGTTCTGGTCGCCACACTACAGGAAGGATGTGATCGCGTTAGAAAGGGTGCAGAGGAGGTTCACCAGGATGTTACCAGGGCTGGAGCGCTTCAGCTATGAAGAGAGACTGGGCAGATTGGGTTTGTTTTCCTTGGAGAAGAGGAGGCTGAGGGGGGACATGATTGAGGTGTACAAAATTATGAGGGGCATAGATAGGATGGATGCTGGGGAGCTTTTTCCCTTAGTAGAGGGGTCAATAACTAGGGGGCATAGATTCAAGGTAAAGGGCGGGAGGTTTAGAGGGGATTTGAGAAAGAACTTTTTCACCCAGAGGGTGGTTGGAGTCTGGAACTCACTGCCTGAAAGGGTTGTGGAGGCAGAAACTCTCACAACATTTAAGAAGCATTTGGATGTGCACTTGAAATGCCATAGCATACAAGGCTACGGGCCAAAGGCTGGAATATGGGATTAGATTAGGCAAGGCTTGATGGCCGGCGCGGACACGATGGGCCGAAGGGCCTCTATCCGTGCTGTATTACTCTATGACTCTATGACTCTATGACGTCCTTTCACCGCCTTTGTGGACCATAAGCCACTAACTTTTGCCATGGCCAAGACCGCCAAACTGTGGTCATCCCAACAGCAATGTCAACTGATCTACATATCCGAATTCACCACGGATATACAGCACTTGGCCGGTAAGGACAACCTGGTGGCAGACTGCGTCTCCCGCGCGATTCATTTGGGCATCGATTACGCCCTCATGGCAGCGGACCAAGCTTCAGACCCAGAAGTCCAAGCCTGCAAAACGGCCGTCACTGACCTCCGGTTGGCTGACGTCAAGTTCCATTCGGCAGGTACCACGCTGTTGTGTGACGTCTCCGTACGGGACCCTCGCCCGGTCGTGCCGGTCGTCTGGCGCCGTAAAGTATTCGACGCCATACACGGGTTGTCACACCCTGGAATGAAGGCCTCTCAGAAGCTGATGTCAGCGAAATTCATATGGCATGGCATGCACAAGGATGTCCATGGCTGGGCCAACACCTGTGTGGTCTGCCAAAATGCCAAAGTACAGCGTCACGTCAAAGCTCCGTTGGCCACCTTCACAGTTCCGGAGCGACGTTTTGACCATTTCAATGTGGACCTGGTAGGACCACTCCCACCCCCCCTGGTTTTTCACACATCCTGACCGTGGTTGGCCGTACCACCAGATGGCCGGAGGCTGTTCCCCTGTCATCCACTACTTCGGCGGACGTGGCCAGGGCATTCATTTCCACCTGGATCGCCCATTTCGGAGTGCCCGCAGATAGTTCTTCCGACAGAGGACCGCAGTTTTCCTCCGAACTCTGGAATGCAGTGGCTCAAGGACTCGGTGTCAAATTGCACCGCACCACGTCCTACCACCCACAGGCGAATGGCCTCTGTGAACGCTTCCACCGAGCACTGAAAGCCACCCTGAGGGCCAGCCTGCAGGACGCTGGATGGCAGACAAGCTACCGTGGGTCGTGTTGGGCCTTCGCACAGCCCCCAAGGAAGACCTTCACTCTTCATCAGCGGAGCTGGTGTACGGGCAGCCGCTGCGAGTCCCGGGGGATATCCTGCCAGCATCGACAAAGCCATAGTCCACGTCTGACCAGCTTACTAGTCACCAGGAGGTGACCAGATGCTTTGCACCGGTGCCCTCTTCGCATCATGGGCTGCAGAGTTTGCACATTCCCCCGAAGCTTCACAAGGCTGAGTACGTCTTTATTCGCCACGATGCTCATAGGGATCCACTCAAGTCCCCATATACTGGTCCCTTCCGCGTGTTGGAGGCAGGGGACAAAACCTTCACGGTAGATGTCGGTGGTAAATCGGACCACATTTTGGTCGATCGCTTAAAGCCAGCACATCTGGACCTCAACCACCCCATCGAGACAGCACAACCGCCGAGACGAGGTCGGCCACCCATCGCCATTACAGGAGACCAAGTGCAACCGCCCGCCAGACCGCCAGCTGCCCAACAGCCTCCACCTCAGGAGTACAGGAGTCATTTTGACAGGTTCATCAGACCCCCTCACCACTTGACTTTGTCCGTTAAAGCGAATTCTGGGTGGGCGCATGTGGCGAAGCCACTGAATGACTTTGGGCAACTGTATATAATTCCCTTTAACGATGTTCTAACAACAGCCTAAGCCGGTACCATTGTGTTAGACATTACTGTGTTTTGTATATAGTGTTTGTATGTACGGGGCGTGGCCCCTTTAAGAGCACGGGAAAACGCAGGCAAACGCGATGACGTCACGTTGCAAACCACGTGACTTCCCAGGCAGTCCTCATGGAATCTCCATCTTGTTAAGACCTGTTTTCGTGGTTCTCCTGTATCACAGAATCACAGAATCACAGAATCACAGAAACCCCACAGTGCAGATAGAGGCCATTTCGGCCCATCGAGCCTGCACCGACACACATCCCACCCGATCCCCGTAACCCCTACACCAACACATATCCCACCCTATCCTTGTAACCCCACGTATTTAATCCCCCTAACACTAAGGGTCAATTTATCATAGCCAATCAACCTAACCCGCACATCTTTGGACTGTGGGAGGAAACCGGAGCACCCGGAGAAAACCCACGCAAACACGGGGAGAATGTGCAAACTCCACACAGACAGTCACCCGAGGCCGGATTCGAACCCGGGTCTCTGGCGCTGTGAGGCAACAGTGCTAACCACTATGCCAAACGTTTCGAACTCGTTTAGTCTTACATTAAAGACCTGATTGTTTGATCTCCTGAGTCGACCTCAGTTATTAATTAGGAATTCGACAATTCCTACACTACGATCATTCTTGGGCTTGGTGGGGTACCAAATGAACTTTATTCCAGGTTTTGCAGAGTGCGCAAAGCCCCTGTATGATTTGATAAAACTGCAGGGTGATGACATACGCCCGGCATGGACTGATGTTCACAACCAGTCCATGGCTAAATTAAAAACTGCAGTGATACAGGATCCCACGCAGCCCTTCCATTTGGAGGTCGGGGCCACAGAACAAAGCCTCGCCGCAGTTCTGTGCCAAAAGTGAGCTGTTCGACTGCAGCTGATTGCATATGCATCTTGAATCCTGCAGGGGGCAGAAAAGATGTATACCGTGTGCAAGCCACCTGCTGACCGTTTTCTGGGCGGTACATCATTTTACCTTTATTTCTGGGCTACAAGTGATCATCCTTCACAGCGCTCACACGCCTCCGAACCTACTGATGAAACATGGAGATTCGCTAGTTTCCTCGCAGCGCCTCAGCAAATGGACATTGGAATTTATGGAAAGAGACATTGGTATCATTTCCAAACCCACCACATTGTTGCCACAATTTATGGTTTATGAGGGGGAACCGCACGAACGTCCGTTACCCTTTATTAACTTTGAGACCCATCCTGTGCAGAAAGAGCCCATACAGGGAGCCCCAGATGTCTACATCAATAGGTCTTCATATCACATCGAGGGATCCCCCCACACTGGGTATGCTGTGGTATTGCCAGCGAGAGCCATCTAGCGACGATGCAACCGGCAGTCCTCACGATATGCAGAAATCGCCGCACTTCTAATTGCTGTGAAAGAAACCTCAGATAGGCCTGTGAATATTTGGTCCGATAGTGTCTATGCTATAAACACCATGCTCTCCTTGCCCGTATACCACAAAGATGACTACCGTACAATCGACAGTAAGGCCCTGGTCCATAGGCCCTGGTTACACCTGCTCTTGTCATACCTTAAACAGCGATCCAAGCCCTGCTTCATAGAAAAGGTAGCAGCCCATAGAAAAGGGGGTCCACATCGTGAAGGAAATTCCAGAGCAGACAGAACAGCCAAGGACGCTGCGATTGTTGGGGAGATAGAGGATATAGTTGTTGAGCCCTGCAATGCTGTTAGCAAGGGTTCCCCAACAGATCATCTAGATTTAAAATCCCTGCAGCAGCAACACTGGCCATACACTGTTGTAAGCGCCTGGCACGAGGAAGGCAGACCCCTTCCTCAACCGACAGCCTGGGCCCCCGATTCCACACTAGCCACTGCCCTTGACTCAGCGGAGCAGTTGCTGATGTTCAAAAGAAAGCCACACGCCTGCCGGTGGTGTGTGATCCACCAGAGGTGGGTCAGGAACTACTCTCCCTCTTTCACTCCCACCCCACGGCAGGGCACTATTTGGTCCTGGTAACCTTCTATAAGGTATATCTATAAGAGGGGCGTGGGTGGGAGGGGAGGAAGGAACTGATTCATATTCTGTGCTAAGTTAGGAGGCAGGAAAGATAAAATATTGCAAATGGGGATGGCAAAATCATACAGCCTCTCCCCTCCCACCGACCACCCCCTCTCCCCTCCCACCGACCACCCCCTCTCCCCTCCCACCGACCACCCCCTCTCCCCTCCCACCGACCACCCCCTCTCCCCTCCCACCGACCACCCCCTCTCCCCTCCCACCGACCACCCCCTCTCCCCTCCCACCGACCACCCCCTCTCCCCTCCCACCGACCACCCCCTCTCCCCTCCCACCGACCACCCCCTCTCCCCTCCCACCGACCACCCCCTCTCCCCTCCCACCGACCACCCCCTCTCCCCTCCCACCGACCACCCCCTCTCCCCTCCCACCGACCACCCCCTCTCCCCGCCCACCGACCACCCCCTCTCCCCTCCCACCGACCACCCCCTCTCCCCGCCCACCGACCACCTCCTCTCCCCTCCCACCGACCACCCCCTCTCCCCTCCCACCGACCACCCCCTCTCCCCTCCCACCGACCACCCCCTCTCCCCTCCCACCGACCACCTCCTCTCCCCGCCCACCGACCACCCCCTCTCCCCGCCCACCGACCACCCCCTCTCCCCTCCCACCGACCACCCCCTCTCCCCTCCCACCGACCACCCCCTCTCCCCTCCCACCGACCACCCCCTCTCCCCTCCCACCGACCACCCCCTCTCCCCTCCCAACGACCACCCCCTCTCCCCTCCCACCGACCACCCCCTCTCCCCTCCCACCGACCACCCCCTCTCCCCTCCCACCGACCACCCCCTCTCCCCTCCCACCGACCACCCCCTCTCCCCTCCCACCGACCACCCCCTCTCCCCTCCCACCGACCACCCCCTCTCCCCTCCCACCGACCACCCCCTCTCCCCTCCCACCGACCACCCCCTCTCCCCGCCCACCGACCACCCCCTCTCCCCTCCCACCGACCACCCCCTCTCCCCGCCCACCGACCACCTCCTCTCCCCTCCCACCGACCACCCCCTCTCCCCTCCCACCGACCACCCCCTCTCCCCGCCCACCGACCACCCCCTCTCCCCTCCCACCGACCACCCCCTCTCCCCTCCCACCGACCACCCCCTCTCCCCTCCCACCGACCACCCCCTCTCCCCTCCCACCGACCACCCCCTCTCCCCTCCCACCGACCACCCCCTCTCCCCGCCCACCGACCACCCCCTCTCCCCTCCCACCGACCACCCCCTCTCCCCTCCCACCGACCACCCCCTCTCCCCTCCCACCGACCACCCCCTCTCCCCTCCCAACGACCACCCCCCTCCCACCGACCACCCCCTCTCCCCTCCCACCGACCACCCCCTCTCCCCTCCCACCGACCACCCCCTCTCCCCTCCCACCGACCACCCCCTCTCCCCTCCCACCGACCACCCCCTCTCCCCTCCCACCGACCACCCCCTCTCCCCTCCCACCGACCACCCCCTCTCCCCGCCCACCGACCACCCCCTCTCCCCTCCCACCGACCACCCCCTCTCCCCTCCCACCGACCACCCCCTCTCCCCTCCCACCGACCACCCCCTCTCCCCGCCCACCGACCACCCCCTCTCCCCGCCCACCGACCACCCCCTCTCCCCTCCCACCGACCACCCCCTCTCCCCTCCCACCGACCACCCCCTCTCCCCTCCCACCGACCACCCCCTCTCCCCTCCCACCGACCACCCCCTCTCCCCTCCCACCGACCACCCCCTCTCCCCTCCCACCGACCACCCCCTCTCCCCGCCCACCGACCACCCCCTCTCCCCTCCCACCGACCACCCCCTCTCCCCTCCCACCGACCACCCCCTCTCCCCTCCCACCGACCACCCCCTCTCCCCTCCCACCGACCACCCCCTCTCCCCACCCACCGACCACCCCCTCTCCCCTCCCACCGACCACCCCCTCTCCCCTCCCACCGACCACCCCCTCTCCCCTCCCACCGACCACCCCCTCTCCCCTCCCACCGACCACCCCCTCTCCCCGCCCACCGACCACCCCCTCTCCCCTCCCACCGACCACCCCCTCTCCCCTCCCACCGACCACCCCCTCTCCCCTCCCACCGACCACCCCCTCTCCCCTCCCACCGACCACCCCCTCTCCCCTCCCACCGACCACCCCCTCTCCCCGCCCACCGACCACCCCCTCTCCCCTCCCACCGACCACCCCCTCTCCCCTCCCACCGACCACCCCCTCTCCCCTCCCACCGACCACCCCCTCTCCCCTCCCACCGACCACCCCCTCTCCCCTCCCACCGACCACCCCCTCTCCCCTCCCACCGACCACCCCCTCTCCCCTCCCACCGACCACCCCCTCTCCCCTCCCACAAACCACCCCCTCTCCCCGCCCACCGACCACCCCCTCTCCCCTCCCACCGACCACCCCCTCTCTCCTCCCACCGACCACCCCCTCTCCCCTCCCACCGACCACCCCCTCTCCCCTCCCACCGACCACCCCCTCTCCCCTCCCACCGACCACCCCCTCTCCCCTCCCACCGACCACCCCCTCTCCCCGCCCACCGACCACCCCCTCTCCCCTCCCACCGACCACCTCCTCTCCCCTCCCACCGACCACCCCCTCTCCCTGCCTCTGCACCTGCTTAAAACCTGTCACTTCTCCAGCTTTTTGCAGTTCTTATGAAGCGTCCCAGACCTGAAACGTTAACTCTGTTTCTCTCTCCACTCTTTTATGCACCTTATTCCTCTTTTCTACACCTATATGCTGGTGCCCATCCCCCACCAATCTAGCTTAAGCCCTCCCCAACAGCACTAGCAAACCTCCCCGCGAGACTATTGGTCCCGGCTCTGTTGAGCTGTAAACCGTTTGGCTTCTACAGGTCCCACCTTCCCCAGAAATGGTCCAAATGCCTTAAGAATCTAAAGCTCTCTATCCTGCACCATCTCTCCAGCCATGCATTCATCTGTTCTATCCTTCTATTAAGTACTCACTAGCACATGGCACCGGGAGTAATCTGGAGATTACTAGCTTTGAAGTCCTGCTTTTTAATCTCTTTCCTAGCTCCAAATTGTCTGCTGTTGTGTATGTAACCTGTTCCACCTTAAGAGAGCTTAAGCCTGTTCCACCTTAAGAGATGTACTACTTTCTCAGGCTGCTGTAGACGTAATGCCGGGGGTGAACACACCGGTATATAAGCACTGTGCAGTAATCTTGTATTCAGTGTAGTCCCTACCTCCAACCAGTAAAGACCTGTTTTATTGTTACTGATTAAGTCTGAGTATTAATTACTTGAACAACTCACAGACTTAACATCTGCCTGCTGGATCTCATCCCTCTTTCTGCCTATGTCGTTGGTACCGATATGGACAACGACCTCAGGCTGTTCACCCTCCCCGCTCAGAGTTTCCTGCAGCTGCTCAGTGACATCCTTGACCCGGCACAAAGGAAGATGGTTGTGATTGTTGGAGGCCTATCATCTCAGCCCCAGGACATCGCTACAGGAGTTCCACAGGGTAGTATCCTAGGTACAACCATCTTCAGCTGCTTCATCAATGACCTTCCCTCCATCATAAGGACAGAAGTGGGGATGTTCACTGATGATTGCAGTGTTCAGTTCCATTCACAACCCCTCAGATAATAAATCAGTCCCTGCCCTCATGCAGCAAGACCTGGATGATGTTCAGGCTTGGGCTGATCAGTGGCAAGTAACATTCGTGCCACACAATGCCAGGTAATGACCCTCTCCAGCAAGAGAAAGTCTCAGGATTGCTACCAGTGCCACATGCTAGTCAGAGTAGAAAAAGAAAGATATTTCAGCTGAATATGTGGCTAGAGGAATGGTGCAAGAGGGAGGGATTCAAATTCCTGGGACATTGGAACCGGTTCTGGGGGAGGTGGGACCAGTACAAACTGGACGCTTTACACCTGGGCGGGACTGGGACTGATGCCCTAGGGGGAGTGTTTGCTAGTGCTGTTGGGGAGGGTTTATACTAAGATGGCAGGGGGCTGGGAACCTGTGCTGGGAGACAGAGGAAAGGAAAGCAAGGATAGAAACAAACGGGAAGGAGAAAAGCAAAAGTGGAAGGCAGAGAAATCAATGGTGTAAATCAAATAGGGCTACAGAAAATACTAATTCTAAAAGGATTAAGAGTGTTAAAAAAACAAGCTTGAAGGCTTTGGCCTAGAAATTGAGTTGACGCCGCGCCAGGGCTTTAGCGCCGGAAATTTAGCGCCGGCGCTAATTCCCTTGCGCGCGCCAAAAATTCAGTAGCGCCGTGCCCAGACGGCTGCCGGCGCTACTGGCGGGTGTGAGTGCCTCCCAATGGGCGCTGAGTGCCACATTGCAGCGCTAATCCGGCGCTGCGGCACCCGATGCGGTGCGGCAGGCTGGGGAAGTGCAGGCCTCCTCCTCCCGTTAAGGAGGCGCTGCCTTCACCCGATCGCTGGCCGTTTGATTTTTTCAAAAATGAGCCCGGCACCTCGGACAAGTGCCCGGCATGCAGGCCAGATGCATCTGTTCCACGGGGGGGGGTGGAGGAGTCCGGGGAGGGAGGTGCGGGCAGGCGGCCGGCGGGAAAGCGGCCGGCCACCGCGCGACCTTAATGCGCCGGCGCTAACTTGTGTAAGACTCAGTTACCAGAGTCTTAGTTGCGGCTGCCACGGGCGAGGCGGCCGCAACTGAATTTTGGCGTTCGGGCGCGTTGCCACGGCAACCGGGACGCTGCGCACACCGATGACGTCATCGGTGCCGGCGCAGCGCAACCAGCTAACGCCGATGGCAGCGCCGAAGTGAATTTCAGAAACGGCTATCATTGCGGCGCCAGGCCCTCTAGCGCCGCAAAATGGGTGCTAACCCTACTGAATTTTCAGCCCTTTGTCTCTTAATGCGAAGTGCATTCATAAAAAGGTGGATGAATTAGCTGCGCAAATAGATGTAAACAGATATGATGTAATTGGAATTACAGAGACATGGCTGCAGGGTGACCAAGGCTGGGAATTCAGCATCCAGGGGTATTCAATATTTAGGAAGGACAGGCAAAAAGGAAAAGGAGGTGGGGTAGCATTGCTGGTTAAAGAGGAGATTAACAAAATAGTAAGGAAGGATATTTGCTCTGATGATGTGGAATTTGTATGGGTAGAGCTGAGAAATACCAAGGGGCAGAAAACTTTAGTAGGAATTGTATATAGACCTCCAAACAGTAATGCTGAGGTTGGGGATGGCATTAAATGGGAAATTAGAGATGCATGCAATAGGGGCACAGCAGTTATCCTGGGAGACTTTAATCTACATAAAGATTGCACTAACCAAATTAGTAACAATACTGTGGAGGAGGAATTCCTGGAGTGTGTACGGGATGGTTTCCTGAACCAATAGGCTGGGTATTATGTAATGAGAAAAGATTAATTAGCAATGTTGTTGTGCGAGGACCCTTGGGGAGGAGCAATCATAATACATTAGAATTCTACATTAAGATTGAGAGTGAAGTAGTTGACTCAGAGACTAGGGTCCTGGGATACAGAGGGGAGCTGAAATAGGGGGTGATGTGCTGCCAATTATAGAGAAAAAAACAAGTCAGCTTGGTAAACAGGGCAAATAGACAAGGGCAAGGCTGGATGGCATCTATTTTAATGCAAGGATTCTTGCAAATAAGGTGGATGAACTGAAGGTGTTGATAAACACATGGGAGTATGATATTGTTGCTATCATGGAGACATGGTTGAGGGAGGGGCAAGACTGGCAGCTCAATATTCCGGGGTACAGAATCTTCAGGTGAGACAGAGGGGGAGGTATAAGAGGAGGGGGTGTCGCAATATTAATTAAGGAGTCAATTACTGCAGTAAGGAGGGATGACATATTAGCAGATTCCTCTAATGAGGCCATATGGGTGGAGCTTAAAAACAAAAAGGGGGCAAGCACTTTGCTGGGAGCGTACTATAGGCCTCCAAACAGTCAGGGGGAGATAGAGGAACAGATATGTAGGCAAATCTCAGAGAAATGTGCAAATAATAGGGTAATAATAATGGGGGATTTCAACTTCCCCAATATTAACTGGGATAGTCAGAGTGTGAAAGGCTCAGAGGGTGTAGAATTCTTAAAGTGCATCCAGGAGAGCTTTTTGAGCCAGCATGTAGAAAGTCCTACAAGAGAGGGGGCGGTACTGGACCTAATTCTAGGGAATGTGGCCGGCCAAGTGGAAGAAGTGCTAGTAGGTGAGCACTTTCGTGACAGTGACCATAATATGGTGAGATTAAGGTGGTCATGGAAAAGGACAGGGATGGGCCGGAAATAAAGGTTCTAAATTGGGGGAAGGCCGATTTTAATAGGATAAGGCAGGATCTGGCCAAAATGGACTGGGATCAGCTACTTGTAGGAAAATCCGCATCGGAGCAATGGGAGGCTTTCAGAAGGGAGATTGAGATCATACAATGGCAACATGTTCCTGTAAAGGTCAAGGGTGGTTCCAAAAACCACAGGGAACCTTGGATGTCAGGGGATATACGAGAATGGATTAGAAAAAAAAGGAGGGCTTTTGGCAGATACAAAAGGCTAAAGATGGAGGAAGCCCTAGAGGAGTACAAAAAGTGCAGGGGGATACTTAAAAAAGAAATTAGGAGATCAAGGAGGGGCCATGAAATAACACTGGCGAGCAAAATAAAGGAAAATCCGAAGATGTTTTATAAGTATATTAAGGGTAAGAGGATAACTAGGGAAAAAATAGGGCCTATTAGGGACAAAAATGGCAATCTGTGTGTGGAGCCGGAAGGTGTAGGAGGGGTTTTAAATGAATTTTTTGCATCTGTTTTCACTATGGAGAGGGCCGATGTAGACATAGAAATAGGGCGGGGGGAACTGTGATATGCTCGAACATATTAACATCGAGAGGGAGGAGGTATTGGCGGTTTTAGCAGGCCTCACAATGGATAAATCCCCAGGCCCGGACGAAATGTATCCCAGGCTGCTGTGTGAGGCAAAGGAAGAGATTGCGGGGGCTCTAATACATATATTCAGAACCTCTCTGGCCACAGGGGATGTGCCAGAGGACTGGAGAACCGCTAATGTAGTACCATTATTCAAGAAGGGGAGTAGGGAAAAACCGGGGAACTACATGCCAGTGAGCCTAACATAAGTGGTAGGAAAATTATTGGAAAAAGTTCTGAGGGACAAAATTAGTCTCCACTTGGAGAGGCAAGGATTAATCTGGGATAGTCAACATGGCTTTGTCAAGGGAAGATCATGTCTGACTAATTTGACTGAATTTTTTGAGGTGGTGACTAGGTGTGTGGATGAGGGTAATGCAGTGGATGTGGTATACATGGATTTCAGTAAGGCCTTCGATAAAGTCCCGCACAGGAGAATGGTCAAGAAGGTAAGAGCCCATGGAATCCAAGGTGCCTTGGCACATTGGATACAAAACTGGCTTAGTGGCAGAAGGCAGATGGTGATGGTCGAAGGTTGTTTTTGTGACTGGAAGCCTGTGGCCAGTGGGGTATCACAGGGATCGGTGCTGGGTCCCTTGCTGTTTGTGGTCTACATTAATGACTTGGATATGAATGTAAAAGGTATGATCAGTAAGTTCGCGGATGATACAAAAATTGGTAGGGTGGTAAATAGCGAGGAGGGTAGTCTCAGTCTGCAGGACAATATAGATGGGTTGGTCAGATGGGCGGAACAGTGGCAAATGGAATTTAACCCGGAAAAGTGCGAGGTGATGCACTTTGGGGGGACTAACAAGGCAAGGGAATACACAATGAATGGTAAGACCCTAGGCAAGACGGATGGTCAGAGGGATCTGGGTGCGCAAGTACACAGATCCCTGAAGGCGGCGGAACAGGTGGATAAGGTGGTAAAAAAGGCATATGGGATACTTGCCTTCATTAGCCGAGGCATAGAATATAAGAGCAAGGAGGTTATGATGGAGCTGTATAAAACACTGGTTAGGCCACAGCTGGAATACTGTGTGCAGTTCTGGTCGCCACACTACAGGAAGGATGTGATAGCTTTGGAGAGGGTGCAGAGGAGATTCACCAGGATGTTACCAGGGCTGGAGCGCTTCAGCTATGAAGAGAGACTGGGCAGATTGGGTTTGTTTTCCTTGGAGCAGAGGAGGCTGAGGGGGGACATGATTGAGGTGTACAAAATTATGAGGGGCATAGATAGGATGGATACTAAAGAGCTTTTTCCCTTAGTAGAAGGGTCAATTACTAGGGGGCATAGATTCAAGGTAAAGGGCGGGAGGTTTAGAGGGGATTTGAGAAAGAACTTTTTCACCCAGAGGGTTGTTGGAGTCTGGAACTCACTGCCTGAAAGGGTTGTGGAGGCTGGAACCCTCACAACATTCAAGAAGCATTTGGATGAGCACTTGAAATGCCATAGCATACAAGGCTACGGACCAAATGCTGGAATATGGGATTAGATTAGACAGGGCTTGATGGCCGGCGCGGACACGATGGGCCGAAGGGCCTCTATCCGTGCTGTATAACTCTATGACTCTATGACTCTGTGAATTTATGTAAAGGAAACTAAAATGATATGAGGCACGAGTTGGCTAGGATGGATTGGGGAACGTTACTTAAAGGGTTGATGGTGGATAGGCAATCGCAAAGATTTAAAGATCGCATGGATGAACTACAGAATTTGTTCATCCCTGTTTGGCCTAAAAGTGAAACAAAAAAGGTGACACAACCATGGCTAACAAGGGAAATTAGGGATAGCATAAGATCCAAGGAGAGGGCATATAAATTGGCCAGAAAAAGCAGCAAACGTGACGATTGGGAGCAGTTTAGGATTCAGCAAAGGAGGACAAAGGGATTAATTAAGAGGGTGAAAATAGAATATGTGAGTAAGATTTCAGGGAACATAAAAACTGACTGTAAAAGCTTCTATAGATATGTGCAGAGAAAAAGATTGGTGAAGTCAAGCATAGGTCCCTTGCAGTCAGAATCAGGGGATTTTATAATGGGGAACAAAGAAATGGCAGACCAATTAAATACATACTTTGGTTTTGTCTTCACAAAGGAGGACACAAATAACCTTCCAGAGATGTCGGGGAACATAGGGTCTAATGAGAGGGAGGAATTGAATTAAATCAGTATTTGTAGTGAAATGGTGTTAGGGAAATTGACGGCATTGAAGGCCAATATATCCTCAGGTCCTGATAATCTACATCCTAGGGTATTAAGGAAGTGGCCCTAGTAATAGTAGATGCATTGCTGGTCATCTTCCAAAATTCTATAGATTCTGGAATAGTTCCTATGGATTGGAGGGTAGCTAATGTAACCCCACTATTTAAAGAAGGTGGTAGAGAGAAAACGGGATGTTATAGACCGGTAAGCCTGACATCGGTAGTGGGGAAAATGTTAGATTCCATTATAAAAGATGTAATAGCAGAGCACTTGGAAAACAGTGACAGGATCGGACAAAGTCAACATGGATTTACAAAAGTTAAATGCTGCTTGACTAATCTACTGGAATTATTTGAGGATGTAACTGGTAGAATAGATAAGGGAGAACCAGCGGATGTGGTGTATTTGGACTTTCAGAAGGCTTTCGATAAGGTCCCGCATAACAGATTAGCGTGAAAAGTTAAAGCACATGGGATTGGGGGCAAGGAACTGACTTGGATAGAGAACTGGCTGGCAGACAGGAAGCAAAGAGTTGGAATAAACGGGTCTTTTTCCGAGTGGCAAGCAGTGACTAGTGGGGTACCGCAGGGCTCGGTGCTAGGACCCCAGCTATTCACATTATATATTAATGATCTAGATGATGGATCTAGATGTAATATCTCCAAGTTTGCAGATGACACAATGCTCAGTGGGCATGTGTGCTGTGAGGAGGATGCAAAGAAACTCCAGTATGATTTCGACAGGTTGGTTGATTGGGTAGATGCATGGCAGATGCAGTATAATGTGGATAAATGTGAGGTTATCCACTTTGGTGGCAAAAATAGAAAGACAGATTATTATCTGAACGGCAATAGATTGGGAAAAGAGGAAGTGCAACGAGACCTGAGTGTCCTTGTGCACCAGTCACTGAAGGTAAGCATGCAGGTGCAGCAGGCAGTTAAGAAGACAAATGGTATGTTGGCCTTCATAGCAAGAGGATTTGAATACAGGAGCAAGGATGTCTTGCTGCAGTTGTACAGGGCCTTGGTGAGACCACACCTTGAGTATTGTGTGCAGTTTTGGTCACCTTATCTGAGAAAGAATGTTCTTGTCATCAATTGAGTACAGCGAAGATTCACCAGACTGATACCTGGGATGGCAGGAATAATGTATGAAGAGAGATTGGGTCGATTAGGCTTGTATTCGCTACAGTTTAGAAGAATGAGAGGGGATCTCATTGAAACTTATATAATTCTAACAGGACTATGTAATGATCAATAACATGTCATTCTAGAGTGGTACACTAGATGGAGCCGTAGAGCTGTATAGAGCTGTATATTTAGTTGTATGTGTTTAAGACTACACTACCCATGATGCACTAGGCTACCTACAAGGCTGTAGTCAAGATGGCTGCCTGCACACAGAAGTACACATGCTGAATCTCTACAGATGCTGTACCTAGAGAACGTGTACTGAATAAATGACTAGCCAGAAGCTAGCTGTTTATAATAAGAATGTCTATTTATTAACGAACATAACAGACTAGACAGACTAGATGCAGGAAGGATGTTTCCGATGGCGGGGGACTCCCGAACCAGGGATCACAGTCTAAGGATAATGGGTAAGCCATTTAGGACTGAGATGAGGAGGAATTTCTTCACCCAGCGAGTGGTGAACCTGTGGAATCCTCTACCACAGAAGGCAGTTGAGGCCAATTAATTAAATATATTCAAGAAGGAGTTAGATATATTTCTTAAGGCTAAAGGGATCAAGGGATATGGGGAGAAAGCAGGGACAGAGTACTGAATTTGGATGATCAGCCTTGATCTCCTTAAATGGTGGTACAGGCTCGAGGGGCCGAATGGCCTACTCGTGCTCCTATCTTATTTGTTTCTATGTCTAACCACCTCCCTTTGACATTCAATGGCATTACCACCGCCGAACCCCCCACAATCAACATCCTTGGAGTCACCATTGACCAGAAACCTAACTGGACTAACCACATAAATACTGTAGCAAAAAGAGCAGGTCAGAGGCTGGGTATTCTGCAGCGTGTGTCGCACCTCCTGACTTCCCAGAGCCTTTCCACCATCTACAAGGCACAAGTCAAGAGTATGATGGAATATTCTCCACTTGCATGTACGAGTGCAGCTCCAACAACACTCATGAAGCTCAACACCATCCAAGACAAAGTAGCCCACTTGATTGGCACCCCATCCACCATTTTAAACATTCACTCCCACCACCACCGACGTACCGTGGCTGCAGTGTGTACATGATCTTCACCGCATGTCAATTACAAGAGAAAGGCAGGGAACAGCACCAACCACTGTACATGGCCTTCTTTGACCTCACAAAGGCCTTCGACACTGTCAACCGTGAGTGATTATGGAGTGTCCTCCTCAAATTCTGATGCCCTCAAAAGTTTGCCACCATCCTCCGCCTGCTTCACGGCAACATGGAAGCCGCGATCCTGACCAACGGTTCCACCACAGATCCAATTCACGTACGGACAGGGGTCAAGCAAGGCTGTGTCATCGCACCAACGCTCTTCTCAATCTTCCTTGCTGTAATGCTCCATCTCACCCTCAGTAAGCTCCCCACTGGAGTGAAGCTAATTTACATAACAAATGGGAAACTGCTCAACATCCGTCGCCTCCAGTCCAGAACCAAAGTCGTTCCATCCTCTGTCATCAAATTACAGTGTGCAGATGAAGCTTGCATCTGCGCACACTCGGAGGTCGAACTCCAAACCATCGTCAACGCCTTCACCGAAGCATATGAGAGCATGGGCCTTACACTAAACATCCGTAAGACAAAGGTCCTTTACCAACCAGCCCCCGCCACACAGTACTGCCCCCCGATTATCAAAATCCATGACAAAGCCTTGGACATGGACCACTTTCCATACCTCGGTAGCCTGCTGTCAACAAGGGCAGATGTCAATGATGATGTCCAAAACTGCCTTCAGTGTGCCAGTGCAGCCTTCGGTCGCCTGAGGAAGAGATTGTTTGAAAACCAGGACCTCAAACCCGGCACCAAGCTCATGGCCTACAGAGAAGTAGTGATACCTGCCCTCCTGTATGCCTCAAAGACACTGACCATGGACAGTAGGCACCTCAAAACACTGGAAAGGTTCCACCAACGCTGCCTCCGCAAGATCCTGTAAATCCATTGGCAGGATAGGCGCACCAACATCAGTGTTCTCGCTCAGATCAACATCCCCAGCATCGAAGCTTTGACCATGCTCGATCAGCTCTGATGGATGGGTCACATTGTCCGCATGCCCGATACGAGGCTCCCAAATCAAGCGTCTAGTTGGAGCTCCGGCATGGCAAGAGAGCCCCAGGTGGGCAGAGGAAATGCTTCAAGGATGCCCTCAAAGACTCTTTGAAAATGTGCAACATCCCCACCGATACCTGGGAATCCCTGGCCCAAGACCACACAAAGTGGAGGCGAAGAATCCGGGAAGGCACCGAACACCTCAAGTCTCTTCGCCAGGAGCAAGTGGAAGCCAAGCACAAGCAGCGCAAGGAGCGCACGTCAACCCAAGCAGCCCACCCACCCGCCCATTCGACCACCATCTGCACCATCTGTTACAGAGACTGTAGGCCCCGCGTTGGACTCATCAGTCACCTGAGAACTCATTTTTAATGAGGAAACAAGTCATCCTCGGTTCCGAGAGACTGCCGAAGAAGAATAAGACCGTGGCTGCAGTGTATATCATCTACAAGATGCACTGCAGAAACTCGCAAAGTCTACTTTGACAGCACCTCCAAAACCTGCAAACTCTACCACCTAGAAGGAAAAGGGCAGCAGGCGCATGGGAGCACCACCAACTCCAAGTTCCCCTCCAAGTCACACACCATGCTGACTTGCAAATATATCACGATTCCTTCATCATCACTGGGTCAAAATCCTGGAACACCCTCCCTAACAGCACTTTGGAAGTACCTTCACCAAACGGATTGCAGCCATTTAAGAATGCGGCTCACCAGTGTTGTCAGCGATGCCCACATCTTGCGACTGAATAAAAAAACACTGATCATGTCTATGGTGTTCTGGTCCCTCTGCGTATGTGCCCCCGTTTGGTACTCTGTGTATGCGCACCCGAGCAGGTCACCTGCGCAGTACCAAACGGTGCGACAGCTGTGGCCTGCTTTCCTCGGCTCCCTGTGGGGAATGGAGAGGGGTGAGGTGTGGAGAGAGAGGAGCTCGTGAGGGGACAGAGGTGTTCGTGGGGGGAGAGAGGAACTCATGAGGGGAAGAGAGGAGCTTGCTGGGGAGAGAGGAGCTCGCGGAGGGAGAGAGGAGCTCGCTGGGGGAGAGAGAAGCTTGCTGGGGGAGAGAAGAGCTCGCTGTGGGAGAAAGGGGATCATGGGGGGAGAGAGGAGCTCATGAGGGGAGAAAGGAGCTCACTGGTGGAGAGAGGAGCTCGCGGGGGGAGAGAGGAGCTCGCTGGGGGAGAGAAGAGCTCATGAGGGGAGAGAGGAGCTCACGGCGGGAGAGAGGAGCTCGCGGGGGGAGAGAGGAGCTCGCTGGGGGAGAGAAGAGCTCATGAGGGGAGAGAGGAGCTCACGGCGGGAGAGAGGAGCTCGCGGGGGGAGAGAGGAGCTCACGGGGGAGACAGTAGCTCACGGGGAGAGAGAGGAGCTCACTGGTGGAGAGAGCAGCTTGAGGGGGGAGAGACGGGCTCACGAGGGGAGAGAGAAGCTCACAAGGGGGGCGAGGAGCTCAAGAGGGGAGACAGGATCTTGCGAGGGGAGAGCGATGCTCAGGAGGGTAGAGAGGAGCTCACAGGGGAGAGAGAAGCTCTGGGGGAGAGAGAAGTTTGCAGGGGGAGAGAGGAGCTCGTGGGGGGAGAGAGGAACTCGGAGTGGGGAGACAGGAGCTCACGGGGTGATAGAGACGCTCACTTGGGCAGAGAGGAGCTCGAGGGGTGAGGGAGGAGCTCAAGGGGGAGAGAGAAGTTTGCGGGGAGGGAGAGAGAAGCTCAGGGGGAGACAGGAGCTTGCAAGGGGAGAGAGGGGCTCGTGGGGTGAGAGAGGAACTCATGAGGGGAGAGAGGAGCTCGCAAGCGGAGAGAGGAGCTCGCGAGGGGAGAGAGGAGCTCACGGGGGGAGAGAGGAACTCATGAGGGGAGAGAGGAGCTTGCGAGGGGAGAGAGGAGCTTGCGGGGGGAGAGAGGAGCTCGCTGGGGGAGAGAGGAGCTCACTGGGGGAGAGAGGAGCACGCTGGGGGAGAGAGGAGCTCGCTGGGGAGAGAGGAGCTCATGAGGGGAGAGAGAAGCTCATGGGGGGGAGAGGGGCTCGTGAGGTCAGAGAGGAGCTCGCAGGGGGAGAGAGGAGGTCATGAGGGGAGAGAGGATCTCGCTGGGGAGAGAGGAGCTCGCTGGGGGAGGGAGGAGCTCGCTGGGGGAGAGAGGAGCTCACAGGGGGAGAGAGGAGCTCACGGGGGGAGAGAAGAGCTCGCTGGGGAGAGAGTAGCTTGCGAGGGGACAGAGGAGCTCACGGGGGGAGAGAGGTGATCGTGAGGGAAGAGAGGAGCTCGCAGGGGAGAGAGTAGATCATGGGGGGAGAGAGGAGCTCGCAGGGGAGATAGGAGATCATGGGGGAGAGAGGAGCTTGCGAGGGGAGAGAGAGGCTCGCGAGGGGAGAGAGGAGCTCACGGGAGGAGAAAGGAGCTCACTGGGGGAGAGAGGAGATCACGGGGGAGAGAGAAGCTCACGGGGGAGAGCGGAGCTCACGGGGGGGAGAGAGGAGATCATGAGGGAAGAGAGGAGCTCGCAGGGAAGAGAGTAGATCGTGGGGGGAGAGAGGAGCTCACAGGGGAGAGAGGAGGTCATGGGGGGAGAGAGGAGCTTGCGAGGGGAGAGAGGGGCTCGCGAGGGGAGAGAAGAGCTCTCGCGGGGAGAGAGGAGATCGCTGGGGGAGAGAGGAGCTCACGGGGGGAGAGACAAGCTCGCGTTGGGGAAAATGGAACTCAAAGGGGGGGTTAGGAGCTTGCAAGGGGAGAGAGGGGCTCGCGGTGTGAGAGAGGAGCTCGCGAGGGGAGAGAGGAGCTCACAAGGGGAGGGAGGAGCTCGCGAGGGGAGAGAAGATCTTGCGGGGGGAGAGAGGAGCTCACCAGTGGAGGAAGGAGCTCACGAGGGGAGAGTGGAGCTCGCAGGGGGAGAGAGGGGCTCGCGAGGTCAGAGAGGAGCTCGAGGGGGAGAGAGGAGCTCATGGGGGAGAGAGCAGCTCACAAGGGGAGAGAGAAGCTCGCAGTGGGAGAGAGGGGCTCGTGAGGTCAGAGAGGAGCTTGCAGGGGAAGAGAGGATATCGTAAGGGGAGAGAGGAGCTCGCTGGGGGAGAGAGGAGCTCACTGGGGGAGAGAGGAGTTCGCTGGTGGAGAGAGGAGCTCACGAGTGGAGAGAGAAGGTCACGGGGGGAGAGAGGGACTCGGGAGGTCAGAGAGGACCTCGCAGCGGGAGAGAGGGAGTCATGAGGGGAGAGAGGATCTCCCAGGGGGAGAGAGGAGCTCGCTGGGGGAGAGAGGAGCTCGCTGGGGGAGAGAGGAGCACACGGGGGGAGAGAGGAGTTCTCTGGTGAAGAGAGGAGCTCGCTGGGGGAGAGAAGAGCTCGCTGGGGAGAGAGGAGCTTGCGAGGTGAGAGAGGAGCTCACGGGGGGAGAGAGGAGATCATGAGGGAAGATAGGAGCTCGCAGGGAGAGTGTAGATCATGGGGGAGAGTGGAGCTCGCAGGGGAGAGACGAGCTCGCTGGGGACAGATGAGCTTGTGAGGTGAGAGAGGAGCTCACGGGGGGAAAGAGAAGATCATGAGGGAAGAGAGGAGCTCGCAGGGTAGAGAGTAGATCATGGGGGAGAGTGGAGCTCGCAGGGGAGAGAGGAGATCGTGGGGGAGTGAGGAGCTTGCGAGGGGTGAGAGGGGCTCGTGAGGGGAGAGAGGAGATCATGGGGAGAGAGGAGCTCGCTGGAGGAGAGAGGAGATCATGGGGGAGAGAAAAGCTTGCGGGGGGAGAGAGGAGCTCATGGGGGGAGAGAGGAGATCATGAGGGAAGACAGGAGCTCGCAGATGAGAGAGTAGATCATGGGGGAGAGAGGAGCTCACAGGGGAGAGAGGAGATCATGGGGGGAGAGAGGAGCTTGCGTGGGGAGAGAGGGGCTCGCGAGGGGAGAGAGGAGCTAAAGGGGGGAGAGAGGAGCTAGGTGGGGGAGAGTGGAGCTCACGGGGGGAGCGAGAAGCTCGCGGGGGGAGAGAGGAGCTCACGGGGGAGACAGGAGCTTGCAAGGAGACAGAGGAGCTTGGGGGTTTAGAGAGGGGCTTGCGAGGGGAGAGATGGCTCGCGAGGGGAGAGACAAGCTCATGGGGGGAAAATGGAATTAATGGGGGAGACAGGTGCTTGCGAGGGGAGAGAGGGGCTCGCGGGGTGAGAGAGGAGCTCGCGAGGGGAGAGAGGAGCTCCCAAGGGGAGAGAGGAGCTCGCGAGGGGAGAGAGGAGCGTGCGGGGAGAGAGAGGAGCTCGCCAGTGGAGGAAGGAGCTCACGAGTGGAGAGTGAAGCTCGCAGCGGGAGAGTGGGGCTTGCGAGGTCAGAGAGGAGCTCACAGGGGGTGAGAGGAAATCGTAAAGGAAGAAAGGAGCTCGCTCGGGGAGAGAGGAGCTCGCTGGGGGAGAGAGGAGCTCGCTGGGGGAGAGAGGAGCTCGCTGGGGGAGAGAGGAGCTCACGAGGGGAGAGAGGAGTTCTCTGGTCGAGAGAGGAGCTCGCTGGGGGAGAGAGGAGCTCGCTGGGGGAGGGAGGAGCTTGCGAGGGGAGAGTGGAGCTCACGGGGGGAGAGAGCGGCTCACGAGGGGAGAGAGGAGCTCGCGGGGGGAGAGAGGAGCTCGTTGGGGAGAGAGGGGCTCACGAGGGGAGAGAGGAGCTCGCGGGGGGAGAGGGGAGCTCGCTGGGGGAGAGAGGAGCTCACGGGGGGAGAGAGAAGCTCATGGGGGCAGAGAGGCACTCACGGGGAGACAGGAGCTTGCGAGTGGAGAGATGGGCTCGCGGGATGAAAGAGGAGCTCGCGAGGTCAGAGAGGAGCTCCAGGGGGGAGAGAGGAGCTCATGGGGGAGAAAGCAGCTCACGAGGGGGGTGAGAAGCTCGCAGGGGGAGAGAGGGGCTCAGGAGGTCAGACAGGAGCTCGCAGGGGGAGAGAGGAAATTGTAGTGGGCGAGAGGAGCTCGCTGGGGGAGAGAGGAACTTATGAGGGGAGAGAAGAGCTCGCTGGGGGAGAGAGGAGCTTGCAAGGGGAGAGAGGGGCTCACGGGGGAGAGAGGAGATCACGAGGGGAGAAAGCAGCTCGTAGCGGGGAGAGAGGAGCTCGCTGGGGAAGAGAGTAGCTCATGGGGGGAGAGGTCCTTGCGAGAGGAGAGAGGAGCTCGCAGGGGGAGAGGAGATCTCGCTGGGGGAGAGAGGAGCTCACGAGGGGAGAGAGGAGTTCTCTGGTCGACAGAGGAGCTCGCTGGAGGAGAGAGGAGCTCGCTGGGGGAGAGAGGAGCTTGCGAGGGGAGAGAGGAGCTCACATGGGGAGAGAGGGGCTCATGAGGGGAGAAAGGAGCTTGCGGGGGGAGAGAGGAGCTCGCTGGGGGAGAGAGGGGCTCACGAGGGGAGAGAGGAGCTCACGGCGGGAGAGAGGAGCTCGCTGGGGGACAGAGGAGCTCACGGGGGGAGAGAGATGCTCGCGGGGGGAGAGAGGAACTCACGGGGAGACAGGAGCTTCGTGGGGAGAGATGGGCTCATGGGATGAGAGAGGAGCTCGCGAGGTCAGAGAGGAGCTCGAGGGGGGAGAGAGGAGATCAAGAGGGGAGAGACCAGCTCGTAGCGGGCAGAGAGGAGCTCGCTGGGGGAGGGCGGAGCTCATGGGGGGAGAGGTTCTTGCGAGAGGAGAGAGGAGCTTGCAGGGGGAGAGAGGAGCTCGCTGGGGGAGAGAGGAGCTCACGAGGGGAGAGAGGAGTTCTCTGGTCGAGAGAGGAGCTCGCTGGGGGAGAGAGGAGCTCGCTGGGGAGAGAGGAGCTTGCGAGGGGAGAGAGGAGCTCACGGGGGGAGAGAGGGGCTCACGAGGGGAGAGAGGAGCTCACGGGGGGAGAGAGGTGCTCACGAGGGGAGAGAGGGGCTCACGGGGGGAGAGAGGAGCTCGCTGGGGGAGAGAGGGGCTCACGAGGGGAGAGAGGAGCTCGCGGGGGGAGAGTGGAGCTCGCTGGGGGAGAGAGGAGCTCACGGGGGGAGAAAGAAGCACGCGGGGGGAGAGAGGAACTCACGGGGAGACAGGGGCTTGATGGGGAGAGATGGGCTCGTGGGATGAGAGAGGAGCTCGCGAGGTCAGATGTCAGAGAGGAGCTCCAGGGGGGAGAGAGGAGCTCATGGGGGAGAGAGCAGCTCATGAGGGGTGTGAGAAGCTCGCAGGGGGAGAGAGGGGCTCGCGAGGTCAGACAGGAACTCGCAGGGGGAGAGAGGAAATTGTAGGGGGAGAGAGGAGCTCGCTGGGGGAGAGAGGAGCTCACGGGGAAGAGAGGAGATCACGAGGGGAGAGAGGAGCTCGTAGGGGGAGAGAGGAGCTCGCTGGCGGAGAGAGGAGCTCATGGGCGGGAGAGGTTCTTGCGAGGGGAGAGTGGAGCTCGCAGGGGGAGAGAGGAGTTCGCAGGGGTGAGAGAGGAGCTCGCTGGGTGAGAAAAGAGCTCGCTGGGGGAGCGAGGAGCTTGCGAGGAGAGAGAGGAGCTCACGGGGGGAGTGAAGAGATCATGAGGGGAGAGAGGAGCTCGCTGGGGGAGACCAGAGCTCGCTGGGGACAGAGGATCTTGCGAGGGTGTAGTGTATGTACCTTTATGGGGAGAACTACTTTTTACAGCTCCTGTATGCTGTAGTACCGGCAGTGACCAAACCTGTATATAAACCCTGAGTAGGGATCTGTACTGTTAGTTTTAGAGTAACCCTCATTCAGTAAACACCGTTGATTGTTCCTCTGCCTTATGCGATCCGCCCAGCCGTCGAAGCATAGCTGGAAGGTTTGGAACGTTCAGGAGTACTGTCCAAAGTGGACTGGAGCGAGTGGGCTACACCCATTGTTCCTGTAATGAAGAGGTCGTTGATTAATATGCCTGGGGAACCAAAGAAGGTTCGCATCATGGGAACTTTAAGGTGACAGTGAACCCAATCCTTCACATGGTACAATATCCGTTTCCGCGGATTGAAGATATTTTCGCCTCGCTATCTGGAGGAAAACGCTTCACTAAGATTTATCTGGCCCAGGCGTACCTGCAAATGGAGGTAGAAGAAGTCTCGAAAAAGTACCTCACGATCAAGACTCATAAAGGTCTCTACCAATACAACCGGCTGGTGTTCGGGGTAGCATTAGCTCCGGATATTTGGCAAAGGGCAATGGATCAAGTCCTGCAAGGGATTCCAGGGACCCAGTGTTATTTGGACGACATCCTGGTCACGGGCGAAAATGACAGTGATCACCTCGCCAACCTGGAGCAAGTGCTCACTAGATTGAAGGAATATGGGCTCCGAGCTAATCGCCACAAATGCGAGTTTTTCCAGAAGCAGATCTCGTATTGTGGCCACGTTATTGATGAAGAGGGGTTACATAAGTCCCCTGAAAAGATTGAGGCAGTAGTCAAGGCTCCAGCACCGGAAAATGTGTCACAACTGAGGTCGTTCCTCGGGCTGGTGAACTACTACCATAAGTTCTTGCCAAATTTGTCTACAGTACTACACCCACTGAGCACCCTACTGCAAACGGGGGTACCATGGAAGTGGAATGACAAATGTAAACAAGCTTTCCAGAAGGGCAAAGAATTGATCACATCAAAAGAGATGTTGGCTCATTTCAACCCAGCACTACCA
The DNA here is from genome assembly GCF_052327205.1 of Somniosus microcephalus. Lineage (NCBI taxonomy): Eukaryota > Metazoa > Chordata > Chondrichthyes > Squaliformes > Somniosidae > Somniosus > Somniosus microcephalus. The sequence continues at coordinate 161,790,515 of NC_140992.1, forward strand.
ATTCGGTTGGCGTGTGATGCATCACCCTATGGTATTGGAGCGGTGCTGTCGCACAAATTCCCGGACGGCTCAGAGAGGCCAGTAGCCTTTGCGTCTCGGTCACTAACCTCAGCCGAGCGTAACTACACCCAGATTGACAGGGAGGCCCTCAGCCTAGTGTGGGGAGTGAAAAAGTTCCCTTGCTGACTGACCAACAACCACTTGTCTCCATCTTTAATCCAAAGAAGGGCGTTCCGGTGATGACTGCGCAACGGCTACAAAGATGGTCCCTTTTTCTCGGGGGGGAACCAATATGAAATAGAGTATAAGGGCACGAAGCAGCATGGAAACGCTGATAGGCTATCACGCCTGCCACTGCCTACTGCGGAGGAAGCACCAGCAGTGGGCCCTGTCGAAATATTTTATTCGACTATAATTGAACGCTTCCAGTAACTAATGCGGATATAGAGAAGGGGACCCAAAATGACCCGACGCTGTCTCGGGTATATGACTTGATGGTGAAGGGATGGCCAACACATGGCGACACATTGTTGCCAGCATTCTCATCCAGAAGAGAACAGCTGTCAGTATGACAGGGGACTTTGATGTGTGGATCCCGAGCGGTAATTCCAACCAAGTTAAGGGAGAGAGTGCTCAATGAGCTTCACAAAGGCCATCTGGGAGGGATGAAAATGAAAAGCCTTGCTAGGGCTTACGTGTGGTGGCCGGGGATCGATCAGCAAATCGAGGACCTGACAAAGAGCTGCTCAGGATGCCAGAAGGTCCAAAATGCACCACCACATGCCCCTCTACACCCATGGGAGTGGCCCTCCTCTCCATGGCAACGGGTGCATATTGATTTTGCTGGTCCATTCATGGACTCAATATTTTTAATAGCCGTGGATGTGCAGTCGAAATGGCCTGAGGTGATCAAAATGTCCTCCACCACCACGGAGAAAACGATTGCAATCCTACAGACCATATTTGCCAGGGACGGCTTGCCAGAGCAGATTTGTTCTGATAACGGACCACAGTTTGTGTCCGAAGATTTTCGGAAATTTATGAAAAGGAATGGGGTAAGGCATTACACATCCGCCCCGTATCATCCAGCCACAAATGGATTGGCTGAGAGGTTCATACAAACCTTTAAAAAGGCAGTGAGGGCCATGTGCGATGACGACATTCCACTGCAGCATAATGTGGACAATTTCCTGTTAGCCTACAAAAATGCGACACATGCAGTCACCAACCAGACCCCGGCCATGATGTTCTTTAACCGAAGGTTGAGACCTCGTCTGGATTTGCTTAGACCAAATGTACGAAGAGATGTTGAGAATAAGCAATTCCAGCACATCAATGAGAAGCCGACAAGAAGCTTCAATGTAGGGCAACCAGTCTTGGCCCGCAACTACCGAACAGCGAAATGGCAACCAGGAACGAAATGCGCACGGCAGGGGCCACTAATATACACAGTGGATGTTGGGGAGAACATTGTGAGACGCCATGTTGACCAGATCCTAGAGTCACAGGAACGAGTCAACCCCATGTCTCGTGTACCTGGTGATGAACCCGACATACAGGTAGCATCTACCCCAGAAACAGTAGCATCGGAAGCTGATGAACCAACCGATGACAGGGGGCCAGAATCGCCTCCGTACCAAGAGCAAGACACTCAGGAAAGGCTCTATCCAGAAAGGATCAGGAAGCCGCCCCAAAGACTGAATTTATAAATGGACTATTTTCAGTTAATGTTGCATGTTAAAAGTGTTAATTGTTAAATGAATGTTATGGTACTGTTAATCTAAAAGGGGAGGAATTGTAGTGTATGTACCTTTAAGGGGAGAACTACTTTTTCAGCTCCTGTATACTGCAGTACCGGCAGTGACCACACCTGTATATAAACCCTGAGTAGGGATCTGTACTGTTAGTTTTAGATTAACCCTCATCCAGTAAACACCGTTGATTGTTCCTCTGCAGTCTCTGTCTATTTATTGAGGGACACCATACATCAAGATTCACGGATTTAACAGAGGGGAGAGAGGAGCTCATGAGGGGAGACAGGAGATAATGAGGGAAGGGAGGAGCTTGCAGGGGAGAGAGGAGATCGTGGGGAGAGAGAGGAACTCGCGAGGGGAGAGGGACGCTCAGGAGGGTAGAGAGGAGCTCACGGGAGAGAGAAGCTCGGGGGGAGAGAGGAGCTCGCGGGGGGAGAGAGGAGCTCGTGGGGGGAGAGAGGAACTCGGAGTGGGGAGACAGTAGCTCACGGGATGATAGAGATGCTCACTAGCGCAGAGAGGAGTGAGGGAGGATCTCACGGGGGGAGAGAGAAGTTCGCGGGGGGGAGAGAGGAGCTCAGGGGGAGACAGAAGCTTGCGAGGGGAGAGTGGATCTCACGGGGGAGAGAGGAACTCATGAGGGGAGAGAGAAGCTTGCGAGGGGAGAGAGGAGCTCGTGAGGGGAGAGAGGAGTTCTTTGGAGGAGAGAGGAGCTCCCGGGGGGAGAGAGAAGCTCGCAGGGGGAGAGAGGAGCTCACGGGGGAGACAGGAGCTTGCGAGGGGAGAGAGGAGGTCGCGGGGTGAGGGAGGGGCTTGCGAGGGGAGAGATGGCTCGCGAGGGGAGAGTAGAGCTCGTGGGGGAGAGAGGAGCTCGTGAGGGGAGAGAGGAGCTCGCAAGGGGAGAGAGGGGCTCGCGAGTGGAGAGAGATAATGCGGGGTGAGAGAGGAGCTCGCCGGTGGAGGGAGGAGCTCACGGGGGGAGAGTGGAGCTCTCAGGGGGAGAGAGGGGCTCGCGAGGTCAGAGAGCATCTCAAGGGGGGAGAGAGGAGCTCATGGGGGAGAGAGCAGCTCACGAGGGGAGAGAGAAGCTCGCAGGCGGAGAGAGGGGCTCGCGAGATCAGAGAGGAGCTCCCAGGGGGAGAGAGGAAATCGTAAGGGGGGAGAGATGCTTGCTGGGGGAGAGAGGAGCTCGCTGGGGGAGAGAGGAGCTGGCTGGGGGAGAGAGGAGCTCACGAGGGGAGAGAGGAGCTCGCTGGGGGAGAGAGGAGCTTTCTGTGGGAGAGAGGAGCTCATGGGGGGAGAGAGAAGTTCATGGGGGAGAGAGGAGCTCAGGGGGAGACAGGAGCTTGCAAGGGGAGAGAGGGGCTCACAGGGTGAGAGAGGAACTCATGAGGGGAGAGAGGAGCTCGTGAGGGGAGATAGGTTCTCACGGGGGAGAGAGGAACTCATGAGGGGAGAGAGGAGCTCGCGAGGGGAGAGTGAAGTTCTCTGGTGGAGAGAGGAGCTCGCTGGAGGAGAGAGGAGCTTGCAAGGGGAGAGAGGAACTCACGGAAGGACAGAGGTGATCATGAGGGGAGAGAGGAGCCCGTAGGGGGGAGAGAGGAGCCCGCTGAGGGAGAGAGGAGCTCACGGGGGGAGAGAGAAGCTCTCGGGGGGAGAGAGGAGCTCATGGGGAGACAGGAGCTTGCGAGGGGAGAGATGGGCTCGTGGGGTGAGAGAGGAGCTCGCGAGGTCAGAGAGGAGCTTGAGGGGGAGAGAGGAGCTCATGGCGAGAGAGCAGCTCATGAGGGGAGAGAGAAGCTCGCAGGGGGAGAGAGGGGCTCGCGAGGTCAGACAGGAGCTCGCAGGGGAGAGAGGAAATTGTAGGGGGAGAGAGGAGCTCGCTGGGGTAGAGAGGAGCTTAAGAGGGGAGAGAAGAACTCGCTGGGCGAGAGAGGAGCTTGCGTGGGGAGAGAGGAGCTCACGGCGGGAGAGAGGAGATCACGAGGGGCGAGAGGAGCTCGTAGGGGGAGAGAGGACCTCACTGGGGGAGAGAGTAGCTCAAGAGTGGGATAGGTGCTAGCAAGGGGATAGATGAGCTCGCAGGGGGAGAGAGGAGTTCGCAGGGGGGAGAGAGGAGCTTGCTGGGGGAGAAAAGAGGTCGCTGGGGGAGAGAGGAGCTTGCGAGGAGAGAGAGGAGCTCATGGGGGGAGTGAGGAGATCATGAGGGGAGAGAGGAGCTTGCTGGGGGAGAGAGGAGATAATGAGGGAAGGGAGGAGCTTGCAGGGGAGAGAGGAGATCGTGGGGGGAGAGAGGTGCTTGCGAGGGGAGAGGGGGCTCGTGAGGTGAGAGAGGAGCTCGCAGGTGGGGAGAGGAGCTTGTGAGGGGAGAGAGGAGCTCGCAGGGGGAGAGAGGAGTTCGTAGGGGGGAGAGAGGAGCTCACTGGGGGAGGGAGGAAATTGCCCAGGGAGAGAGGGTCTCGGGAGGGGAGAGAGCAGCTCTTGCAGGGAGAGAGATGCTCACTGGTGGACAGAGCAGCTTCAGGGAGAAAGAGAAGCTCGCGAGGGGAGAGAGGAGCTCACGAGGGGAGACAGGAGCTCGCGAGGGGAGAGAGGAGATCGTGGGGGGAGAGAGGAGATCATGAGGGAAGAGAGGAGCTCACGAGGGGAGAGAGGAGCTCACTGGGGCAGAGGGGAGATCGTGCGGGGAGAGAGGAGCTCGTGGGGGGAGAGGGGAGCTCGCTGGGGGAGAGAGGAGCTCGCTGGGGGAGAGAGGAGCTCGCTGGGGGAGAAAAGAGCTCGCTGGGGGAGAGAGAAGCTCACGGGGGGAGAGAGGGGCTCGCAAGGTCAGAGAGGAGCTCGCAGGGGGAGAAAGGAGATTGTAGGGGGAGAGAGGAGATCGCTGGGGGAGAGAGGAGCTCATGAGGGGAGAGATGATCTCCCAGGGGGAGAGAGGAGCTCGCCGGGGGAGAGAGGAGCTCGCTGGAGGAGAATAGAGCTTGCTGGGTGAGAGAGGAGCTTGCGAGGAAAGAGAGGAGCTCACGGGGGGAGTGAGGACATCAGGAGGGGAGAGAGGAGCTCATGAGGGGAGAGAGGATCTCCCACAGGGAGATAGGAGATCGCTGGGGGAGAGAGGAGCTCGCTGGGGGAGAGAGGATCTTGCTGGGGGAGAAAAGAGCTCGCTGGGGGAGAGAGGAGCTTGCAAGGAGAGAAAGGAAGTCACGGGGGGAGTGAAGAGATCATGAGGGGAGAGAGGAGCTCGCTGGGGGAGAGAAGAGCTCGCTGGGGAGAGAGGAGATTGCGAGGGGAGAGAGGTGCTTGCGAGGGGAGAGGGGGCTCGTGAGGTGAGAGAGGAGCTCGCAGGTGGGGAGAGGAGCTTGTGAGGGGAGAGAGGAGCACGCAGGGGGAGAGAGGAGTTCGTAGGGGGGAGAGAGGAGCTCACTGGGGGAGGGAGGAAATTGCCCAGGGAGAGAGGGTCTCGGGAGGGGAGAGAGCAGCTCTTGCGGGGAGAGAGATGCTCACTGGTGGACAGAGCAGCTTCAGGGAGAAAGAGAAGCTCGCGAGGGGAGAGAGGAGCTCACGAGGGGAGACAGGAGCTCGCGAGGGGAGAGAGGAGATCGTGGGGGGAGAGAGGAGATCATGAGGGAAGAGAGGAGCTCACAAGGGGAGAGAGGAGCTCACTGGGGCAGAGGGGAGATCGTGCGGGGAGAGAGGAGCTCGTGGGGGGAGAGGGGAGCTCGCTGGGGGAGAGAGGGGCACGCGAGGGGAGAGAGGAGCTCGCGAGGGGAAAGAGGAGATCGCGAGGGGAGAGAGGAGCTCGCGGGGGAGAGGAGAGCTCGCTGGGGGAGAGAGGAGCTCGCTGGGGGAGAGAGGAGCTCGCTGGGGGAGAAAAGAGCTCGCTGGGGGAGAGAGAAGCTCACGGGGGGAGAGAGGGGCTCGCGAGGTCAGAGAGGAGCTCACAGGGGGAGAAAGGAGATTGTAGGGGGAGAGAGGAGCTCGCTGGGGGAGAGAGGAGCTCATGAGGGGAGAGATGATCTCCCAGGGGGAGAGAGGAGCTCGCTGGAGGAGAATAGAGCTTGCTGGGGGAGAGAGGAGCTTGCGAGGAAAGAGAGGAGCTCATGGGGGGAGTGAGGACATCATGAGGGGAGAGAGGAGCTCATGAGGGGAGAGAGGATCTCCCACAGGGAGATAGGAGATCGCTGGGGGAGAGAGGAGCTCGCTGGGGGAGAGAGGATCTTGCTGGGGTAGAAAAGAGCTCGCTGGGGGAGAGAGGAGCTTGCAAGGAGAGAAAGGAAGTCACGGGGGGAGTGAAGAGATCATGAGGGGAGAGAGGAGCTCGCTGGGGGAGAGAAGAGCTCGCTGGGGAGAGAGGAGATTGCGAGGGGAGAGAGGAGCTCATGGGGGAGAGAGGAGATCATGAGGGAAGAGAGGAGCTCGCAGGGGAGAGAGTAGTTCATGGGGGAGAGAGGAGCTCGCAGAGTAGAGAGGAGATCGTGCGGGGAGAGAGGAGTTGCGTGGGGAGAGAGGGGCTCACGAGGGGAGACAGGAGCTCACGGGGGGAGAGAGGAGCTCGCTGGGGGAGAGAGGAGATCATGGGGGGAGAGAGTAGCTCGCGGGGGGAGGGAGGAGCTCACGGGGAGAGAGGAGATCATGGGGTGAGAGAGGAGCTTGCGAGGGGAGAGTGGGTCTCGCGAAGGGAGAGAGGAGCTCACGGGGGAGAGAGTAGCTCGCTGAGGGGGAGAAGATGTCACGGGGGAAGAGAGAAGCTTGCGGGGGGAGAGAGGAGCTTACGGGGAGACAGTAGCTTGCGAGGGGAGAGAGGGGCTCGCGAGGGGAGAGAGGAGCTCACGGGGGGAGAGAGGAGCTCACTGGGGGAGAGAGGAGCTCACGAGGGCAGAGAGGAGCTTGCGGGGGGAGAGAGGAGCTCGCCATTGGAGGGAGGAGCTCACGAGGGGAGCGAGGAGCTCGCAGGGGGAGAGGGGGGCTTGCAAAGTCAGAGAGGAGCTTGAGGGAGGAGAGAGGTGCTCATGATGGAGAGAGCAGCTCACGAGGGGAGAGAGAAGCTTGCAGGGGGAGAGAGGGGCTCGCGAGTTCAGAGAGGAGCTTGCAGGGGGAGAGATAAATCGTAAGGGGAGGGAGGATCTCCCGGGGGGAGAGAGGAGCTCGCTGGGGGAGAGTGCAGCTCCCGATGGGAGAGAGTAGCTCGCTGGGGGTGAGAGGAGCTCGCTGGGGGAGAGAGGAGCTCGCGAGGGGAGAAAGGGGCTCACGGGGGGAGAGAGGAGTTCTCTGGTGGAGAGAGGATCTCGCTGGGGGAGAGAGGAGCTTGCGAGGGGAGAGAGGAGCTCATGGAGGGAGGGAGGAGATCATGAGGGGCGAGAGGAGCTCACGGGGGAGAGAGAAGCTCGTGGGGGGAGAGAGGAGCTCACGGGGAGACAGGAGCTTGCAAGGGGAGAGAGGGGCTCGCAGGGTGAGAGAGGAGCTTGCGAGGTAAGAGAGGAGCTCGAGGGGGGAGAGAGGAGCTCATGGAGGAGAGAGCAGCTCACGAGGGGAGAGAGAAGCTCGCGGGTGTGAGAGGGGCTCGCGAGGTCAGAGACGAGCTCGCAGGGGGAGAGAGGAAATTGTAGGGGGAGAGAGGAGCTCGCTGGGGGATAGAGGAGCTCATGAGGGGAGAGAAGAGCTCGCTGGGGGGGAAGAGCTCGCTGTGGGAGAGAGGAGCTTGCGAGGGGAGAGAGGAGCTCACGGCGGGAGAGAGGAGATCACGAGGGGCGAGAGGAGCTCGTAGGGGGAGAGAGGACCTCACTGAGGGAGAGAGTAGCTCAAGAGGGGGATAGGTGCTAGCGAGGGGATAGATGAGCTCGCAGGGGGAGAGAGGAGTTCGCAGGGGGGAGAGAGGAGCTTGCTGGGGGAGAAAAGAGGTGGCTGGGGGAGAGAGGAGCTTGCAAGGAGAGAGAGGAGCTCATGGGGGGAGTGAAGAGATCATGAGGGGAGAGAGGAGCTTGCTGGGGGAGAGAGGAGATAATGAGGGAAGGGAGGAGCTTGCAGGGGAGAGAGGAGATTGTGGGGGGAGAGAGGGGCTTGCAGGGGAGAGAGGAGATCGTGGGGGGAGAGAGGTGCTTGCGAGGGGAGAGGGGGCTCGTGAGGTGAGAGAGGAGATCGCAGGTGGGGAGAGGAGCTTGTGAGGGGAGAGAGGAGCACGCAGGGGGAGAGAGGAGTTCGTAGGGGGGAGAGAGGAGCTCACTGGGGGAGGGAGGAAATTGCCCAGGGAGAGAGGGTCTCGGGAGGGGAGAGAGCAGCTCTTGCGGGGAGAGAGATGCTCACTGGTGGACAGAGCAGCTTCAGGGAGAAAGAGAAGCTCGCGAGGGGAGAGAGGAGCTCACGAGGGGAGACAGGAGCTCGCGAGGGAAGAGAGGAGATCGTGGGGGGAGAGAGGAGATCATGAGGGAAGAGAGGAGCTCACGAGGGGAGAGAGGAGCTCACTGGGGCAGAGGGGAGATCGTGCGGGGAGAGAGGAGCTCGTGGGGGGAGAGGGGAGCTCGCTGGGGGAGAGAGGGGCACGCGAGGGATGAGAGGAGCTCACGAGGGGAAAGAGGAGATCGCGAGGGGAGAGAGGAGCTCGCGGGGGAGAGGAGAGCTCGCTGGGGGAGAGGGGAGCTCGCTGGGGGAGAGAGGAGCTCGCTGGGGGAGAAAAGAGCTCGCTGGGGGAGAGAGATGCTCACGGGGGGAGAGAGGGGCTCGCGAGGTCAGAGAGGAGCTCGCAGGGGGAGAAAGGAGATTGTAGGGGGAGAGAGGAGATCGCTGGGGGAGAGAGGAGCTCATGAGGGGAGAGATGATCTCCCAGGGGGAGAGAGGAGCTCGCCGGGGGAGAGAGGAGCTCGCTGGGGGAGAATAGAGCTTGCTGGGGGAGAGAGGAGCTTGCGAGGAAAGAGAGGAGCTCACGGGGGGAGTGAGGACATCATGAGGGGAGAGAGGAGCTCATGAGGGGAGAGAGGATCTCCCACAGGGAGATAGGAGATCGCTGGGGGAGAGAGGAGCTCGCTGGGGGAGAGAGGATCTTGCTGGGGGAGAAAAGAGCTCGCTGGGGGAGAGAGGAGCTTGCAAGGAGAGAAAGGAAGTCACGGGGGGAGTGAAGAGATCATGAGGGGAGAGAGGAGCTCGCTGGGGGAGAGAAGAGCTCGCTGGGGAGAGAGGAGATTGCGAGGGGAGAGAGTAGTTCATGGGGGAGAGAGGAGCTCGCAGAGTAGAGAGGAGATCGTGCGGGGAGAGAGGAGTTGCGTGGGGAGAGAGGGGCTCACGAGGGGAGACAGGAGCTCACGGGGGGAGAGAGGAGCTCGCTGGGGGAGAGAGGAGATCATGGGGGGAGAGAGTAGCTCGCGGGGTGAGGGAGGAGCTCACGGGGAGAGAGGAGATCATGGGGTGAGAGAGGAGCTTGCGAGGGGAGAGTGGGTCTCGCGAAGGGAGAGAGGAGCTCACGGGGGAGAGAGTAGCTCGCTGAGGGGGAGAAGATCTCACGGGGGAAGAGAGAAGCTTGCGGGGGGAGAGAGGAGCTTACGGGGAGACAGTAGCTTGCGAGGGGAGAGAGGGGCTCGCGAGGGGAGTGAGGAGCTCACGGGGGGAGAGAGGAGCTCACTGGGGGAGAGAGGAGCCCACGGGGGGAGGGAGAAGCTCGTGGGAGGAGAGTGGAGCTCACGGGGGAGACAGGAGCTTGTGAGGGGAGAGAGGGGCTTGCGGGGTGAGAGTGGAGCTCGCGAGGGGAGAGAGGAGCTCACAAGGGGAGAGAGGAGCTGACGAGGGCAGAGAGGAGCTTGCGGGGGGAGAGAGGAGCTCGCCAGTGGAGGGAGGAGCTCACGAGGGGAGCGAGGAGCTCGCAGGGGGAGAGGGGGGCTTGCAAAGTCAGAGAGGAGCTTGAGGGAGGAGAGAGGTGCTCATGATGGAGAGAGCAGCTCACGAGGGGAGAGAGAAGCTTGCAGGGGGAGAGAGGGGCTCGCGAGTTCAGAGAGGAGCTTGCAGGGGGAGAGATGAATCGTAAGGGGAGGGAGGATCTCCCGGGGGGAGAGAGGAGCTCGCTGGGGGAGAGTGCAGCTCCCGATGGGAGAGAGTAGCTCGCTGGGGGTGAGAGGAGCTCGCTGGGGGAGAGAGGAGCTCGCGAGGGGAGAAAGGGGCTCATGGGGGGAGAGAGGAGTTCTCTGGTGGAGAGAGGATCTCGCTGGGGGAGAGAGGAGCTTGCGAGGGGAGAGAGGAGCTCATGGAGGGAGGGAGGAGGTCATGAGGGGTGAGAGGAGCTCACGGGGGGAGAGAGAAGCTCGTGGGGGGAGAGAGGAGCTCACGGGGAGACAGGAGCTTGCAAGGGGAGAGAGGGGCTCGCAGGGTGAGAGAGGAGCTTGCGAGGTAAGAGAGGAGCTCGAGGGGGGAAGAGAGGAGCTCATGGAGGAGAGAGCAGCTCACGAGGGGAGAGAGAAGCTTACGGGTGTGAGAGGGGCTCGCGAGGTCAGAGACGAGCTCGCAGGGGGAGAGAGGAAATTGTAGGGGGAGAGAGGAGCTCGCTGGGGTATAGAGGAGCTCATGAGGGGAGAGAAGAGCTCACTGGGGGGGAAGAGCTCGCTGTGGGAGAGAGGAGCTTGCGAGGGGAGAGAGGAGCTCACGGGGGGAGAGAGGAGATAAGGAGGGGAGAGAGGAGTTCGCAGGGGAGGCAGGAGTTTGTAGAGGGGAGAGAGGAGCTCACTGGGGGAGAGAGGAGATAACGAGGGGAGAGAGGAGCTCGCTGGGGGAGAGAAGTGCTCGCTGGGGAGAGAGGAGCTTGCGAGGAGAGAGAGGAGCTCACGAGCGGAGAGAGGAGATAATGAGGGAAGGGAGGAGCTTGCAGGGGCGAGAGGAGATCGTGGGCAGAAAGAGGAGCTTGCAGGGGAGAGAGGAGATCGTGGGGGGAGAGAGGTGCTTGCGAGGTGAGAGAGGGGCTCATGAGGGGAGAGAGGAGTTCGTAGGGGGGAGGGAGGAGCTCACTGGGGGGAGAGGAACTTGCCCAGGGAGAGAGGGTCTTGGGAGGGGATAGTAGAGCTCTTGCGGGGAGAGAGAAGCTCACTGGTGGAGAGAGCAGCTTGAGGGAGGAAGAGACTGGCTCACAAGGGGAGAGAGAAGCTCGTGAGTGGAGAGAGGAGCTTACGAGGGGAGACAGGAGCTCGCGAGGGGAGAGAGGAGATCGTGGGGGGAGAGAGGAGCTCATGAGGGAAGAGAGGAGCTCACGAGGGGAGAGAGGAGCTCACTGGAGGAAAGAGGACATTGTGGGGGGAGAGAGGAGCTCGTGGGGGGAGAGAGGAGCTCACTGGGGGAGAGAGGAGCTCGCTGGGGGAGAGAGGAGCTCGCTGGGTGAGATAAGAGCTCGCTAGGGGAGAGAGAAGCTCGTGGGGGGAGAGTGGGGCTCACGAGGTCAGAGTGGAGCTCGCAGGGGGAGAGAGGAGATCGTAGGGGGAGAGAGGAGCTCGCTGGGGGAGAGAGGAGCTCGCTGGGGGAGAGAGGAGCTCGCTGGCTGAGATAAGAGCTCGCTAGGGGAGAGAGATGCTCGTGGGGGGAGAGTGGGGCTCGCGAGGTCAGAGTGGAGCTCGCAGGGGGAGAGAGGAGATCGTAGGGGGAGAGAGGAGCTCACTGGGGGAGAGAGGAGCTCATGAGGGGAGAGAGGATCTTCCACGGGGAGATAGGAGCTTGCTGGGGGAGAGAGCAGCTCGCTGGGGTAGAGAGGAGCTCACGGGGGGAGAGAGGAGCTCGCTGGGGGAGAGAGGAGCTCACGGGGGGAGAGAGAAGCTCACGGGGGGAGAGAGTAGCTCACCGGGAGGGAGCAGCTTGCGAGGCGAGAGAGGAGCTCGTGAGGGGAGAGGGGGCTGGCGGGGTGTGAGAGGAGCTTCCGAGGTCAGAGAGGAGCTCGAGGGGGGAGAGAGGAGCTCATGGGGGAGAGAGCAGCTCACGAGGGGAGAGAAAAGCTCGCAGGGGGAGAGAGGGGCTCGCGAGGTCAGAGAGGAGCTCACAGGGGGTGAGAGGAAATTGTAGGTGGAGAGAGGAGCTCGCTGGGGGAGAGGTGCTCATGAGGGGAGAGAAGAGCTCGCTGGGGGTGAGAGGAGCTCGCTGGGGAGAGAGGAGCTCAAAGGGGGAGAAAAGAGCTCGCTGGGGAGAGAGAAGCTCACGGGGGGAGAGAGGGGCTCATGAGGGGAGAGAGGAGATCATGAGGGAAGAGAGGAGCTCACAGGGTAGAGAGGGGATCGTGCGGGGAGAGAGGAGCTTGTGTGGGGAGAGAGGGGCTCGCGAGGGGAGAGAAGAGCTCACGGGGGGAGAGAGGATCTCACCGGGGGAGAGAGGAGATCATGCGGGGAGCGAGATGTTCATGGGGGGAGAGAGGAGCTCATGGGGGTTAGAGGAGATCGTGGGGGGAGAGAGGAGCTCATGGGGGTTAGAGGAGATCGTGGGGGGAGAGAGGAGCTCACTGGTGGAGAGAGGGGATCGCGAGGGGAGAGAGGAGTTCACGAGGGGAAAGAGGAGCTCGTGAGGGGAGAGAGGAGCTCGCGGGGGGAGAGAGGAGCTCGCTGGGGGAGAGAAGTGCTCGCTGGGGAGAGAGGAGCTTGCGAGGAGAGAGAGGAGCTCACGAGCGGAGAGAGGAGATAATGAGGGAAGGGAGGAGCTTGCAGGGGCGAGAGGAGATCGTGGGCAGAAAGAGGAGCTTGCAGGGGAGAGAGGAGATCGTGGGGGGAGAGAGGTGCTTGCGAGGTGAGAGAGGGGCTCATGAGGGGAGAGAGGAGTTCGTAGGGGGGAGGGAGGAGCTCACTGGGGGGAGAGGAACTTGCCCAGGGAGAGAGGGTCTTGGGAGGGGATAGTAGAGCTCTTGCGGGGAGAGAGAAGCTCACTGGTGGAGAGAGCAGCTTGAGGGAGGAAGAGACTGGCTCACAAGGGGAGAGAGAAGCTCGTGAGTGGAGAGAGGAGCTTACGAGGGGAGACAGGAGCTCGCGAGGGGAGAGAGGAGATCGTGGGGGGAGAGAGGAGCTCATGAGGGAAGAGAGGAGCTCACGAGGGGAGAGAGGAGCTCACTGGAGGAAAGAGGACATTGTGGGGGGAGAGAGGAGCTCGTGGGGGGAGAGAGGAGCTCACTGGGGGAGAGAGGAGCTCGCTGGGGGAGAGAGGAGCTCGCTGGGTGAGATAAGAGCTCGCTAGGGGAGAGAGAAGCTCGTGGGGGGAGAGTGGGGCTCGCGAGGTCAGAGTGGAGCTCGCAGGGGGAGAGAGGAGATCGTAGGGGGAGAGAGGAGCTCGCTGGGGGAGAGAGGAGCTCGCTGGGGGAGAGAGGAGCTCGCTGGCTGAGATAAGAGCTCGCTAGGGGAGAGAGATGCTCGTGGGGGGAGAGTGGGGCTCGCGAGGTCAGAGTGGAGCTCGCAGGGGGAGAGAGGAGATCGTAGGGGGAGAGAGGAGCTCACTGGGGGAGAGAGGAGCTCATGAGGGGAGAGAGGATCTTCCACGGGGAGATAGGAGCTTGCTGGGGGAGAGAGCAGCTCGCTGGGGTAGAGAGGAGCTCACGGGGGGAGAGAGGAGCTCGCTGGGGGAGAGAGGAGCTCACGGGGGGAGAGAGAAGCTCACGGGGGGAGAGAGTAGCTCACCGGGAGGGAGCAGCTTGCGAGGCGAGAGAGGAGCTCGTGAGGGGAGAGGGGGCTGGCGGGGTGTGAGAGGAGCTTCCGAGGTCAGAGAGGAGCTCGAGGGGGGAGAGAGGAGCTCATGGGGGAGAGAGCAGCTCACGAGGGGAGAGAAAAGCTCGCAGGGGGAGAGAGGGGCTCGCGAGGTCAGAGAGGAGCTCACAGGGGGTGAGAGGAAATTGTAGGTGGAGAGAGGAGCTCGCTGGGGGAGAGGTGCTCATGAGGGGAGAGAAGAGCTCGCTGGGGGTGAGAGGAGCTCGCTGGGGAGAGAGGAGCTCAAAGGGGGAGAAAAGAGCTCGCTGGGGAGAGAGAAGCTCACGGGGGGAGAGAGGGGCTCATGAGGGGAGAGAGGAGATCATGAGGGAAGAGAGGAGCTCACAGGGTAGAGAGGGGATCGTGCGGGGAGAGAGGAGCTTGTGTGGGGAGAGAGGGGCTCGCGAGGGGAGAGAAGAGCTCACGGGGGGAGAGAGGATCTCACCGGGGGAGAGAGGAGATCATGCGGGGAGCGAGATGTTCATGGGGGGAGAGAGGAGCTCATGGGGGTTAGAGGAGATCGTGGGGGGAGAGAGGAGCTCATGGGGGTTAGAGGAGATCGTGGGGGGAGAGAGGAGCTCACTGGTGGAGAGAGGGGATCGCGAGGGGAGAGAGGAGTTCACGAGGGGAAAGAGGAGCTCGTGAGGGGAGAGAGGAGCTCGCGGGGGGAGAGTAGAGCTCGCTGGGGGAGAGAGGAGCTCAGTGGGGGAGAGTGGATCTCGCTGGGGGAGAAAAGAGCTCGCTAGGGGAGAGAGAAGCTCGTGGGGGGAGAGAGCGGCTCGTGAGGTCAGATGGAGCTCACAGGGGGAGAGAGGAGATGGGAGGGGGAGAGAGGAGCTCGCTGGGGGAGAGAGGAGCTCATGAGGGGATAGAGGAGCTCACGGGGGGAGAGAGGAGCTCGCTGGGGGAGAGAGGAACTCACGGGGGGAGAGAAAAACTCATGTGGGGAGAGAGGAGCTCACGTGGGGAGAGAGGAGATCATGAGGGAAGAGAGGAGCTTGCAGGGGAGAGAGGAGATCATGGGGGAGAGAGGAGCTCACAGGGGAGAGTGGAGATCATCGGGGGAGAGGGGAGATCATGAGGGAAGAGAGGAGCTCGCAGGGGAGAGAGTAGATCATGGGGGGAGCTTGCGAGGGGAGGGAGGATCTTGCGAGAGGAGAGAAGATCACACGGAGGGAGAGAGGAGACCATGATGGGAGAGAGGAGCCCGTAGGGGGGAGAGAAGAGCTTGCTGGGGTGAGAGGGGCTTGCGAGGGGCAAAAGGAGCTCGCGGGGGTAGAGAGGAGCTCACGGGGGGAGTGGGGAGCTCGCTGGGGGAGAGAGGAGCTCACGGGGGGAGAGAGAAGCTCACGGGGGGAGAGAGTAGCTCACCGGGAGTGAGGAGCTTGCGAGGCGAGAGAGGAGCTCGTGAGGGGAGAGGGGGTTGGCGGGGTGTGAGAGGAGCTTCCGAGGTCAGAGAGGAGCTCGAGGGGGGAGAGAGGAGCTCATGGGGGAGAGAGCAGCTCACGAGGGGAGAGAAAAGCTCGCAGGGGGAGAGAGGGGCTCGCGAGGTCAGAGAGGAGCTCACAGGGGGAGAGAGGAAATTGTAGGTGGAGAGAGGAGCTCGCTGGGGGAGAGGTGCTCATGAGGGGAGAGAAGAGCTCGCTGGGGGAGAGAGGAGCTCGCTGGGGAGAGAGGAGCTCGCTGGGGGAGAAAAGAGCTCGCTGGGGAGAGAGAAGCTCACGGGGGAGAGAGGGGCTCATGAGGGGAGAGAGGAGATCATGAGGGAAGAGAGGAGCTCACAGGGTAGAGAGGGGATCGTGCGGGGAGAGAGGAGCTTGTGTGGGGAGAGAGGGGCTCGCGAGGGGAGAGAAGAGCTCACGGGGGGAGAGAGGATCTCACCGGGGGAGAGAGGAGATCATGCGGGGAGAGAGATGTTCGTGGGGGGAGAGAGGAGCTCATGGGGTTTAGAGGAGATCGTGGGGGGAGAGAGGAGCTCATGGGGGTTAGAGGAGATCGTGGGGGGAGAGAGGAGCTCACTGGTGGAGAGAGGGGATCGTGAGGGGAGAGAGGAGTTCACGAGGGGAAAGAGGAGCTCGTGAGGGGAGAGAGGAGCTCGCTGGGGGAGAGTAGAGCTCGCTGGGGGAGAGAGGAGCTCAGTGGGGGAGAGAGGATCTCGCTGGGGGAGAAAAGAGCTCGCTAGGGGAGAGAGAAGCTCGTGGGGGGAGAGAGCGGCTCGTGAGGTCAGATGGAGCTCGCAGGGGGAGAGAGGAGATGGGAGGGGGAGAGAGGAGCTCGCTGGGGGAGAGAGGAGCTCATGAGGGGATAGAGGAGCTCACGGGGGGAGAGAGGAGCTCGCTGGGGGAGAGAGGAACTCACGGGGGGAGAGAAAAACTCACGTGGGGAGAGAGGAGCTCACGTGGGGAGAGAGGAGATCATGAGGGAAGAGAGGAGCTTGCAGGGGAGAGAGGAGATCATGGGGGAGAGAGGAGCTCACAGGGGAGAGAGGAGATCATCGGGGGAGAGAGGAGATCATGAGGGAAGAGAGGAGCTCGCAGGGGAGAGAGTAGATCATGGGGGGAGCTTGCGAGGGGAGGGAGGATCTTGCGAGAGGAGAGAAGATCTCACGGAGGGAGAGAGGAGACCATGATGGGAGAGAGGAGCCCGTAGGGGGGAGAGAGGAGCTTGCTGGGGTGAGAGGGGCTTGCGAGGGGCAAAAGGAGCTCGCGGGGGGAGAGAGGGGCTCGCGGGGGGAGAGAGGAGCTCGCGGGGGGAGAGAGGAGCTCGCTGGGGGAGAGAGGAGGTCACGGGGGAGAGAGAAGCTCGCGGGGGGAGGGAGGAGCTCATGGGGAGAGAGGAGCTTGCGAGGGGAGAGAGGAGCTCGCGAGGGGAGAGAGCGGCTTGCGGGGTGAGAGAGGAGCTTGCGAGGTCAGAGAGGAGCCGAGGGGGGAGAGAGGAGCTCATGGGGGAGAGAGAAGCTCGCAGGGGGAGGGAGGAAATTGTAGGGGGAGATAGGAGCTCGCTGGGGGGGAGATTAGCTCATGAGGGGAGAGAAGAGCATGCTGGGGGTGAGGTGAGCTTGCGAGGGGAGAGTGGAGCTCACAGGGGGAGAGAGGATATCACGAGGGGGAGAGGGGCTCATAGGGGGGAGAGAGGAGCTCGCTGGGGGAGAGAGCAGCTCACAGGGGGAGAGAGGAGCTCCTGAGTGGAGAGACAATCTCCCACAGGGAGATAGGAGCTTGCTGGGGGAGAGAGGAGCTCGCTGGGGGAGAGAGAAGCTCACGGAGGGAGAGAGGAGCTCGCTGGGGGAGAGAAGAGCTCATGAGAGGAGAGAGGATTTTCCACGGGGAGATAGGAGCTCGCTGGGGGAGAGGGCAGCTCACTGGGGTAGAGAGGAGCTCACGGGGGGAGAGAGTAGCTCGCTGGGGGAAGAGAGGAGCTCACGGGGGGAGAGAGAAGCTCACGGGGGGAGAGAGTAGCTCACCGGGAGTGAGGAGCTTGCGAGGCGAGAGAGGAGCTCGTGAGGGGAGAGGGGGCTGGCGGGGTGTGAGAGGAGCTTCCGAGGTCAGAGAGGAGCTCGAGGGGGGAGAGAGGAGCTCATGGGGGAGAGAGCAGCTCACGAGGGGAGAGAAAAGCTCGCAGGGGGAGAGAGAGGGGCTCGCGAGGTCAGAGAGGAGCTCACAGGGGGAGAGAGGAAATTGTAGGTGGAGAGAGGAGCTCGCTGGGGGAGAGGTGCTCATGAGGGGAGAGAAGAGCTCGCTGGGGGAGAGAGGAGCTCGCTGGGGAGAGAGGAGCTCGCTGGGGGAGAAAAGAGCTCGCTGGGGAGAGAGAAGCTCACGAGGGGAGAGAGGGGCTCATGAGGGGAGAGAGGAGATCATGAGGGAAGAGAGGAGCTCACAGGGTAGAGAGGGGATCGTGCGGGGAGAGAGTAGCTTGTGTGGGGAGAGAGGGGCTCGTGAGGGGAGAGAAGAGCTCACGGGGGGAGAGAGGATCTCACCGGGGGAGAGAGGAGATCATGCGGGGAGAGAGATGTTCGTGGGGGGAGAGAGGAGCTCATGGGGGTTAGAGGAGATCGTGGGGGGAGAGAGGAGCTCATGGGGGTTAGAGGAGATCGTGGGGGGAGAGAGGAGCTCACTGGTGGAGAGAGGGGATCGTGAGGGGAGAGAGGAGTTCACGAGGGGAAAGAGGAGCTCGTGAGGGGAGAGAGGAGCTCGCTGGGTGAGAGTAGAGCTCGCTGGGGGAGAGAGGAGCTCAGTGGGGGAGAGAGGATCTCGCTGGGGGAGAAAAGAGCTCGCTAGGGGAGAGAGAAGCTCGTGGGGGGAGAGAGCGGCTCGTGAGGTCAGATGGAGCTCGCAGGGGGAGAGAGGAGATGGGAGGGGGAGAGAGGAGCTCGCTGGGGGAGAGAGGAGCTCATGAGGGGATAGAGGAGCTCACGGGGGGAGAGAGGAGCTCGCTGGGGGAGAGAGGAACTCACGGGGGGAGAGAAAAACTCACGTGGGGAGAGAGGAGCTCACGTGGGGAGAGAGGAGATCATGAGGGAAGAGAGGAGCTTGCAGGGGAGAGAGGAGATCATGGGGGAGAGAGGAGCTCACAGGGGAGAGAGGAGATCATCGGGGGAGAGAGGAGATCATGAGGGAAGAGAGGAGCTCGCAGGGGAGAGAGTAGATCATGGGGGGAGCTTGCGAGGGGAGGGAGGATCTTGCGAGAGGAGAGAAGATCTCACGGAGGGAGAGAGGAGACCATGATGGGAGAGAGGAGCCCGTAGGGGGGAGAGAGGAGCTTGCTGGGGTGAGAGGGGCTTGCGAGGGGCAAAAGGAGCTCGCGGGGGGAGAGAGGGGCTCGCGGGGGGAGAGAGGAGCTCGCGGGGGGAGAGAGGAGCTCGCTGGGGGAGAGAGGAGGTCACGGGGGGAGAGAGAAGCTCGCGGGGGGAGGGAGGAGCTCATGGGGAGAGAGGAGCTTGCGAGGGGAGAGAGGAGCTCGCGAGGGGAGAGAGCGGCTTGCGGGGTGAGAGAGGAGCTTGCGAGGTCAGAGAGGAGCCGAGGGGGGAGAGAGGAGCTCATGGGGGAGAGAGAAGCTCGCAGGGGGAGGGAGGAAATTGTAGGGGGAGATAGGAGCTCGCTGGGGGGGAGATTAGCTCATGAGGGGAGAGAAGAGCATGCTGGGGGTGAGGTGAGCTTGCGAGGGGAGAGTGGAGCTCACAGGGGGAGAGAGGATATCACGAGGGGGAGAGGGGCTCATAGGGGGGAGAGAGGAGCTCGCTGGGGGAGAGAGCAGCTCACAGGGGGAGAGAGGAGCTCCTGAGTGGAGAGACAATCTCCCACAGGGAGATAGGAGCTTGCTGGGGGAGAGAGGAGCTCGCTGGGGGAGAGAGAAGCTCACGGAGGGAGAGAGGAGCTCGCTGGGGGAGAGAAGAGCTCATGAGAGGAGAGAGGATTTTCCACGGGGAGATAGGAGCTCGCTGGGGGAGAGGGCAGCTCACTGGGGTAGAGAGGAGCTCACGGGGGGAGAGAGTAGCTCGCTGGGGGAAGAGAGGAGCTCACAGGGGGAGAGAGAAGCTCACGGGGGGAGAGAGTAGCTCACCGGGAGTGAGGAGCTTGCGAGGCGAGAGAGGAGCTCGTGAGGGGAGAGGGGGCTGGCGGGGTGTGAGAGGAGCTTCCGAGGTCAGAGAGGAGCTCGAGGGGGGAGAGAGGAGCTCATGGGGGAGAGAGCAGCTCACGAGGGGAGAGAAAAGCTCGCAGGGGGAGAGAGGGGCTCGCGAGGTCAGAGAGGAGCTCACAGGGGGAGAGAGGAAATTGTAGGTGGAGAGAGGAGCTCGCTGGGGGAGAGGTGCTCATGAGGGGAGAGAAGAGCTCGCTGGGGGAGAGAGGAGCTCGCTGGGGAGAGAGGAGCTCGCTGGGGGAGAAAAGAGCTCGCTGGGGAGAGAGAAGCTCACGAGGGGAGAGAGGGGCTCATGAGGGGAGAGAGGAGATCATGAGGGAAGAGAGGAGCTCACAGGGTAGAGAGGGGATCGTGCGGGGAGAGAGTAGCTTGTGTGGGGAGAGAGGGGCTCGTGAGGGGAGAGAAGAGCTCACGGGGGGAGAGAGGATCTCACCGGGGGAGAGAGGAGATCATGCGGGGAGAGAGATGTTCGTGGGGGGAGAGAGGAGCTCATGGGGGTTAGAGGAGATCGTGGGGGGAGAGAGGAGCTCATGGGGGTTAGAGGAGATCGTGGGGGGAGAGAGGAGCTCACTGGTGGAGAGAGGGGATCGTGAGGGGAGAGAGGAGTTCACGAGGGGAAAGAGGAGCTCGTGAGGGGAGAGAGGAGCTCGCTGGGGGAGAGTAGAGCTCGCTGGGGGAGAGAGGAGCTCAGTGGGGGAGAGAGGATCTCGCTGGGGGAGAAAAGAGCTCGCTTGGGGAGAGAGAAGCTCGTGGGGGGAGAGAGCGGCTCGTGAGGTCAGATGGAGCTCGCAGGGGGAGAGAGGAGATGGGAGGGGGAGAGAGGAGCTCGCTGGGGGAGAGAGGAGCTCATGAGGGGATAGAGGAGCTCACGGGGGGAGAGAGGAGCTCGCTGGGGGAGAGAGGAACTCACGGGGGGAGAGAAAAACTCACGTGGGGAGAGAGGAGCTCACGTGGGGAGAGAGGAGATCATGAGGGAAGAGAGGAGCTTGCAGGGGAGAGAGGAGATCATGGGGGAGAGAGGAGCTCACAGGGGAGAGAGGAGATCATCGGGGGAGAGAGGAGATCATGAGGGAAGAGAGGAGCTCGCAGGGGAGAGAGTAGATCATGGGGGGAGCTTGCGAGGGGAGGGAGGATCTTGCGAGAGGAGAGAAGATCTCACGGAGGGAGAGAGGAGACCATGATGGGAGAGAGGAGCCCGTAGGGGGGAGAGAGGAGCTTGCTGGGGTGAGAGGGGCTTGCGAGGGGCAAAAGGAGCTCGCGGGGGCAGAGAGGGGCTCGCGGGGGGAGAGAGGAGCTCGCGGGGGGAGAGAGGAGCTCGCTGGGGGAGAGAGGAGGTCACGGGGGGAGAGAGAAGCTCGCGGGGGGAGGGAGGAGCTCATGGGGAGAGAGGAGCTTGCGAGGGGAGAGAGGAGCTCGCGAGGGGAGAGAGCGGCTCGCGGGGTGAGAGAGGAGCTTGCGAGGTCAGAGAGGAGCCGAGGGGGGAGAGAGGAGCTCATGGGGGAGAGAGAAGCTCGCAGGGGGAGGGAGGAAATTGTAGGGGGAGATAGGAGCTCGCTGGGGGGGAGATTAGCTCATGAGGGGAGAGAAGAGCATGCTGGGGGTGAGGTGAGCTTGCGAGGGGAGAGTGGAGCTCACAGGGGGAGAGAGGATATCACGAGGGGGAGAGGGGCTCATAGGGGGGAGAGAGGAGCTCGCTGGGGGAGAGAGCAGCTCACAGGGGGAGAGAGGAGCTCCTGAGTGGAGAGACAATCTCCCACAGGGAGATAGGAGCTTGCTGGGGGAGAGAGGAGCTCGCTGGGGGAGAGAGAAGCTCACGGAGGGAGAGAGGAGCTCGCTGGGGGAGAGAAGAGCTCATGAGAGGAGAGAGGATTTTCCACGGGGAGATAGGAGCTCGCTGGGGGAGAGGGCAGCTCACTGGGGTAGAGAGGAGCTCACGGGGGGAGAGAGTAGCTCGCTGGGGGAAGAGAGGAGCTCACGGGGGGAGAGAGAAGCTCACGGGGGGAGAGAGTAGCTCACCGGGAGTGAGGAGCTTGCGAGGCGAGAGAGGAGCTCGTGAGGGGAGAGGGGGCTGGCGGGGTGTGAGAGGAGCTTCCGAGGTCAGAGAGGAGCTCGAGGGGGGAGAGAGGAGCTCATGGGGGAGAGAGCAGCTCACGAGGGGAGAGAAAAGCTCGCAGGGGGAGAGAGGGGCTCGCGAGGTCAGAGAGGAGCTCACAGGGGGAGAGAGGAAATTGTAGGTGGAGAGAGGAGCTCGCTGGGGGAGAGGTGCTCATGAGGGGAGAGAAGAGCTCGCTGGGGGAGAGAGGAGCTCGCTGGGGAGAGAGGAGCTCGCTGGGGGAGAAAAGAGCTCGCTGGGGAGAGAGAAGCTCACGAGGGGAGAGAGGGGCTCATGAGGGGAGAGAGGAGATCATGAGGGAAGAGAGGAGCTCACAGGGTAGAGAGGGGATCGTGCGGGGAGAGAGTAGCTTGAGTGGGGAGAGAGGGGCTCGTGAGGGGAGAGAAGAGCTCACGGGGGGAGAGAGGAGCTCACCGGGGGAGAGAGGAGATCATGCGGGGAGAGAGATGTTCGTGGGGGGAGAGAGGAGCTCATGGGGGTTAGAGGAGATCGTGGGGGGAGAGAGGAGCTCATGGGGGTTAGAGGAGATCGTGGGGGGAGAGAGGAGCTCACTGGTGGAGAGAGGGGATCGCGAGGGGAGAGAGGAGTTCACGAGGGGAAAGAGGAGCTCGTGAGGGGAGAGAGGAGCTCGCGGGGTGAGAGTAGAGCTCGCTGGGGGAGAGAGGAGCTCAGTGGGGGAGAGAGGATCTCGCTGGGGGAGAAAAGAGCTCGCTAGGGGAGAGAGAAGCTCGTGGGGGGAGAGAGCGGCTCGTGAGGTCAGATGAGCTCGCAGGGGGAGAGAGGAGATGGGAGGGGGAGAGAGGAGCTCGCTGGGGGAGAGAGGAGCTCATGAGGGGATAGAGGAGCTCACGGGGGGAGAGAGGAGCTCACGGGGGGAGAGAGGAGCTCGCTGGGGGAGAGAGGAACTCACGGGGGGAGAGAAAAACTCACGTGGGGAGAGATGAGCTCACGTGGGGAGAGAGGAGATCATGAGGGAAGAGAGGAGCTTGCAGGGGAGAGAGGAGATCATGGGGGAGAGAGGAGCTCACAGGGGAGAGAGGAGATCATCGGGGGAGAGAGGAGATCATGAGGGAAGAGAGGAGCTCGCAGGGGAGAGAGTAGATCATGGGGGGAGCTTGCGAGGGGAGGGAGGATCTTGCGAGAGGAGAGAAGATCTCACGGAGGGAGAGAGGAGACCATGATGGGAGAGAGGAGCCCGTAGGGGGGGAGAGAGGAGCTTGCTGGGGTGAGAGGGGCTTGCGAGGGGCAAAAGGAGCTCGCGGGGGGAGAGAGGAGCTCGCGGGGGGAGAGAGGAGCTCGCGGGGGGAGAGAGGAGCTCGCGAGGGGAGAGAGCGGCTCGCGGGGTGAGAGAGGAGCTTGCGAGGTCAGAGAGGAGCCGAGGGGGGAGAGAGGAGCTCATGGGGGAGAGAGAAGCTCGCAGGGGGAGGGAGGAAATTGTCGGGGAGATAGGAGCTCGCTGGGGGGGAGATTAGCTCATGAGGGGAGAGAAGAGCATGCTGGGGGTGAGGGGAGCTTGCGAGGGGAGAGTGGAGCTCACAGGGGGAGAGAGGATATCACGAGGGGAGAGAGGGGCTCATAGGGGGGAGAGAGGAGCTCGCTGGGGGAGAGAGCAGCTCACAGGGAGAGAGAGGAGCTCCTGAGTGGAGAGACAATCTCCCACAGGGAGATAGGAGCTTGCTGGGGGAGAGAGGAACTCGCTGGGGGAGAGAGAAGCTCACGGAGGGAGAGAGGAGCTCACTGGGGGAGAGAAGAGCTCGCTGGGGAGAGTGGAGCTTGCAAGGGGAGAGTGGAGCTCACAGGGGGAGAGAGGAGATCCTGAGGGAAGAGAGGAGTTCGCAGGGGAGAGAGTAGATCATGGGGGGAGAGAGGAGCTCACAGTGGAGAGAGGAGATCATGAAAGGAGTGAGGAGCTCACAGGGGAGAGAGGAGATTGTCGGGGGTGAGAGGAGCTCACAGGGAGAGAGGAGATCGTGGGGGGAGAGAGAAGATCATGAGGGAAGAGAGGAGCTCTCAGGGGAGAGAGTAGATCATAGGGGGAGAGAGGAGCTCACAGGGGAGAGAGGAGATCGTGGGTGGAGAGTGGAAATCATGAGGGAAGAGAGGAGCTCGCAGGGGAGAGAATAGATCATGGGGGGAGAGAGGAGCTCACAGGGGAGAGAGGAGATTGTGGGGTGAGAGAGGAGATCATGAGGGAAGAGAGGAGCTCGCAGGGGAGAGTGCAGATCATGGGGGGAGAGAGGAGCTCACAGGGGAGAGAGGGAGATTGTGGGTGGAGAGAGGAGATCATGAGGGAAGAGAGGAGCCTCGCAGGGTGAGTGCAGATCATGGGGGGAGAGAGGAGCTCACAGGGGAGAGATGAGATCGTGGGGGGAGAGAGGAGCTCACAGGGGAGAGAGGAGATCATGTGGGGAGAGAGGAGCTTGCAAGGGGAGGGAGGAGCTCGCGGGGTGAGAGAGGAGCTTGCGAGATAAGAGAGTGGCTCGCGAGGGGAGAGAGTAGCTGGCGGGGGAGAGAGGAGATTGTGAGGGGAGAGAGGAGCTCGCTGGGGAGAGAAGAGCTCGCTGGGGAGGGAGGAGCTTATGAGGAGAGAAGAGGAGCTCACGAGGGAGAGAGGAGATAATGAGGGAAGGGAGGAGCTTGCAGGGGCGAGAGGAGATCGTGGGGGAGAGAGGAGCTTGCAGGGGAGAGAGGAGATCGTGGGGGAGAGAAGGTGCTTGCGAGATGAGAGAGGGGCTCGCGAGGGGGAGAGAGGAGCTCGCGGGGGGAGAGAGGAGATTGTGAGGGGAGAGAGGAGCTCACAGGGGGAGAGCAGAGTTCGTAGGGGGAATGATGTGCTCACTGGGGGAGAGAGGAACTTGCCCAGGGAGAGAGGGTCTTGGGAGGGAATAGAGGAGCTCTTGCAGGGAGAGAGAAGCTCACTGGTGGAGAGAGGAGCTCACAAGGGGAGACAGGAGCTCGCGAGTGGAGAGAGGAGATCGTGGGGGGAGAGAGGAGCTCATGAGGGAAGAGAGGAGCTCACTGGGGAAAGAGGAAATTGTGGGGGGAGTGAGGAACTCGTGGGGGGAGAGAGGAGCTCACTGGGGGAGAGAGGGGCTTGCGAGGGGAGAGAGGAGCTCACGAGGGGAAAGAGGAGCTCGTGAGGGGAGAGAGGAGCTCGTGGGGGGAGAGAAGAACTCGCTGGGGGAGAGAGGAGCTCGCTGGGGAGAGAGGAGCTCGCTGGGTGAGAAAAGAGCTCGCTAGGGGAGAGAGAAGCTCGTGGTGAGAGAGGGGCTCGTGAGGTCAGAGTGGAGCTCGCAGGGGAGAGAGGATCTCCCACGGGGAGATAGGAGCTTGCTGGGGGAGAGAGGAGCTCGCTGGGGGAGAGAGGAGCTCGCGGGGGTAGAGAGGAGCTCACTGGGGGAGAGAGGAGCTCACGGGGGGAGAGAGAAGCTTGCGGTGGGAGAGAGTAGCACACCGGGAGTGAGGAGCTTGCGAGGGAGAGAGAGGAGCTCATGAGGGGAGAGAGGGGCTCGCAGGGTGAGAGAGGAGCTTGCGAGGTCAGAGAGGAGCTCGAGGGGGGAGAGAGGAGCTCATGGGGGAGAGTGCAGCTCACGAGGGGAGAGAGAAGCTCGCAGTGGGAGAGAGGGGCTCGCGAGGTCAGAGAGCAGCTCACAGGGGGAGAGAGGAAATTGTAGGGGAGCGAGGAGCTCGCTGGGGGAGATTAGCTCATGAGGGGAGAGAAGAGCATGCTGGGGGTGAGGGGAGCTTGCGAGGGGAGAGTGGAGCTCACAGGGGGAGAGAGGATATCACGAGGGGAGAGAGGGGCTCATAGGGGGGAGAGAGGAGCTCGCTGGGGGAGAGAGCAGCTCACAGGGAGAGAGAGGAGCTCCTGAGTGGAGAGACAATCTCCCACAGGGAGATAGGAGCTTGCTGGGGGAGAGAGGAACTCGCTGGGGGAGAGAGAAGCT
Source organism: Somniosus microcephalus (assembly GCF_052327205.1). Classification (NCBI taxonomy): domain Eukaryota; kingdom Metazoa; phylum Chordata; class Chondrichthyes; order Squaliformes; family Somniosidae; genus Somniosus; species Somniosus microcephalus. The sequence goes on from NC_140992.1 coordinate 161,815,635, forward strand.
CACGGAGGGAGAGAGGAGCTCACTGGGGGAGAGAAGAGCTCGCTGGGGAGAGTGGAGCTTGCAAGGGGAGAGTGGAGCTCACAGGGGGAGAGAGGAGATCCTGAGGGAAGAGAGGAGTTCGCAGGGGAGAGAGTAGATCATGGGGGGAGAGAGGAGCTCACAGTGGAGAGAGGAGATCATGAAAGGAGTGAGGAGCTCACAGGGGAGAGAGGAGATTGTCGGGGGTGAGAGGAGCTCACAGGGGAGAGAGGAGATCGTGGGGGGAGAGAGAAGATCATGAGGGAAGAGAGGAGCTCTCAGGGGAGAGAGTAGATCATAGGGGGAGAGAGGAGCTCACAGGGGAGAGAGGAGATCGTGGGTGGAGAGTGGAAATCATGAGGGAAGAGAGGAGCTCGCAGGGGAGAGAATAGATCATGGGGGGAGAGAGGAGCTCACAGGGGAGAGAGGAGATTGTGGGGTGAGAGAGGAGATCATGAGGGAAGAGAGGAGCTCGCAGGGGAGAGTGCAGATCATGGGGGGAGAGAGGAGCTCACAGGGGAGAGAGGAGATTGTGGGTGGAGAGAGGAGATCATGAGGGAAGAGAGGAGCTCGCAGGGTGAGTGCAGATCATGGGGGGAGAGAGGAGCTCACAGGGGAGAGATGAGATCGTGGGGGGAGAGAGGAGCTCACAGGGGAGAGAGGAGATCATGTGGGGAGAGAGGAGCTTGCAAGGGGAGGGAGGAGCTCGCGGGGTGAGAGAGGAGCTTGCGAGATAAGAGAGTGGCTCGCGAGGGGAGAGAGTAGCTGGCGGGGGGAGAGAGGAGATTGTGAGGGGAGAGAGGAGCTCGCTGGGGGAGAGAAGAGCTCGCTGGGGAGGGAGGAGCTTATGAGGAGAGAGAGGAGCTCACGAGGGGAGAGAGGAGATAATGAGGGAAGGGAGGAGCTTGCAGGGGCGAGAGGAGATCGTGGGGGGAGAGAGGAGCTTGCAGGGGAGAGAGGAGATCGTGGGGGGAGAAAGGTGCTTGCGAGATGAGAGAGGGGCTCGCGAGGGGAGAGAGGAGCTCGCGGGGGGAGAGAGGAGATTGTGAGGGGAGAGAGGAGCTCACAGGGGGAGAGCAGAGTTCGTAGGGGGAATGATGTGCTCACTGGGGGAGAGAGGAACTTGCCCAGGGAGAGAGGGTCTTGGGAGGGAATAGAGGAGCTCTTGCAGGGAGAGAGAAGCTCACTGGTGGAGAGAGGAGCTCACAAGGGGAGACAGGAGCTCGCGAGTGGAGAGAGGAGATCGTGGGGGGAGAGAGGAGCTCATGAGGGAAGAGAGGAGCTCACTGGGGGAAAGAGGAAATTGTGGGGGGAGTGAGGAACTCGTGGGGGGAGAGAGGAGCTCACTGGGGGAGAGAGGGGCTTGCGAGGGGAGAGAGGAGCTCACGAGGGGAAAGAGGAGCTCGTGAGGGGAGAGAGGAGCTCGTGGGGGGAGAGAAGAACTCGCTGGGGGAGAGAGGAGCTCGCTGGGGAGAGAGGAGCTCGCTGGGTGAGAAAAGAGCTCGCTAGGGGAGAGAGAAGCTCGTGGTGAGAGAGGGGCTCGTGAGGTCAGAGTGGAGCTCGCAGGGGGAGAGAGGATCTCCCACGGGGAGATAGGAGCTTGCTGGGGGAGAGAGGAGCTCGCTGGGGGAGAGAGGAGCTCGCGGGGGTAGAGAGGAGCTCACTGGGGGAGAGAGGAGCTCACGGGGGGAGAGAGAAGCTTGCGGTGGGAGAGAGTAGCACACCGGGAGTGAGGAGCTTGCGAGGGGAGAGAGGAGCTCATGAGGGGAGAGAGGGGCTCGCAGGGTGAGAGAGGAGCTTGCGAGGTCAGAGAGGAGCTCGAGGGGGGAGAGAGGAGCTCATGGGGGAGAGTGCAGCTCACGAGGGGAGAGAGAAGCTCGCAGTGGGAGAGAGGGGCTCGCGAGGTCAGAGAGCAGCTCACAGGGGGAGAGAGGAAATTGTAGGGGAGCGAGGAGCTCGCTGGGGGAGAGGAGCTCATGAGGGGAGAGAAGAGCTCGCTGGGGGAGAGAGGAGCTCGCTGGGGGAGAGAGAAGCTCGCGCGGGGAGAGAGGGGCTCATGAGGGGAGAGAGGAGATCATGAGGGAAGAGAGGAGCTCGCAGGGTAGAGAGGAGATCATGCGGGGAGAGAGGAGCTTGTGTGGGGAGAGAGGGGCTCACCGGGGGAGAGAGGAGATCATGGGGGGAGAGAGAAGCTCGCGGGGGGAGAGAGGAGCTCACGGGGGAGAGAGGAGATCGTGGGGGGTGAGAGGAGCTCACTTGGGGAGAGAGGGGATCGCGAGGGGAGAGAGGAGTTCACGAGGGGAAAGAGCTCGTGAGGGGAGAGAGGAGCTTGCGGGGGGAGAGAAGAGCTCGCTGGGGGAGAAAGAAGCTCACTGGGGGAGAGAGGATCTCGCTGGGGGAGAAAAGAGCCCGCTAGCAGAGAGAGAAGTTCGTGGGGGGAGAGAGCGGCTCGCGAGGTCAGATGGAGCTCGCAGGGGGAGAGAGGAGATGGTAGGGGGAGAGAGGAGCTCGCTGGGGGAGAGAGGAGCTCATGAGGGGAGAGAGGATCTCCCACAGGGGGAGAGAGGATTTCTCTGGTGGAGAGAGGTGCTCGCTGTGGGAGAGAAGAGCTCGCTTGGGAGATAGGAGCTTGCGAGGGGAGACAGGAGCTCACGGGGGGAGAGCGGAGATCATGAGGGAAGAGAGGAGCTCGCTGGGAGAGAGGAGATCATGGGGGGAGAGAGTAGCTTGCAAGGGGAGAGGGGCTCGCGAGGGGAGAGGAGCTCACTGGTGGAGAGAGGAGATCATGAGGGAGGAGAGGAGCTCACAGGGGAGAGAGTGGATCATGGGGGGAGAGAGGAGCTCACAGGGGAGAGAGGAGATCATGGGGGGAGAGAGGAGCTCACAGGGGAGAGAGGAGATCATGGGGGGGGAAAGGAGCTCACAAGGGAAAGAGGAGATCGTGGGGGAAGAGATGAGATCATGAGGGAAGAGAGGAGCTCACGGGGGGAGAGTAGATCATGGGGGGAGCTTGCGAGGGGAGGGAGGATCTTGCGAGGGGAGAGAGGAGCTCACGGAGGGAGAGAGGAGACAATGATGGGAGAGAGGAGCCCGTAGTTGGGAGAGAGGAGCTCACGGGGGGAGAGAGGAGCTCACGGGGGGAGAGAGGAGATCACGGGGAGAGAGGAGCTTGCGAGGGGAGAGATGAGTTTGCGAGGTCAGAGAGGAGCTCGCAGGGTGAGAGAGGAGCTTGCGAGGTCAGAGAGGAGCTCGAGGGGGGAGAGAGTAGCTCATGGGGAGAGAGCAGCTCATGAGGGGAGAGAGGAGCTCGCAGGGGGAGAGGGGGCCCGCGAGGTCAGAGAGGAGCTCACAGGGGGTGAGAGGAAATTGTAGGGGGAGATAGGAGCTCGCTGGGGGGAGAGGAGTTTTCGAGGGGAGAGGGGAGCTCACGGGGGGAGAGAGGAGATCACGAGGGGAGAGAGGAGCTCGTAGTGGGGAGAGAGGAGCTCACAGGGTGAGAGAGGAGCTCATGAGGGGAGAGAGAATCTCCCACGGGGAGATAGGAGCTTGTTGGGGAAGAGAGGAGCTTGCTGGGGGAGAGAGGAGCTAATGAGCAGAGAGAGGATCTCCCACAGGGAGATAGGAGCTTGCTGGGGGAGAGAGGAGCTCATGAGGGGAGAGAGGATCTCCCACAGGGAGATAGGAGCTCGCTGGGGGAGAGAAGAGCTCGCTGAGGGAGAGTGGAGCTTGCGAGGGGAGAGTGGAGCTCACGGGGGGAGAGTGTAGATCATGACGGAAGAGAGGTGTTCGCAGGGGAGAGAGTAGATCATGGGGGGAGAGACGAGCTCACAGTGGAGAGAGGAGATCATGAAGGGAGTGAGGAGATCATGAGGGAAGAGAGGAGCTCACAGGGGAGAGAGGAGATTGTGGAGGGAGAGAGGAGCTCACAGGGGAGAGAGGAGATCGTGGGTGGAGAGAGGAGATCATGAGGGAAGAGAGGAGCTCGCAGGGGAGAGAGGAGATCATAGAGTCATAGAGTCATAGAGTTATACAGCACGGATAGAGGCCCTTCGGCCCATCGTGTCCATGCCGGCCATCAAGCCCTGTCTAATCTAATCCCATATTTCAGCATTTGGTCCGTAGCCTTGTATGTTATGGCATTTCAAGTGCTCATCCAAATGCTTCTTAAATGTTGTGAGGGTTCCTGACTCCACAACCCTTTCAGGCAGTGAGTTCCAGACTCCAACCACCCTCTGGGTGAAAAAGTTCTTTCTCAAATCCCCTCTAAACCTCCCGCCCTTTACCTTGAATCTCTACTAAGGGAAAAAGCTCCTTAGTATCCATCCTATCTATGCCCCTCATAATTTTGTACACCTCAATCATGTCCCCCCTCAGCCTCCTCTGCTCCAAGGAAAACAAACCCAATCTGCCCAGTCTTTCTTCATAGCTGAAGCACTCCAGCCCTGGTAACATCCTGGTGAATCTCCTCTGCACCCTCTCCAAAGCAATCACATCCTTCCTGTAGTGTGGCGACCAGAACTGCACACAGTATTCCAGCTGTGGCCTAACCAGTGTTTTATACAGCTCCAACATAACCTCCTTGCTCTTATATTCTATGCCTCTGCTAATGAAGGCAAGTATCCCATATGCCTTTTTTACCACCTTATCCACCTGTTCCGCCGCCTTCAGGGATCTGTGTACTTGCACACCCAGATCCCTCTGCCCCTCCGTCTTGCCTAGGGTCTTTCCATTCATTGTGTATTCCCTTGCCTTGTTAGTCCCCCCAAAATGCATCACCTCGCACTTTTCCGGGTTAAATTCCATTTGCCACTGTTCCGCCCATCTGACCAACCCATCTATATCGTCCTGCAGACTGAGGCTACCCTCCTCGCTATTTACCACCCTACCAATTTTTGTATCATCCGCGAACTTACTGATCATACCTTTTACATTCATATCCAAGTCATTAATGTAGACCACAAACAGCAAGGGACCCAGCACCGATCCTTGTGGCACCCCACTGGCCACAGGCTTCCAGTCACAAAAACAACCTTCGACCATCACCCTCTGCCTTCTGCCACTAAGCCAGTTTTGTATCCAATGTGCCAAGGCACCCTGGATTCCATGGGCTCTTACCTTCTTGACCAGTCTCCTGTGTGGGACTTTATCGAAGGCCTTACTGAAATCCATGTATACCACATCCACTGCGTTACCCTCATCCACACATCTAGTCACCACCTCAAAAAATTCAATCAAATTAGTCAGACATGATCTTCCCTTGACAAAGCCATGTTGACTATCCCTGATTAATCCTTGTCTCTCCAAGTGGAGACTAATTTTGTCCCTCAGAATTTTTTCCAATAATTTTCCTACCACTGATGTTAGGCTCACTGGCCTGTAGTTCCCCGGTTTTTCCCTACTTCCCTTCTTGAATAATGGTACTACATTAGCGGTTCTCCAGTCCTCTGGCACATCTGAGGAAGGATGTTCTTGCCATGGAGGGGGTGCAGCGGCGATTCACCAGGCTGATACCAGGAATGGCGGGAATGACCTATGAGGAGAGACTATGTAGTTTAGGGATGTACACACTGGAGTTTAGAAGATTGAGAGGGGACCTCATAGAAGTGTATAAAATTCTGACAGGTCTAGACAGACTGGATGCAGAAGGAATGTTTCCCTTGGCGGGTGAGAACAGAACTAGAGGACATAATTTAAGGATAAGGGCTAAACCATTTAGGACAGAGATGAGGGGGAATTTCTTCACTCAGAGAGTGGTGAACCTGTGGAACTCATTGCCACAGAGGGCAGTGTACGCCAGCTCATTAAATATATTTAAGAGGGAATTAGATATATTTCTACGGGCAAAAGGGGTTAAGGGTTACGGAGAGAAGGCGGGGACGGGATACTGAATTAAAGGATCAGCCATGATCTCATCGAATGGCGGAGCAGGCACGAAGGGCCGAATGGCCTACTCCTGCTCCTATCTTCTATGTATCTATGTATCTATGTATCCGCTGTGGCCAGAGAGGTGCTGAATATATGTGTTAGAGCCCCCGCAATCTCTTCCTTTGCCTCACACAGCAGCCTGGGATACATTTCATCCGGGCCTGGGGATTTATCCATTTTTAGGCCTGCTAAAACCACCAATACCTCCTCCCTCTCGATGTTAATATGTTCGAGCATATCACAGTCCCCCCGCCCTATTTCTATGTCTACATCGTCCTCCTCCATAGTGAAAACAGACGCAAAAAATACATTTAGAACCCCTCCTACATCTTCCGACTCCACACACAGATTGCCACTTTTGTCCCTCATGGGGGGAGAGAGGAGCTCACAGGGGAGAGAGGAGATCGTGGGGGGAGAGAGGAGCTTGCAAGGGGAGGGAGGAGCTCACGGGGTGAGAGAGGAGATTGCGAGGGGAGAGAGGGGCTCACGAGGGGAGAGAGGAGCTCACGGGGAGAGAGAGGAGCTCGCAGGGGGAGAGAGGAGCTCGCTGGGGGCGAGAGGAGCTCACGGGGGGAGAGAGAGTCTCACGGGGGGAGAGAGGAGATCACGGGGAGAGAGGAGCTTGCAAGGGGAGAGATGAGTTTGCGAGGGGAGAGAGGGGCTCGCAGGGTGAGAGAGGAGCTTGCGAGGTCAGAGAGGAGCTCGAGGGGGGAGAGAGTAGCTCATGGGGGAGAGAGCAGCTCACGAGGGGAGAGAGGAGCTCGCAGGGGGAAAGGGGGCCCGCGAGGTCAGAGAGGAGCTCACAGGGGGTGAGAGAAAATTGTAGGGGGAGATTGGAGCTCGCTGGGGGAGAGAGGAGCTCATGTCGGGAGAGAAGAGCACGCTGGGGGAGAGAAGAGTTTGCGAGGGGAGAGGGGAGCTCACGGGGGGAGAGAGGAGATCACGAGGGGAGAGAGGAGCTTGTAGGGGGGAGAGAGGAGGTCGCTGGGGGAGAGAGGAGCTCACAGGGTGAGAGAGGAGCTCATGAGGGGAGAGAGAATCTCCCTCGGGGAGATAGGAGCTTGTTGGGGAAGAGAGGAGCTTGCTGGGGGAGAGAGGAGCTAATGAGCGGAGAGAGGATATCCCACAGGGAGATAGGAGCTCGCTGGGGGAGAAAGGAGCTCGCTGGGGGAGAGAAGAGCTCGCTGAGGAGAGTGGAGCTTGCGAGGGGAGAGTGGAGCTCACGGGGGGAGAGAGTAGATCATGATGGAAGAGAGGTGTTCGCAGGGGAGAGAGTAGATCATGGGGGGAGAGAGGAGCTCACAGTGGAGAGAGGAGATCACGAAGGGAGTGAGGAGATCATGAGGGAAGAGAGGAGCTCACAGGGGAGCGAGGAGATTGTGGGGGGAGAGAGGAGCTCACAGGGGAGAGAGGAGATCATGAGGGAAGAGAGGAGCTCGCAGGGGAGATTGTAGATCATGGGGGGAGAGAGGAGCTCACAGGGGAGAGAGGAGATCATAGAGTCATAGAGTCATAGTCATAGAGTTATACAGCACGGATAGAGGCCCTTCGGCCCATCGTGTCCATGCCGGCCATCAAGCCCTGTCTAATCTAATCCCATATTCCAGCATTTGGTCCGTAGCCTTGTATGTTATGGCATTTCAAGTGCTCATCCAAATGCTTCTTAAATGTTGTGAGGGTTCCTGCCTCCACAACCCTTTCAGGCAGTGAGTTCCAGACTCCAACCACCCTCTGGGTGAAAAAGTTCTTTCTCAAATCCCCTCTAAACCTTCCGCCCTTTACCTTGAATCTCTACTAAGGGGAAAAGCTCCTTAGTATCCATCCTATCTATGCCCCTCATAATTTTGTACACCTCAATCATGTCCCCCCTCAGCCTCCTCTGCTCCAAGGAAAACAAACCCAATCTGCCCAGTCTTTCTTCATAGCTGAAGCGCTCCAGCCCTGGTAACATCCTGGTGAATCTCCTCTGCACCCTCTCCAAAGCGATCACATCCTTCCTGTAGTGTGGCGACCAGAACTGCACACAGTATTCCAGCTGTGGCCTAACCAGTGTTTTATACAGCTCCATCATAACCTCCTTGCTCTTATATTCTATGCCTCGGCTAATGAAGGCAAGTATCCCATATGCCTTTTTTACCACCTTATCCACCTGTTCCGCCGCCTTCAGGGATCTGTGTACTTGCACACCCAGATCCCTCTGCCCCTCCATCTTGCCTAGGGTCTTACCATTCATTGTGTATTCCCTTGCCTTGTTAGTCCCCCCAAAGTGCATCACCTCGCACTTTTCCGGGTTAAATTCCATTTGCCACTGTTCCGCCCATCTGACCAACCCATCTATATCGTCCTGCAGACTGAGGCTACCCTCCTCGCTATTTACCACCCTACCAATTTTTGTATCATCCGCGAACTTACTGATCATACCTTTTACATTCATATCCAAGTCATTAATGTAGACCACAAACAGCAAGGGACCCAGCACCGATCCCTGTGGCACCCCACTGGCCACAGGCTTCCAGTCACAAAAACAACCTTCGACCATCACCCTCTGCCTTCTGTCACTAAGCCAGTTTTGTATCCAATGTGCCAAGGCACCCTGGATTCCATGGGCTCTTACCTTCTTGACCAGTCTCCTGTGCGGGACTTTACCGAAGGCCTTACTGAAATCCATGTAAACCACATCCACTGCGTTACCCTCATCCACACACCTAGTCACCACCTCAAATAATTCAATCAAATTAGTCAGACATGATCTTCCCTTGACAAAGCCATGTTGACTATCCCTGATTAATCCTTGTCTCTCCAAGTGGAGACTAATTTTGTCCCTCAGAATTTTTTCCAATAATGTTCCTACCACTGATGTTAGGCTCACTGGCCTGTAGTTCCCCGGTTTTTCCCTACTTCCCTTCTTGAATAATGGTACTACATTAGCGGTTCTCCAGTCCTCTGGCACATCCGCTGTGGCCAGAGAGGTGCTGAATATATGTGTTAGAGCCCCCGCAATCTCTTCCTTTGCCTCACACAGCAGCCTGGGATACATTTCATCCGGGCCTGGGGATTTATCCATTTTTAGGCCTGCTAAAACCGCCAATACCTCCTCCCTCTCGATGTTAATATGTTCGAGCATATCACAGTCCCCCCGCCCTATTTCTAAGTCTACATCGTCCTCCTCCATAGTGAAAACAGATGCAAAAACTTCATTTAGAACCCCTCCTACATCATCCGGCTCCACACACAGATTGCCACTTTTGTCCCTCATGGGGGGAGAGAGGAGCTCACAGGGGAGAGAGGAGATCGTGGGGGGAGAGAGGAGTTTGTGATGGGAGGGAGGAGCTCACGGGGTGAGAGAGGAGATTGCGAGGGGAGAGAGGGGCTCACGAGGGGAGAGAGGAGCTCACGAGGGGAGAGAGGAGCTCACGGGGAGAGAGTGGAGCTCACGGGGGAGACAGGAGCTTGCGAGGGGAGAGAGGGGCTCGCGGGGTGAGAGAGGAGCTCGCTAGGGGAGAAAGGAGCTCGCAAGGGGAGAGAGGTGCTTGCGAGGGGAGAGAGGAGCTTGCGGGGGGAGAGAGGAGCTCGCCAGTGGAGGGAGGATCTCACGAGGGGAGAGAGGAGATCGCAGTGGGAGAGAGGGGCTCACGAGGTCAGAGAGGAGCTCAAGGGGGTAGAGAGGAGCGCATGGGGGAGAGAGCAGCTCACGAGGGGAGACAGAAGCTTGCAGGGGGAGAGAGGGGCTCATGAGGACAGCGAGGAGCTTGAAGGGGGAGAGAGGAAACCGTAAGGGGAGAGAGGAGATCACGAGGGGAGAGAGGAGCTCGCTGGCAGTTAGAGGAGCTCGCTGGGGGAGAGATGAGTTCGCAAAGGGAGAGAGGGGCTCATGGGGGAGAGAGGAGTTCTCTGGTGGAGAGAGGAGCCCGCTGGGGAGAGAGGAGCTCGCTGGGGGAGAGAGGAGCTTGCGCGGGGAGAGAGGAGCTCACGGAGGGAGAGAGGAGATCATGCGGGGAGAGATGAGCTCATGGGGGGAGAGTGAAGCTCGCGGGGGGAGCGAGGAGCTCACGGGAGACAGGAATTTGCGAGGGGATAGAGGGGCTCGGGGGTGAGAGAGGAGCTTGCGAGGTCAGAGAGGAGCTCGAGGGGGGAGAGAGGAGCTCATGCGGGGAGAGATGAGCTCATGGGGGGAGAGTGAAGCTCGCGGGGGGAGCGAGGAGCTCACGGGAGACAGGAATTTGCGAGGGGATAGAGGGGCTCGGGGGTGAGAGAGGAGCTTGCGAGGTCAGAGAGGAGCTCGAGGGGGGAGAGAGGAGCTCATGGGGGAGAGAGGGGCTCACGAGGTCAGAGAGGAGGTCGCAGGGGGAGAGAGGAAATTGTAGGGTAGAGAGGAGCTCGATGGGGGGAGAGGAGGTCACTGGGGGAGAGAGGAGCTTGCAAGGGGAGAGGCGAGCTTGCGAGGGGAGAGAGGAACTCACGGAGGGAGAGAGAAGACCATGATGGGAGAGAGGAGACCGTAGGGGGAAGAGTGGCACTTGCTGGGGGAGAGAGGGGCTTGCGAGGGGAGAGAGGAGCTCGCGGGGGGAGAGAGGAGCTCGTGGGGGGAGAGTGGAGCTCGCTGGGGGAGAGAGGAGCTCACGGGGGGAGAGAGAAGCTCGCGGGAGGAGAGAGGAGCTCACGGGAAGACAGGAGTTTGCGAGGGGAGAGAGGGGCTCGCGGGGTGAGAGAGGAGCTCGCGAGGTCAGAGAGGAGCTCGAGGGGGGAGAGAGGAGCTCATGGGGGAGAGAGCAGCTCACGAGGGGAGAGAGAACCTCGCAGGGGGAGAGAGGGGCTCGCGAGGTCAGAGAGGAGCTCACAGGGGGAGAGTGGATATTGTAGGGGGAGAGAGGAGCTCATGAGTGGAGAGAAGAGCTCGCTGGGGGAAAGAGGAGCTTGTGAGGGGAGAGAGAAGATCACAGGGGGAGAGAGGAGATCACGATGGGAGAGAGAAGCTCATAGGGGGGAGAGAGGAGCTCGCCAGGGGAGAGAGGAGCTCACAAGGGAGAGAGGAGATCGTAGGAGGAGAGAGGTGCTCGCTGGGGGAGAGAGGAGCTTGCTGGAGGAGAGAGGAGCTCACGGGGGGAGAGAGGAGCTCATGAGGGGAGAGAGGATCTCCCACGGGGAGATAGGAGCTGGCTGGGGGAGAGAGGAGCTCGCTGGGGGAGAGAGTAGCTCGCTGGGGGAGAAAAGAGCTCAATGGGGAGAGAGGAGATTGCGAGGGGAGAGAGGAGCTCACGGGGGGAAGAGAGGAGATCATGAGGGAAGGGAGGAGCTCACAGGGGAGAGAGTAGATCTTGGGGGGAGAGAGGAGCTCGCAAGGGAGAGGGGAGACTGTGGGGGGCGAGAGGAGCTCATGGAGGGAGAAAGGAGATCATGAGGTAGAGATGAGCTCATGGGGGGAGAGAGAAGCTCGCGGGGGGAGCGAGGAGCTAACGGGGAGACAGGAGATTGCGAGGGGATAGAGGGGCTTGCGGGGTGAGAGAGGAGCTTGCGAGGTCAGGGAGGAGCTCGCAGGGGGAGAGAGGAAATTGTAGGGGGAGAGAGGAGCTCGCTGGGGGGAGAGGAGCTCGCTGGGGGTGAGAGGAGCTTGCGAGGGGAGAGACGAGCTTGCGAGGGGAGAGAGGAACTCACGGAGGGAGAGAGGAGACCATGATGGGAGAGAGGAGCCCGTAGGGGGAAGAGTGGATCTTGCTGGGGGAGAGAGGGGATTGTGAGGGGAGAGAGGAGCTCACGGGGGGAGAGAGGAACTTGTGGGGGGAGAGAGGAGCTCGCTGGGGGAGAGAGTATCTCACGGGGGGAGAGAGAAGCTTGCAGGAGGAGAGAGGAGCTCATGGGGAGGCAGGAGTTTGCGAGGGGAGAGAGGGGCTCACGGGGTGAGAGAGGAGCTCGTGAGGTCAGAGAGGAGCTCATGGGGGAGAGAGCAGCTCACGAGGGGAGGGAGAAGCTCGCAGGGGGAGAGAGGGGCTCGCGAGGTCAGAGAGGAGCTCACAGGGGTTGAGAGGAAATTGTAGGGGGAGAGAGGAGCTCGCTGGGGGAGAGAAGAGCTCGCTGGGGAGAGAGGAGCTCATGAGCAGAGAGAAGAGCTCGCTGGGGGAGAGAGGAGCTCGCTGGGGGAGAGAAGAGCTCGCTGGGGAGAGAGGAGCTCATGAGCAGAGAGAAGAGCTCGCTGGGGGAGAGAGGAGCTCATGAGCAGAGAGAAGAGCTCGCTGGGGGAGAGAGGAGCTCATGAGCAGAGAGAAGAGCTCGCTGGGGGAGAGAGGAGCTCATGAGCAGAGAGAAGAGCTCGCTGGGGGAGAGAGGAGCTCATGAGCAGAGAGAAGAGCTCGCTGGGGGAGAGAGGTGCTCGCTGGGGGAGAGAAGAGCTCGCTGGGGAGAGAGGAGTTTGCGAGGGGAGAGAGGAGCTCATGGGGGGAGAGAGGAGGTCATGAGGGAAGAGAGGAGCTCGCAGGGGAGAGAGGAGTTTGTGGGGGGAGAGAGAGGCTCGCGAGGGGAGAGAGGAGCTCATGGGGGGAGAGAGGAGCTCATGGGGGGAGAGAGGAGCTCACAGGGGGAGATAGAAACTCATGGGTGGAGAGAGGAGCTCATGAGGGGAGAGAGGATCTCCCACGTGGATATAGGAGCTCGCTGGGGGAGAGAAGAGCTCGCTGGGGAGAGAGGAGCTTGCGAGGGGAGAGAGGAGCTCATGGGGGGAGAGAGGAGGTCATGAGGGAAGAGAGGAGCTCACAGGGGAGAGAGTAGATCATGGGGGGAGAGAGGAGCTCGCAAGGGAGAGAGGAGATCTTGTGGGGAGAGAGTAGCTTGCGAGGGCAGAGTTGCGCTCGCGAGGGGAGAGAGGAGCTCACGGGGGGAGGGAGGAGCTCGCTGGGGGAGAGAGAAGCTCACGGGGGGAGAGAGAAACTCATGGGGGAGAGAGGAGCTCACGGGGGGAGAGAGGAGATCACGAGGGAAGAGAGGAGCTTGCAGGGGAAAGAGTAGATCATGGGGGGAGAGAAGAGCTCACAGGGGAGAGAGGAGATCGTGGGGGGAGAGAGGAGCTTGCAAGGGGGGGAGGAGCTCATGGGGTGAGAGAGGACCTTGCAAGGGGAGAGAGGGACTTGCGAGGGGTGAGAGGATCTCGCGGGGGGAGAGAGGATCTCGCTGGGGGAGAGATGTGATCACAGGGGGAGTGAGAACCTCACGGGGGGAGAGTGGAGCTCACGGGGGAGACAGGAGCTTGCGAGGGGAGAGATGGGCTAACGGGGTGAGAGTGTGGCCCGCGAGGGGAGCGAGGAGCTCGCAAGGGGGGAGAGGAGCTCGCGAGGGGAGAGAGGAGCTTGCGGGGGGAGAGAGGAGCTCGCCAGTGGAGGGAGGAGCTTACGAGGGGAGAGAGCAGCTCGCTGGGGGCGAGAGGAGGTCACGGGGGGAGAGGAGCTTGCGAGGGGAGAGATGAGCTTGCGAGGGGAGAGAGAGGCTTGCGGGGTGAGAGAGGAGCTTGCGAGGTCAGAGAGGAGCTCGAGAGGGGAGAGAGGAGCTCATGAGGGAGAGAGCAGCTCACGAGGGGAGAGAGCAGCTCACAAGGGGAGAGAGAAGCTCGCAGGGGGAGAGAGGGGCCCGCGAGGTCAGAAAGGATCTCACAGGGGGAGAGAGGAAATTGTAGGGGGAGATAGGAGCTCGCTGGAGGAGAGAGGTGCTCATGAGGGGAGAGAAGAGCATGCTGGGGGAGAGAGGAGCTTGCGAGGGGAGAGAGGAGCTCACGGGGGGAGAGAGGAGATCACGAGGGGAAAGAGGAGCTCGTAGGGGGAGAGAGGAGCTCGCTGGGGGAGAGAGGAGCTCACAGGGGGAGAGAGGAGCTCATGAGGGGAGAGAGAGTCTCCCACGGGGAGATAGGAGCTTGCTGGGGGAGAAAGGTTCTTGCTGGGGGAGAGCTTGCTGGGGGAGAAAGGTTCTTGCTGGGGGAGAGAGGAGCTCACGGGGGGAGAGAGGAGCTAATGAGGGGAGAGAGGATCTCCCACAGGGAGATAGGAGCTCGCTGGGGGAGAGAGGAGCTCATGAGGGGAGAGAGGATCTCCCAGAGGGAGATAGGAGCTCGCTGGGGGAGAGAGGAGCTCATGAGGGGAGAGAGAGTCTACCACGGGGAGATAGGAGCTTGCTGGGGGAGAAAGGTTCTTGCTGGGGGAGAGAGGAGCTCACGGGGGGAGAGAGGAGCTAATGAGGGGAGAGAGGATCTCCCACAGGGAGATAGGAGCTCGCTGGGGGAGAGAGGAGCTCATGAGGGGAGAGAGGATCTCCCAGAGGGAGATAGGAGCTCGCTGGGGGAGAGAGGAGCTCGCTGGGGGAGAGAAGAGCTCGCTGAGGAGAGTGGAGCTTGCGAGGGGAGAGTGGAGCTCACGGGGGGAGAGAGGAGATCATGAGGGAAGAGAGGAGTTCGCAGGGGAGAGAGTTGTTCATGGGAGGATAGAGGAGCACACAGTGGAGAGAGGAGATAATGAAGGGAGTGAGGAGCTCATAGGGGAGAGAGGAGATTGTGGGGGGAGATAGGAGCTCACAGGGGAGAGATGAGATCGTGGGGGGAGAGAGGAGATCATGAGGGAAGAGAGGATCTCGCAGGGGAGAGAGTTGATCATAGGGGGAGAGAGGAGCTCACAGGGGAGAGAGGAGATTGTGGGGGGAGAGAGGAGCTCACAGGGGAGAGAGGAGATCGTGGGGGGAGGGAGGATCTTGCGAGGGGAGGGAGGAGCTCGCGGGGTGAGAGAGGAGCTTGCGAGGGGAGAGAGGGGCTCGCGAGGGGAGAGAGGAGCTCGCGGGGAGAGAGACGAGATCGCTGGGGGAGAGAGGAGCTCACGGGGGAGTGAGAAGCTCGCGGGGGGAGAGTGGAGCTCATGGGGGAGAAAGGAGCCTGCGAGGGGAGAGAGGGGCTCGCGGGATGAGAGAGGAGCTCGCTAGGGGGGAGAGGAGCTCGCAAGGGGAGTGGTGCTTGCGAGGGGAGAGAGGAGCTTGCGGGGGGAGAGAGGAGCTCGCCAGTGGAGGGAGGATCACACGAGGTGAGAGAGGAGATCGCAGAGTGAGAGAGGGGCTCACGAGGTCAGAGAGGAGCTCAAGGGGGTAGAGAGGAGCTCATGGGGGAGAGAGCAGCTCACGAGGGGAGAGAGAAGCTTGCAGGGGGAGAGAGGGGCTCGTGAGGTCAGAGAGGAGATTGAAGGGGGAGAGACGAAGCCGTAAGGGGAGAGAGGAGATCACGAGGGGAGAGAGGAGCTCGCTGGCGGTGAGAGGAGCTCGCTGAGGGAGGGAGGAGCTCGTGAGGGGAGAGAGGAGCTCATGGGGGAGAGAGGAGTTCTCTGGTGGAGAGAGGAGCGCGCTGGGGAGAGAGGAGCTCGCTGGGGGAGAGAGGAGCTTGCGCGGGGAGAGAGGAGATCACAGAGGGAGAGAGATCATGGGGGGAGAGATGAGCTCATGGGGGGGAGAGAGAAGCTCGCAGGGGTAGCAAGGAGCTCACGGGGAGACAGGAGTTTGCGAGGGGATAGAGGGGCTCGGGGTGAGAGAGGAGCTTGCGAGGTCAGAGAGGAGCTTGAGGGGGGAGAGAGGAGCTCATGGGGGAGAGAGGGGCTCGCGACGTCAGAGAGGAGCTCACAGGGGGAGAGAGGAAATTGTAGGGGGAGTGAGGAGCTCACTGGCGGGAGAGGAGCTCGCTGGGGGTGAGAGGAGCTTGCGAGGGGAGAGACGAGCTTGCGAGGGGAGAGAGGAACTCACGGAGGGAGAGAGGAGACCATGATGGAAGAGTGGAGCTTGCTGGGGGAGAGAGGGGCTTGTGAGGGGAGAGAGGAGCTCACAGGGGGAGAGAGGAGCTCGTGGGGGGAGAGAGGAGCTCGCTGGTGGAGAGAGGAGCTCACGGGGGGAGAGAGAAGCTCGCAGGAGGAGAGAGGAGCTCACGGGGTGACAGGAGTTTGTGAGGGGAGAAAGGGGCTTGCGGGGTTAGTGAGGAGCTCGCGAGGTCAGAGAAGAGCTCGCAAGGGGAGAGAGGAGCTCGCGAGGGGAGAGAGGAGCTCACGGGGAGAGAGAGGAGCTCGCTGGGGGAGAGATGTGATCACAGGGGGAGTGAGAACCTCACGGGGGGAGAGTGGAGCTCACGGGGGAGACAGGAGCTTGCGAGGGAGAGATGGGCTAACGGGGTGAGAGTGTGGCCCGCGAGGGGAGCGAGGAACTCGCAAGGGGGGAGAGGAGCTCGCGAGGGGAGAGAGGAGCTTGCGGGGGGAGAGAGGAGCTCGCCAGTGGAGGGAGGAGCTTACGAGGGGAGAGAGCAGCTCGCTGGGGGTGAGAGGAGGTCACGGGGGGAGAGGAGCTTGCGAGGGGAGAGATGAGCTTGCGAGGGGAGAGAGAGGCTTGCGGGGTGAGAGAGGAGCTTGCGAGGTCAGAGAGGAGCTCGAGAGGGGAGAGAGGAGCTCATGAGGGAGAGAGCAGCTCACGAGGGGAGAGAGCAGCTCACAAGGGGAGAGAGAAGCTCGCAGGGGGAGAGAGGGGCCCGCGAGGTCAGAAAGGATCTCACAGGGGGAGAGAGGAAATTGTAGGGGGAGATAGGAGCTCGCTGGAGGAGAGAGGTGCTCATGAGGGGAGAGAAGAGCACGCTGGGGGAGAGAGGAGCTTGCGAGGGGAGAGAGGAGCTCACGGGGGGAGAGAGGAGATCACGAGGGGAAAGAGGAGCTCGTAGGGGGAGAGAGGAGCTCGCTGGGGGAGAGAGGAGCTCACAGGGGGAGAGAGGAGCTCATGAGGGGAGAGAGAGTCTCCCACGGGGAGATAGGAGCTTGCTGGGGGAGAAAGGTTCTTGCTGGGGGAGAGAGGAGCTCACGGGGGGAGAGAGGAGCTAATGAGGGGAGAGAGGATCTCCCACAGGGAGATAGGAGCTCGCTGGGGGAGAGAGGAGCTCATGAGGGGAGAGAGAGTCTACCACGGGGAGATAGGAGCTTGCTGGGGGAGAAAGGTTCTTGCTGGGGGAGAGAGGAGCTCACGGGGGGAGAGAGGAGCTAATGAGGGGAGAGAGGATCTCCCACAGGGAGATAGGAGCTCGCTGGGGGAGAGAGGAGCTCATGAGGGGAGAGAGGATCTCCCAGAGGGAGATAGGAGCTCGCTGGGGGAGAGAGGAGCTCGCTGGGGGAGAGAAGAGCTCGCTGAGGAGAGTGGAGCTTGCGAGGGGAGAGTGGAGCTCACGGGGGAGAGAGGAGATCATGAGGGAAGAGAGGAGTTCGCAGGGGAGAGAGTTGTTCATGGGAGGATAGAGGAGCACACAGTGGAGAGAGGAGATAATGAAGGAGTGAGGAGCTCATAGGGGAGAGAGGAGATTGTGGGGGGAGATAGGAGCTCACAGGGAGAGATGAGATCGTGGGGGGAGAGAGGAGATCATGAGGGAAGAGAGGATCTCGCAGGGGAGAGAGTTGATCATAGGGGGAGAGAGGAGCTCACAGGGGAGAGAGGAGATTGTGGGGGGAGAGAGGAGCTCACAGGGGAGAGAGGAGATCGTGGGGGGAGGAGGATCTTGCGAGGGGAGGGAGGAGCTCGCGGGGTGAGAGAGGAGCTTGCGAGGGGAGAGAGGGGCTCGCGAGGGGAGAGAGGAGCTCGCGGGGGAGAGAGACGAGATCGCTGGGGGAGAGAGGAGCTCACGGGGGAGTGAGAAGCTCACGGGGGGAGAGTGGAGCTCATGGGGGAGAAAGGAGCTTGCGAGGGGAGAGAGGGGCTCGCGGGATGAGAGAGGAGCTCGCTAGGGGGGAGAGGAGCTCGCAAGGGGAGTGGTGCTTGCGAGGGGAGAGAGGAGCTTGCGGGGGGAGAGAGGAGCTCGCCAGTGGAGGGAGGATCACACGAGGTGAGAGAGGAGATCGCAGAGTGAGAGAGGGGCTCACGAGGTCAGAGAGGAGCTCAAGGGGGTAGAGAGGAGCTCATGGGGGAGAGAGCAGCTCACGAGGGGAGAGAGAAGCTTGCAGGGGGAGAGAGGGGCTCGTGAGGTCAGAGAGGAGACTGAAGGGGGAGAGACGAAGCCGTAAGGGGAGAGAGGAGATCACGAGGGGAGAGAGGAGCTCGCTGGCGGTGAGAGGAGCTCGCTGAGGGAGGAGGAGCTCGTGAGGGGAGAGAGGAGCTCATGGGGGAGAGAGGAGTTCTCTGGTGAGAGAGGAGCGCGCTGGGGAGAGAGGAGCTCGCTGGGGAGAGAGGAGCTTGCGCGGGGAGAGAGGAGATCACAGAGGGAGAGAGATCATGGGGGGAGAGATGAGCTCATGGGGGGGAGAGAGAAGCTCGCAGGGGTAGCAAGGAGCTCACGGGGAGACAGGAGTTTGCGAGGGGATAGAGGGGCTCGGGGGTGAGAGAGGAGCTTGCGAGGTCAGAGAGGAGCTTGAGGGGGGAGAGAGGAGCTCATGGGGGAGAGAGGGGCTCGCGACGTCAGAGAGGAGCTCACAGGGGGAGAGAGGAAATTGTAGGGGGAGTGAGGAGCTCACTGGCGGGAGAGGAGCTCGCTGGGGGAGAGGAGCTTGCGAGGGGAGAGACGAGCTTGCGAGGGGAGAGAGGAACTCACGGAGGGAGAGAGGAGACCATGATGGAAGAGTGGAGCTTGCTGGGGGAGAGAGGGGCTTGTGAGGGGAGAGAGGAGCTTACAGGGGGAGAGAGGAGCTCGTGGGGGGAGAGAGGAGCTCGCTGGTGGAGAGAGGAGCTCACGGGGGGAGAGAGAAGCTCGCAGGAGGAGAGAGGAGCTCACGGGGAGACAGGAGTTTGTGAGGGGAGAGAGGGGCTTGCGGGGTTAGTGAGGAGCTCGCGAGGTCAGAGAAGAGCTCGCAAGGGGAGAGAGGAGCTCGCGAGGGGAGAGAGGAGCTCACGGGGAGAGAGAGGAGCTCGCCAGTGGAGGGAGGAGCTCACGAGGGAGAGAGGAGCTCGCAGCGGGAGAGAGGGGCTCACGAGGTCAGATAGGAGCTCGAGGGGGGAGAGAGGAGCTCATGGGGGAGAGAGCAGCTCACGAGGGTAGAGAGAAGCTTGCAGGTGGAGAGAGGAGCTCGCTGGGGAGAGAGGAGCTCACTGGGGGAGATCGGAGCTTGCGAGGGGAGAGAGGAAATTGAAGGGGGAGAGAGGAGCTCACTGGGGGAGAGAGCAGCTCGCTGGGGGAAAGAGGAGCTTGCTGGGGCAGAGAGGAGCTCGCTGGGGGGAGTGGAGCTCACGGGGGGAGAGAGAAGCTCATGGGGGGAGAGAGGAGATCACGGGGAGACAGGAGCTTGCGGGGGGAGAGAGGGGCTCGCGGGGTGAGCGAGGAGCTCGCGAGGTCAGAGAGGAGCTCAAGGGGGGGAGAGCAGCTCATGCGGGAGAGAGCAGCTCATGAGGGGAGAGAGAAGCTCGCAGGGGGAGAGAAGGGCTCGCGAGGTCAGAAAGGAGCTCACAGGGGGAGAGAGGAAATTGTAAGGGGAGAGAGGTGCTCGCTGGGGGAGAGAGGAGCTCATGAGGGGAGGGAAGAGCTCGCTGGGGGAGAGAGGAGCTTGCGAGGGGTGAGAGGAACTCACGGGGGAGAGAGGAGATCATGAGGGGTGAGAGGAGTTCGTAGCGGGGAGAGAGGAGCTCGCTGGAGTAGAAAAGAGCTCGCTGGTTGAGAGAGGAGCTTGTCAAGTGAGGGAGGAGCTCACGTGGGGAGTGAGGAGATCATGAGGAAAGCAAAGATTTGGAATAAATGTGTCATTTTCCGCGTGGCAGGCAGTGACTAGTGGGATACCGCAAGGATCGGTCCTAGGACCCCAGCTGTTCACAACATATATTAATGATCTGGACGAGGGTATTGGATTTAATATCTCCAAATTTGCAGACGACACAAAGCTGGGTGGGAGGGTAAGCTGTGAGGAGGATGTCGTGAAACTCCAGGACGATTTGGACAGGTTGGGTGATTGGGCAGGAACATGGCAATTGCACTATAATATGGATAAATCTGAGGTTATCCACTTTGGTGGCAAAAACAGGAAGGCAGATTATTATTTGAATGACAATAGATTGGGAGAAGGGGAAGTGCAAAGAGACCTGGGTGTTCTTGTGCACCAGTCGCTGAAGGTAAGCATGCAGGTGCAGCAGACGGTTAAGAAGGCCAATGGTATGTTGGCCTTCGTAGCAAGAGGGTTTGAGTACAGGAACAAGGATGTCGTGCTACAGTTGTACAGGGCCTTGGTGAGACCGCACCTTGAGTATTGTGTGCAGTTTTGGTCGCCTTACCTGAGGAAGGACGTTCTTGCCATGGAAGGAGTGCAGCGAAGATTCACCAGGCTGATACCTGGGATGGCAGGAATGATGTATGAGGAGAGATTGTGTCGATTGGGCTTATAGTCACTGGAGTTTAGAAGATTGAGAGGGGATCTCATCGAAACCTATAAAATTCTGTCAGGCCTGGACAGACTAGATGCAGGAAGGATGTTTATGATGGCTGGGGAGTCCAGAACCAGGGGTCATAGTCTAAGGCTAAGGGGTAAGCCATTTAGGACAGAAATTAGGAGGAATTTCTTCACCCAGAGAGTGGTGAACCTGTGGAATTCTCTGCCATAGAGGGAGGTGGAGGCCAGTTCATTAAATATATTCAAAAAAGAGTTGGATATATTTCTTAAGGCTAATGGGATCAAGGGATATGGGGAGAAGGCAGGGACAGGGTACTGAATTTGGATGATCAGCCATGATCTCATTGAATGGCGGAGCAGGCTCGAAGGGCCGAATGGCCTACTCCTGCTCCTATCTTCTATGTTTCTATGTTTCTATGAGGGGAGAGAGGAGCTCACTGGGGGAGAGAAGAAATCGCTGGGGAGAGAGGAGCTTGCGAGGGGAGAGAGGAGCTGACGAGGGGAGAGAGGAGGTAATGAGGGAAGGGAGAAGCTTGCAGGGGAGAGAGGAGATTGTGGGGGGAGGGAGGAGCTCACAGGGGAGAGAGGTGGTCATGGAGGGAAAGAGTTGCTTGCGAGGGGAGAAAGGGGCTCCTAAGGGGAGAGGGGAGCTCGCGGGGGGGGAGTGGAGCTTGTGAGGGGAGAGTGGAGCTCGCAGGGGGAGCGAGGGGCTCGCGAGGTCAGAGAGGAGATCACAGGGGGTGAGAGGAAATTGTAGGGGGAGAGAGAAGCTCGCTGGGGGAGAGAGGAGCTCATGAGTGGAGAGAAGAGCTCGCTGGGGGAGAGAGGAGCTTGTGAGGGGAGAGAGGAGCTCATAGGGGGAGAGAGGAGATCACGAGGGGAGAGAGGAGCTCGTACGGGGGAGAGAGGAGCTCGCCCGGGGAGAGAGGAGCTCGCAAGGGAGAGAGGAGATCGTAGGGGGAGAGAGGATCTCGCTGGGGGAGAGAGGAGCTCGCTGGGGGAGAGAGGAGCTCATGAGGGGAGAGAGGATCTCCCACGGGGAGATAGGAGCTCGCTGGGGGAGAGAGGAGCTCATGAGGGGAGAGAGGATCTCCCACATTGAGATAGGAGCTCGCTGGGGGAGAGAGGAGCTCGCTGGGGGAGAGAGGAGCTCACTGGGGGAAAGAAGAGCTCGCTGGGGAGAGAGGAGCTTGCGAGGGGAGAGAGGAGCTCACGGGGGGAGAGAGGAGATCATGAGGGAAGGGAGGAGCTCGCAGGGGAGAGTGTAGATCATGGGGGGAGAGAGGAGCTCACAAGGGAGAGAGGAGATTGTGGGGGGAGAGAGGGGCTCGCAAGGGGAGAGAGGAGCTCACGGGGGGAGAGAGGAGCTCACTGGGGGAGAGCGAAGCTCACGGGGAGAGAGAGAAACTCATGGGGGGAGAGAGGAGCTCACGGGGGGAGAGAGGAGATCATGAGGGAAGAGAGGAGCTCGCAGGGGAGAGAGTAGATCATGGGGGGAGAGAGGAGCTCACAGGGGAGAGAGGTGATAGTGGGGGGAGAGAGGAGCTTGCGAGGGGAGGGAGGAGCTCACGGGGTGAGAGAGGAGCTTGCGAGGGGAGAGAGGAGCTCACGGGGGGAGAGAGGAGATCATGAAGGGAGAGAGGAGCTCGTAGCGGGTAGAGAGGAGCTCGCTGTGGGAGAGGGGAGCTCGTTGGGGGAGAGAGGAGCTCACGGGGAGAGAGGAGCTCATGAGGGGAGAGAGGATCTCCCACATGGATATAGGAGCTCGCTGGGGGAGAGAGGAGCTCGCTGGGGGAGAGAAGAGCTCGCTGGGGAGAAAGGAGCTTGCGAGGGGAGAGAGGAGCTCGCGGGGGGAGAGAGGAGGTCATGAGGGAAGAGAGGAGCTCACAGGGGAGAGAGTAGATCATGGGGGGAGAGAGGAGCTCGCAAGGGAGAGAGGAGTTCGTGGGGGGAGAGAGTAGCTTGCGAGGGGAGAATGGTGCTCGCGAGGGGAGAGAGGAGCTCATGGGGGGAGAGAGGAGCTTGCTGGGGGAGAGAGAAGCTCATGGGGGAGAGAGAAACTCATGGGGGGAGAGAGGAGCTCACGGGGGGAGAGAGGAGATCATGAGGGAAGCGAGGAGCTCGCAGGGGAAAGAGTAGATCATGGGGGGAGAGAGGAGCTTGTGAGGGGAGGGAGGAGCTCACGGGGTGAGAGAGGACCTTGCAAGGGTAGAGAGGGACTCGCGAGGGGAAAGAGGAGCTCGCGGGGGGAGAGAGGATCTCGCTGGGGGAGAGAGGTGCTCACAGGGGGAGGGAGAACCTCGCGGGGGGAGAGTGGAGCTCACGGGGGAGACAGGAGCTTGCGAGGGGAGAGATGGGCTAACGGGGTGAGAGTGTAGCTTGCGGGGGGGAGAGGTGCTCGCAAGGGGAGAGAGGAGCTCGCGAGGGGAGAGAGGAGCTCGCGGGGGGACAGAGGAGCTCGCCAGTGGAGGGAGGAACT
The DNA here is from genome assembly GCF_052327205.1 of Somniosus microcephalus. NCBI lineage: Eukaryota > Metazoa > Chordata > Chondrichthyes > Squaliformes > Somniosidae > Somniosus > Somniosus microcephalus. The sequence continues at coordinate 161,838,387 of NC_140992.1, forward strand.
CACGAGGGAGAGAGGAGCTCACAGCGGGAGAGAGGGGCTCACGAGGTCAGATAGGAGCTCGAGGGGGGAGAGAGGAGCTCATGGGGGAGAGAGCAGCTCACGAGGGTAGAGAGAAGCTTGCAGGGGGAGAGAGGGGCTCATGAGGTCAGAGAGGAGCTTGCAGGGGGAGAGAGGAAATCGTAAGGGGAGAGAGGAGCTCACGAGCGGAGAGAGGGGCTCATGGGGGAGTGAGGAGTTCTCTGGTGGAAAGAGGAGCTCGCTGGGGAGAGAGGAGCTCGCTGGGGGAGAGAGGAGCTTGCGAGGGGAGAGAGGAAATTGCAGGGGGAGAGAGGAGCTCACTGGGGGAGAGAGCAGCTCGCTGGGGGAAAGAGGAGCTTGCTGGGGGAGAGAGGAGCTCGCTGGGGGGAGTGGAGCTCACGGGGGGAGAGAGAAGCTCATGGGGGGAGAGAGGAGATCACGGGGAGACAGGAGCTTGCGAGGGGAGAGAGGGGCTCGCGGGGTGAGGGAGGAGCTCGCGAGGTCAGAGAGGAGCTCAAGGGGGGAGAGCAGCTCATGCGGGAGAGAGCAGCTCATGAGGGGAGAGAGAAGCTCGCAGGGGGAGAGAAGGACTCGCGAGGTCAGAGAGGAGCTCACAGGGGGAGAGAGGAAATTGTAAGGGGAGAGAGGTGCTCGCTGGGGGATAGAGGAGCTCATGAGGGGAGAGAAGAGCTCGCTGGGGGAGAGAGGAGCTTGCGAGGGGTGAGAGGAACTCACGGGGGAGAGAGGAGATCACGAGGGGAGAGAGGAGTTCGTAGCGGGGAGAGAGGAGCTCGCTGGAGTAGAAAAGAGCTCGCTGGTTGAGAGAGGAGCTTGTCAAGTGAGGGGGGAGCTCACATGGGGAGTGAGGAGATCATGAGGAAAGCAAAGATTTGGAATAAATGTGTCATTTTCCGCGTGGCAGGCAGTGACTAGTGGGGTACCGCAAGGATCGGTCCTAGGACCCCAGCTGTTCACAATATATATTAATGATCTGGACGAGGGTATTGGATTTAATATCTCCAAATTTGCAGACGACACAAAGCTGGGTGGGAGGGTAAGCTGTGAGGAGGATGTCGTGAAACTCCAGGATGATTTGGACAGATTGGGTGATTGGGCAGGAACATGGCAATTACACTATAATATGGATAAATCTGAGGTTATCCACTTTGGTGGCAAAAACAGGAAGGCAGATTATTATTTGAATGACAATAGATTGGGAGAAGGGGAAGTGCAAAGAGACCTGGGTGTTCTTGTGCACCAGTCGCTGAAGGTAAGCATGCAGGTGCAGCAGACGGTTAAGAAGGCCAATGGTATGTTGGCCTTCGTAGCAAGAGGGTTTGAGTACAGGAACAAGGATGTCGTGCTACAGTTGTACAGGGCCTTGGTGAGACCGCACCTTGAGTATTGTGTGCAGTTTTGGTCGCCTTACCTGAGGAAGGACGTTCTTGCCATGGAAGGAGTGCAGCGCAGATTCACCAGGCTGATACCTGGGGTGGCAGGAATGATGTATGAGGAGAGATTGTGTCGATTGGGCTTATAGTCACTGGAGTTTAGAAGATTGAGAGGGGATCTCATCGAAACCTATAAAATTCTGTCAGGCCTGGACAGACTAGATGCAGGAAGGATGTTTATGATGGCTGGGGAGTCCAGAACCAGGGGTCATAGTCTAAGGCTAAGGGGTAAGCCATTTAGGACAGAAATGAGGAGGAATTTCTTCACCCAGAGAGTGGTGAACCTGTGGAATTCTCTGCCACAGAGGGAGGTGGAGGCCAGTTCATTAAATATATTCAAAAAAGAGTTGGATATATTTCTTAAGGCTAATGGGATCAAGGGATATAGGGAGAAGGCAGGGACAGGGTACTGAATTTGTATGATCAGCCATGATCTCATTGAATGGCGGAGCAGGCTCGAAGGGCCGAATGGCCTACTCCTGCTCCTATCTTCTATGTTTCTATGTTTCTATGAGGGGAGAGAGGAGCTCACTGGGGGAGAGAAGAAATCGCTGGGGAGAGAGGAGCTTGCGAGGGGAGAGAGGAGCTGACGAGGGGAGAGAGGAGGTAATGAGGGAAGGAAGAAGCTTGCAGGGGAGAGAGGAGATTGTGGGGGGAGGGAGGAGCTCACAGGGGAGAGAGGTGGTCATGGAGGGAAAGAGTTGCTTGCGAGGGGAGAAAGGGGCTCCTGAGGGGAGAGGGGAGCTCGCGGGGGAGGAGTGGAGCTTGTGAGGGGAGAGTGGAGCTCGCAGGAGGAGCGAGGGGCTCGCGAGGTCAGAGAGGAGATCACAGGGGGTGAGAGGAAATTGTAGGGGGAGAGAGAAGCTCGCTGGGGGAGAGAGGAGCTCATGAGTGGAGAGAGGAGCTCGTACGGGGGAGAGAGGAGCTCGCCCGGGGAGAGAGGAGCTCGCAAGGGAGAGAGGAGATCGTAGGGGGAGAGAGGATCTCGCTGGGGGAGAGAGGAGCTCGCTGGGGGAGAGAGGAGCTCACAGGGGGAGAGAGGAGCTCATGAGGGGAGAGAGGATCTCCCACGGGGAGATAGGAGCTCGCTGGGGGAGAGAGGAGCTCATGAGGGGAGAGAGGATCTCCCACATTGAGATAGGAGCTCGCTGGGGGAGAGAGGAGCTCGCTGGGGGAGAGAGGAGCTCACTGGGGGAAAGAAGAGCTCGCTGGGGAGAGAGGAGCTTGCGAGGGGAGAGAGGAGCTCACGGGGGGAGAGAGGAGATCATGAGGGAAGGGAGGAGCTCGCAGGGGAGAGTGTAGATCATGGGGGGAGAGAGGAGCTCGCAAGGGAGAGAGGAGATTGTGGGGGGAGAGAGGGGCTCGCAAGGGGAGAGTGGAGCTCACGGGGGGAGAGAGGAGCTCACTGGGGGAGAGCGAAGCTCACGGGGAGAGAGAGAAACTCATGGGGGGAGAGAGGAGCTCACGGGGGGAGAGAGGAGATCATGAGGGAAGAGAGGAGCTCGCAGGGGAGAGAGTAGATCATGGGGGGAGAGAGGAGCTCACAGGGGAGAGAGGTGATAGTGGGGGGAGAGAGGAGCTTGCGAGGGGAGGGAGGAGCTCACGGGGGGAGAGAGGAGATCATGAGGGGAGAGAGGAGCTCATAACGGGTAGAGAGGAGCTCGCTGTGGGAGAGGGGAGCTCGTTGGGGGAGAGAGGAGCTCACGGGGAGAGAGGAGCTCATGAGGGGAGAGAGGATCTCCCACATGGATATAGGAGCTCGCTGGGGGAGAGAGGAGCTCGCTGGGGGAGAGAAGAGCTCGCTGGGGAGAAAGGAGCTTGCGAGGGGAGAGTGGAGCTCGCGGGGGGAGAGAGGAGGTCATGAGGGAAGGGAGGAGCTCACAGGGGAGAGAGTAGATCATGGGGGGAGAGAGGAGCTCGCAATGGAGAGAGGAGTTCGTGGGGGGAGAGAGTAGCTTGCGAGGGGAGAGTGGTGCTCGCGAGGGGAGAGAGGAGCTCATGGGGGGAGAGAGGAGCTTGCTGGGGGAGAGAGAAGCTCATGGGGGAGAGAGAAACTCATGGGGGGAGAGAGGAGCTCACGGGGGGAGAGAGGAGATCATGAGGGAAGAGAGGAGCTCGCAGGGGAAAGAATAGATCATGGGGGGAGAGAGGAGCTTGTGAGGGGAGGGAGGAGCTCACGGGGTGAGAGAGGACCTTGCAAGGGTAGAGAGGGACTCGCGAGGGGAAAGAGGAGCTCGCGGGGGGAGAGAGGATCTCGCTAGGGGAGAGAGGTGCTCACAGGGGGAGGGAGAACCTCGCGGGGGGAGTGTGGAGCTCACGGGGGGAGAGAGAAGCTCATGGGGGGAGAGAGGAGATCACGGGGAGACAGGAGCTTGCGGGGGGAGAGAGGGGCTCGCGGGGTGAGCGAGGAGCTCGCGAGGTCAGAGAGGAGCTCAAGGGGGGGAGAGCAGCTCATGCGGGAGAGAGCAGCTCATGAGGGGAGAGAGAAGCTCGCAGGGGGAGAGAAGGGCTCGCGAGGTCAGAAAGGAGCTCACAGGGGGAGAGAGGAAATTGTAAGGGGAGAGAGGTGCTCGCTGGGGGAGAGAGGAGCTCATGAGGGGAGGGAAGAGCTCGCTGGGGGAGAGAGGAGCTTGCGAGGGGTGAGAGGAACTCACGGGGGAGAGAGGAGATCATGAGGGGTGAGAGGAGTTCGTAGCGGGGAGAGAGGAGCTCGCTGGAGTAGAAAAGAGCTCGCTGGTTGAGAGAGGAGCTTGTCAAGTGAGGGAGGAGCTCACGTGGGGAGTGAGGAGATCATGAGGAAAGCAAAGATTTGGAATAAATGTGTCATTTTCCGCGTGGCAGGCAGTGACTAGTGGGGTACCGCAAGGATCGGTCCTAGGACCCCAGCTGTTCACAACATATATTAATGATCTGGACGAGGGAATTGGATTTAATATCTCCAAATTTGCAGACGACACAAAGCTGGGTGGGAGGGTAAGCTGTGAGGAGGATGTCGTGAAACTCCAGGACGATTTGGACAGATTGGGTGATTGGGCAGGAACATGGCAATTGCACTATAATATGGATAAATCTGAGGTTATCCACTTTGGTGGCAAAAACAGGAAGGCAGATTATTATTTGAATGACAATAGATTGGGAGAAGGGGAAGTGCAAAGAGACCTGGGTGTTCTTGTGCACCAGTCGCTGAAGGTAAGCATGCAGGTGCAGCAGACGGTTAAGAAGGCCAATGGTATGTTGGCCTTCGTAGCAAGAGGGTTTGAGTACAGGAACAAGGATGTCGTGCTACAGTTGTACAGGGCCTTGGTGAGACCGCACCTTGAGTATTGTGTGCAGTTTTGGTCGCCTTACCTGAGGAAGGACGTTCTTGCCATGGAAGGAGTGCAGCGAAGATTCACCAGGCTGATACCTGGGATGGCAGGAATGATGTATGAGGAGAGATTGTGTCGATTGGGCTTATAGTCACTGGAGTTTAGAAGATTGAGAGGGGATCTCATCGGAACCTGTAAAATTCTGTCAGGCCTGGACAGACTAGATGCAGGAAGGATGTTTATGATGGCTGGGGAGTCCAGAACCAGGGGTCATAGTCTAAGGCTAAGGGGTAAGCCATTTAGGACAGAAATGAGGAGGAATTTCTTCACCCAGAGAGTGGTGAACCTGTGGAATTCTCTGCCACAGAGGGAGGTGGAGGCCAGTTCATTAAATATATTCAAAAAAGACTTGGATATATTTCTTAAGGCTAATGGGATCAAGGGATATGGGGAGAAGGCAGGGACAGGGTGCTGAATTTGGATGATCAGCCATGATCTCATTGAATGGCGGAGCAGGCTCGAAGGGCCGAATGGCCTACTCCTGCTCCTATCTTCTATATTTCTATGTTTCTATGAGGGGAGAGAGGAGCACACTGGGGGAGGGAAGAAATCGCTGGGGAGAGAGGAGCTTGCGAGGGGAGAGACGAGCTGACGAGGGGAGAGAGGAGGTAATGAGGGAAGGGAGAAGCTTGCAGGGGAGAGAGGAGATTGTGGGGGGAGGGAGGAGCTCACAGGGGAGAGAGGTGGTCATGGAGGGAAAGAGTTGCTTGCGAGGGGAGAAAGGGGCTCCTGAGAGGAGAGAGGAGCTCGCGGGGGGGGAGAGGAGCTTGTGAGGGGAAAGTGGAGCTCGCAGGGGGAGAGAGGAGTTCGTAGGGGGGAGGGAGGAGCTTGAGAGGGGAGAGAGGAGCTCGCTGGGGGAGAGAAGAGCTCGCTGAGGGAGAGAGGAGCTCGCTGGGGGAGAGAGGGGCTCGCGAGGGGAGAGAGGGGCTCGCGAGGGGAGAGAGGAGCTCGCGAGGGGAGAGAGGAGCTCGCGAGGGGAGAGAGGAGCTCGCCAGGGGAGAGAGGAGCTCGCTGGGGAGAGAGGAGCTCGCGGGGTGGAGAGGAGCTCGCGAGGGGAGAGAGGAGCTTGCGAGGGGAGAGAGGAGCTCGCAGGGGAGATAGGAGCTCGCGGGGAGGAGAGCAGCTCAGAGGGGAGATGGGAGCTCACGGGGGGAGAGGAGCTTGCAGGGAGAGAGAGGAGCTTGCGGGGGGAGAGAGAAGCTCGCAGCTGGATAGAGGAGCTCTCAGGGGGAGAGGGAAGCTCGCGGGGGGAGAGAGGAGCACGCAGGGTGAGAGAGGAGCTCAGGGGGGGAGAGGAAAGCTCACAGGGGGAGAGAGCAGCTCGTGGAGGGAGAGATATGCTCGCAGGGGGAGAGAGGGGCTCGCGAGGGGAGAGAGGAGCTTGCGGGAGGAGAGAGCAGCTTGCGGGGGGAGAGAGAAGCTCGCAGCGGGAGAGAGGAGTTCATGAGGGAAGAGAGGAGCTCGCAGGGGGAGAGAGGAGATCCTGGAGGGAGAGAGGAGCTTGCGAGGGGAGAGAGAGTCTTGCAAGGGGAGATAGAAGCTTGCGGGGGGAGAGAGGAGCTTGCGAGGGGAGAGAGGAGCTCGCTGAAGAGAGAGGAGTTTGAATGGGAGAGAGGAGCTCGCGAGGTGAGAGAGGAACTCGCTGGGGGAGAGAGCATCTCTATGGGGGAGAGGGAAGCTCGCGGGGGGAGAGAGGAGCTCGCGGGGGGAGAGAGGAGCTCGCACAGGGAGAGAGGAGTTCAGGAGGGGAGAGAGGAGCTCGAACGGGGAGAGAGGAGCTCAGGAGGAGAGTGGGAAGCTCGCGGGGGGAGAGAGGAACTCACAAAGGGAGAGAGGAGCTTGCGAGCGGAGAGAGGAGCTCGCTTGTGGAGAGAGGAGTTTAATGGGAGAGAGGAGCGCACAGTGGAAAGAGGAGCTCACGTGGGAGAGAGGGGCTCACGAGGGCAGAGAGGAGCTGGCGGGGGGAGAGAGGGGATCGCGGGCGGAGAGAGGAGCTCATGAGGCGAGAGTGGGGCTCGCAGGGGGAGAGAGGATATAGTAGGGGGAGAGAGGAGCTTGCTGGGGGAGAGAGGAGCTCACGGGGGGAGAGAGGAGCTCGCTGGGGGAGAGAGGAGCTCGCTGGGGGAGAGAACATCTCGCTAGAGGAGAGAGGAGCTCGCTGGGGAGAGAGCAGCTCAATGGTGGAGAGAGAAGCTCACTGGTGGAGAGAGAAGCTTGAGGGGGGAGTGACGGTCTCACGAGGTGTGAGAGAAGCTCGAGAGGGGGGAGAGGAGCTCACGAGGGGAGACAGGAGCTTGCGAGGGGAGAGAAATGCTCACGAGGGGAGAGAGACGCTCAGGAGGGGAGAGAGGAGCTCACGGGGGAGAGAGAAGCTATCGGGGGAGAGAGGAGCTCGCGGGGGAGAGAGAAGCTCGCTGGGGGAGAGAGGAGCTCATGGAGGGAGAAACGAGCTCGCGGGGGGAGAGAGGAGCTCGCGGGGAGAGAGAGGAGCTCGCGGGGGGAGAGAGGATCTCGCGGGGGCAGAGAGGAGCTCGCGTGGGGAGAGACGAGCTCACGGGGGGAGAGAGGAGCTTGTGAAGGGAGAGAGGAGCTCGCTGGGGGAGAGATGAGTGCGCGGGGGGAGAGAGGAGCTTGTGAGGGGAGAGAAGAGCTCGCAGGGTGATAGAGAAGCTCACTAGGGCAGAGAGGAGATCGCGTGGCGAGGGAGGAGCTCACTGGTGGAGAGAGGAGATCGTGAGGGAAGGCAGGAGCTCGCTAGGGGAGCGAGGGGCTCACGAGGGGAGAGAGGAGATCTTAGGGGAAGGTAGGAGTTCGCGGCTGGAGAGAGGAGCTCACGAGGAGAGAGATGATCTCGCGAGGGGAGAGTGGAGCTCACTGGGGGAGAGAGGAACTTGAATGGGAGAGAGGAGCTTGCGAGGTGAGAGAGAAGCTCACGGGGGGGAGAGAGGAGCTCACAGCGGGAGAGAAGAGCTAATGAGGGAAGAGAGGAGCTTGCAGGGTGAGAGAGCAGCTCACGGGGGGAGAGTGGAACTCTCGAAGGGAGAGAGTGGCTCGCGAGGGGAGAGAGACGCTCATGGGGGGAGAGAGGAGCTCGCAGGGGGAGAGAGGAGACCATGGGGGCGAGAGAACCTCGTGGGGGGAGAGAGGAGCTCGAAGGGGGAGAGAGGAGATTGTAGGGGGGAAGAGGAGCTTGAAGGGGGAGAGAGGAGATCGGTGGGGGAGAGAGGAGTTTGAGTGGGAGAGAGGAGATTGCAGGGGGAGAGAAAGGCTTGCGAGGGGAGAGAGGAGATCGCTGGGGGAGACAGGAGTTTGAATCGGAGAGAGGAGCTTGCAGGGGGAGAGAAGAGCTTGCGAGGGGAGAGAGGAGCTCGCTGGGGAGAGAGGAGTTTTAATGTGAGAGAGGAGCTTGCATGGGGAGAGAAGGGCTTGCGAGGGGAGAGAGGGTCTCGGGAGTGGAGAGAGGAGCACACGAGGAGAGTGAGGAGCTCGCGGGGGGAGAGCGGAGCTCACGGGGAGAGAGAGGAGCTCGCTGGGGGAGAGAGGAGCCCGCTGGGGCAGAGAGGAGCTCGCTGGGGGAGAGAAGAGTTCTCTGGGGGAGAGAGGAGCTCACGAGGGGAGAGATGAGCTCGCGAGAGGAGAGAGGAGCTCACGGTGGGAGAGAGGAGCTCGCTAGGGGAGAGTGGAACTCAGGTGGGGAGAAAGGAGCTCGCGGGGGGAGAGAGGAGCTCGCTGGGGAGAGAGGAACTCAGGAGGGGAGAGAGATGCTCAAGAGGGGAGAGAGGAGCTCGCGGATGGAGATAGTAGCTCACGGGGGGAGAGAGGAACTCGCGAGGGGAGAGTCGAGCTCGCGGGGGGAGAACAGAGCTTGTGAGGGGAGAGAGGAGCTCGGAGTGGGGAGACAGGAGCTCGCAGGGTGATAGAAATGCTCACTAGGGCAGAGAGGAGCTCGCGGGGGTCAGAGGAGCTCGCAGGGGGAGAGAGGAGTGCTCGAGGGGAGAGAGGAGCTCGCGAGGAGAGAGAGGAGCGCGCTGGGGGAGAGAGGAGCTTGCGAGGGGAGAGAAATGCTCACGAGGGGAGAGAGACGCTCAGGAGGGGAGAGAGGATCTCGCGGGAGAGAGAGAAGCTCGCTGGGGGAGAGAGAAGCTCACGGAGGGAGAAACGAGCTCGCGGGGGGAGGGAGAAGCTCGCGGGGGGAGAGAGGAGCTCGCTGGGGAGAGAGGAGCTTGAAGGGGAGAGAGGAGCTTGCAGGGGGAGAGAGGGGCTTGAAGGGGAGAGAAGAGCTTGCAGGGGGAGAGAGGGGCTTGGGAGTGGAGAGAGGAGCTCTCAAGGAGAAAGAAGAGCTCACGGGGGAGAGAGGAGCTCACGAGGGGAGAGAGACGCTTATGAGGGGAGAGTGGAGCTCGCGCAGGGAGAGAGAAGCTCGCGGGGGGAGAGAGAAGCTTGCGTGGGGAGAGTCGAGCTCGCGGAGGGAGAGAGTAGCTGGCGAGGGGAGAGAGGAGCACATTGGGGGAGATAGGAACTTGCTGGGGGAGAGAGAAGCTCGCTGGGGCATTGAGGAGCTCGCAAGGGGAGAGAGGAGCTCGGAGAGAGAGGAGCTTGAAGGGGTTGAGAAGAGAGGGGAGAGCGGAGCTCTAAGAGGGGGAGAGGTGTTCGGATAGGGATTGGAGGGTCAGGATCTCAGGGGGGAGAATTTCAGGAGCTCTGGGGGGCAGGTAAGCTCAGAAACTGGGGAGAGAAGGTGAGGAACTTGTTGAGGGTAGTTGGAGCACAGTCTTTCCTGCTCCAAGGTGCCATGGTGAGCATTCTGGCTGCCCCTCTGACATTCTTTATCCTTACCTTCACAGGGAGCAAGTACATTGCACCTGTTGGATGATCATGGCTGATGTTCTACTTCAAATTCACTTTCCTGCACTACCCCTATATCCCTTGATTTCCTTAATATTCAAAATCTATCGATCTCTGTCTTGAATATACTCAATGACTGAGCCTCCACAGCCCTCTGGGGTAGAGAATTCCACGGATTCACCACCCTCTGAGTGAAGAATATTGTCCTCATCTCACTCCTAAATGGCCGACACTTTATTCTGAGACTGTGACCCCTGGCTCTAGAGTTCCCAGCCAGGGGAAACATCCTCCCTGCATCTACCCTGTCAAGCCCTGTAAGAATGTTGTATGTTTCGATGAGATCACCTCTCCTTCTAAACTCTAGAGAATATAGGCCTAGTCTACTCAATCTGTCCTCATAGGACTATCCCCCCATCCCAGGAATCAGTCTGGTGAACCTTTGTTGCACTCCCTCTATAGCAAGTATATCCTTCCTTAGGTAAGGAGACCAACACTGTACACAATACTCCAGGTGTGTTCTCACTAGGGCCCTATATAATTGCAATAAGAAGTTTTTACTCTTATACTCAAATCCTCTTGTAATAAAGGTCAACACATCATTTGCTTTCCTAATTGCTTGCTGTACCTGCATGCAAACTTTCAGTGAGTCGTGTACAAGGACACCAGGTCCCTCTGAACACCAACATTTCCCAATCTATCACCGTTTATAAAATACACTGCTTTTCTATTTTTCCTATCAAAGTGGATAACTTCACATTTCTCCACATTATATTCCATTTGCCATGTACTTGCCCATGCACTTAACCTGTCTACATCCCCTTGAAGTCTCCTTGCATCCTCCTCACAACTTACATTCCCAATCAGGTTTGTATCATCGGCAAACTTGGAGAAATTAAATTTGGTCCCGTCATTCAAATTATTGATGTAGACTGTGAATAGCTGAGGCACAATCACTGATCCTTGTGGTACCCCACTAGGTACAGCCTGCCAACCCGAAAATGAACTGTTTATTCAAACTCTCTGTTTTCTGTCCGTTAACCAATCCTCAATTCATGCTAGTACATTACCCCAATCCCATGAGCCTAATTTTGTTTAATAACCCCTTGTGTGTCACCTTATCGAATGCCTTCTGAAGATCGAAATACACTACATCCACTGGTTTTCCCTTATCTATTCTGCTAGTTACAACCTCAAAAAACTCTAACAGATTTGTCAAACATGATTTCCCTTTCATAAACCTGTGTAGACTCTGCCCAATCCTATTATTATTTTCTAAGTGCCCTGTTACCAAGTCCTTAATAATAGATTCTAGCATTTTCCCTACTATTGAACTATTGATGTCAGGCTAACTTGTCTGCAGTACCCCATTTTCTCTCTCCCTCCTTTCTTAAATAGTGGGGATACATTTACTACCTTCCAATCTGCGAGAACTGTTCTAGAATCTATGGAATTTTGGAAAATGACAACCAATGCATCCACTATCTGTATAGCCAACTCTTTCAAAACCCTAGGATGTACACCACCTGGTCCAGGGGATTTATTAGCTTTCAGACCCATTAATTTCTCCAGTAGAACGTTTTTATTATTACTAATATCTTTCAGTTCCTCATTCTCGCTAGATTCTTGGTTCTCCACTATTTCCAGGAAGTTTTTGCATCTTCTTCAGTGAAGACAGAAACAAAGGCCCCAATTTTCCTGGAGCCGTCAGGTGGGGTTTCAGGCGGGCGGGGGCTGAAAATTGCAGAAATAGGGGGTCGCGACCCACCCGCCCGAATTCCCCGCCCCGCCCGACTTTCGCCCCGCTGTTTCAGCACGACCCAAATCAGCCCCGCCCGCAGCCGGCGGGACTGGTCGTCGGGAGCCTAATGAGCAATAATTGGCAGCTGTAATCCAATTTTAAGGGGCCCTTGCAATTTTCAGCCTTTCCCCACGTAAACCATGCCTAGTGGGAACACCGCTGATGAAACCTGCCGTGAACAATGTCGGCTTGCTTACTTTCAGCTGCAGGTCAATCAGGAATGAAGAGATTTAATCAGACAGCATTTGTAGGCTGCAGGACCTTATTGCTCCAGGCTTGGGGCAACTTGTTGAAGGCTTAGGCACAGCTGTGGAAGGTTGGAGGCTCACACACTTCTCCAGTCTGAGCTCCTGGGAAGCCCCTCTCACCACCCTCACTCAGCGCTTCCTCACCGGAGGCATCTGCCAGAAGCATGGGAGGCCTTTTGTTCCTTCCCTTCTTGGCAATAGAGGATCTTCAACAGCAGAGGAGGCTGGAGCAGATCCAGCAACAACAGCAGCACCAGCAACAGCAGCACCAGCAACCGCAGCACCAGCAGGAGCGACAGGCTGCGGCTCAGCCATCTGAGGCAGCACAGGCCAGAAGCGGCCAGCGCATGGAAGGCCGTCGGCGCAGAGATACCCCCAACAGGGTCTACAGACACAGGGTGAGCTACCGCAACATAACTGAGCAGCAGTGCCAAAGGCGGCTCTGACTTTCGCAAGAGGTAGTGACTGACATCTGCGCAATGCTACAGCAAGACCTGGAGCCCAGAGGACCAGGTCAACACTCCTTACCAGTGGCCATCAAAGTCACCACCGCACTCAACTTTTATGCCTCAGGCTCCTTCCAGGGATCAGCAGCAGACATCAGCGGCATCTCACAGGCGGCCGCACACACTTGCATCAAACAGGTCACCGATGCCCTCTTTGCCCTCGCGCACAATCACATCCATTTCACCCGGGATCGCGCAAGTGTGAGGGTGTGAGTGCTTGGATTAGCTCAGCTGGCAGAGTTTCCAAGGGTGCAGGGCGTCATTGACTGCACACATGTGGCCCTTAGGACACCCCATCGCAATCCAGGAGTTTTTGTCAACTGCAAGGGCTTCCACTCCCTTAACGTTCAGCTGGTGTGTGACCACAAGAATGTGATTTTGCATGTTTGTGCCAAGTACCCTGGCAGCTGGCATGACTCCCTCATACTGCACCAGTCTACTGTGCCTCCGCTATTCAGTCCGTCAAACGAACTTCAGGGATGGCTACTTGGAGACAAGGGATATCCCCTGCGGTCTTGGCTAATGACGCCGTTGAGGAGACCAGCCAACGAAGCTGAGGAGCGCTACAACTCCAGCCACATTTCCACCAGATGCATTATCGAGCAAGCCATCGGATTGCTAAAGATGCGCTTCAGATACCTCGATAGATCAGGTGGAGCTCTACAGTACTCTGCAGCCAAGGTCTCCAAAATCGTCATGGTATGCTGTGTGCTTCACAACATGGCACAGCGTCGTGGCTTGCCGATTCTGCAGGACCAAGAGGCTCCTCACAGAGCCGCCTCGGATGAGGATGATGCTGAGGATGATGCTGAGGAGGAGGAGGAGGAGGAGGAGGATGGAAACGAGCATCCTGCAGAGGCCCGCCAACTAGCGGCACCAGTGCGCGAGAACATTGCTGGGCGGAATGCAAGGAACGCACTCATCCTGGCCAGATTTGCGTAGCCTGGTACATCAAACACTGTAGCCTCACTGCTTCTTAACTGACCATGGACAGTGGCCCATGCCTGCGCATTTCTACCTATTTGACCAGCTTGCTGACATCTGCAAGTAATCCTAAGGCCTCAATATGATATCCCCATTCGCCAAATGACAGACGCCACAACTGCAACAGTTGCCACCAGATTTTTTATGTACAGGAAACTGATGGCATTAAAACTATATACAAGACTTTTCACCCAAGTGACTACCCTTGTGATTAGTGGTGCTTTATTTTTCTCTTACGCGTGCTCCTACGTAGTGGTACCCCTGTGGCTTCAGCAGATGTGGAGGCCCCTTGTTCACATTCCTGCTGCTCCTGTCTCGACACCTTTGGCGGGCGTCCTCTCGGGTGGCGAGCCTGTGAGGGCTCGCCAGCAGTCTGCTGCTCCTGCAGTTGTGCAGGGGTTGAGACGCCTATCTCACTTGGGTGTGGACTCCGGCGGGGCTCTGACCGAGGGCTCTGAAGTGGCATGGAAGTGTGAGCACGTGGAGAGGAGCCCCCGCTTCCTTGAGGTGTGCCAACAACCTCCCTCTCATGGGTCAGCGCCCTCTTAGTGCCTGCAAGTGGCTGGAGAGCACTTTGCTGCACATCAGGGGGACCATGGGGACCCGTCTCTGCACTGGAAGTCCTGCTCAGAGGGACTTCCATGAAGATCTGGTTTCGGTGCTCAATAGATGCCCATCGCTCCTCAAGAGATGTCATTCTATTCTGAGCACTCACCGGGGGAAAAATTCAGTATCGCCACGTTTGGGGCATAATACTCGAGCGGGCGTGAAATTTAGCGCCCGGCGCAAATTAACGTCACCTACTGCTAAATTGACCTGCTTTGCCCCAGGAGGCGCTTGGAGCGCTGAAACAGGTGCTGCACGACTGTCTTAAGGCACTAAGCCGGAGAAGCAAGGCACTACCACTGAGGGCGGGCGCAGCGCAGGTGCAGCCAGTTAGCAATTGCACGCAGACATGCTGGCGCCAGTCAGCTCTTAAAGGGGAGGTTTGATCTTGGATTGCAGCCACACCCTGTGCATCGGAGCCCTGATTCTCAGCCTGGACAGACCTGCTGCCACATTCTAATGCCTAGGACCATGGAGAGGGCCAGGGAGTGAGCGCAGCGGTTCAGTGAGGGGGCCTTGCAGGTTCTGGTTGGCGCGGTGGAGCGCAGGCGATCTATCCTGTTCCCGGACAGTAGCAGGAGGCCGCTGCCCGATGACTATCGCAAAGCTTGGAGGGAGGTGGCTCACAGAGTGACCTCCAGCAGCATGGTGCCTAGGACCCCTGTGCAATGCAGGAAGAAGTTCAACGACCTCACTTGGGTCCTCAGGGTGAGTACCCTTTTCAGTATCCTCTTCATCCCTGCATGTCCACATCACCTTATGGCCAAAGGGTCCTGAAAGCCCCAATGCCCAGCCCTCATCCAACACCTATGAGCCTTTCATGAAACTCACATGCACATTCAGCACTTTCCACACTGGAAGGGCTATTCCACCATGGGAGGCAGTGCAGCCAAGATCAGGGCTTCACACTGTAAGGGTTATTCGACATGGGAGGCAGTGCAGCCAAGATCAGGGCTTCACACTGTAAGGGCTATTCCACCATGGGAGGCTGTGCAGCCAAGATCAGGGCTTCACACTGTAAGGGCTAGTCGACCGTGGGAGGCAGTGCAGCCAAGATCAGGGCTTCACACTGTAAGGTCTATTCGACCATGGAAAGTAGTGCAGCCAAGATCAGGGCTTCACACTGTAAACTCTATTCGACCATGGGAGGCAGTGCAGCCAAGATCAGGGCTTCACACTGTAAGGGCTATTCCACCATGGGAGGCAGTGCAGCCAAGATCAGGGCTTCACACTGTACTCAGAGCCCATACTTTCTCTTGCAGGGCAAGCTGGCCCATAACAGGAGGCAGCAGCAACGGACCGGGGAAGGCCAGCCTCACCTTCAAGCCCTCACCGATCTGTAGCAGCGAGTCCAGCAGATTATGGCAGGCCGGATGATTGGCCCCGTCACCACTGGAGATGCTGACCCCGTTCTGGACAGCAATGGTAAGGTGATCACCTTTTTGACCTCTCCCCTTCCACTTGTGCCTCACACCAGCATCCTTTGCCACGATCGAACCAATACAGTGCATTGCAGCACTCATGCCTCCCTCGCTGCCGCCCTATCCTCACGCTAAAGCCACTCTTGTACCTCCCTGCTTTCAGATGCTGATTCGCCAGGTGAGGAGGCGGGCCCTCAAGCTGCCACTGTGAGTGATTCTGAAGGCGACGATGAGGAGGAAGCCGGATCATCAGTGCCACCCTCAGCCGAGGCAGCCAATGGTCATAATGGGGACACGTCTTCCCTGGAGGGGAGCAGGGGGGAATGGACTGAGGAGGGTGAAGCTCCGGGGCTCAGTGGGCTGCAGCAACGCGGGGGGGTTAGGGAAGCTCAGCGGCCTTCTCCCCGGAGGGAGAGTCTGGCCTCGAGTCCTGCTACAGTGAGTGCAGAAGAGGTGCAGCTCCTCGCTGAAATGAGCACCCAGGCAGAGCACAGGCACACTGAGCTCTCATGACTGCAGTGGCAAGGATGCCCGAATCCATTGAGTCACTGGCAAGGAGCGTCCAGGACTTCGGTGCAGCACTGGCAAGGAGTCTGCAGGACTTCGGCGCAGCACAGGCAAGGAGTCTCCAGGACTTCGGCGCAGCACAGGCAGCACAGGCGGCTTCCACGCAAGTGCTTAGTGGTGTAATGCAGTCAGTAGCTGGTCTGATGCAGACGCAGATTGAGGCCACACGAGCACTGGCTGCTGCCACCCTCGCTGGATTGCGCACGAACCGCCAGGGCCCTCGCCGCGCTGCAGCAGGCCAGCAGTCTGTGCTTCAGCAGATTGCTCCGCATGCTGCAGTGCTGCCCCGTGGGTGTGCCAGTGTGTCGTCCGACCAGGGAGTTGCTGTCCTCTGTCAGGACAGCAGCATTCCTGCTGCCAACACTGTCACTTCTCCACTGCAGCTGCCACCACCTGTAGGACAGACTGCTGCCGCCCATGCAGAGTTGGAGCAGTCAGCAGCCGGGCCCTCCAGGCCCAGAGCTGGTCCAGGCCATCCCTCAAGTGCATCTGCTGACTCAGTTTCTGACACTCAGCAGCCTTCCCCCAGCCTTGCTGCAGCCACTGGGGTCCCATTGCGGAGGAGCTGCAAGGTGGGAAGGGGGCGAATCTCGCAAGCGAAGCAGATCACCCTCAAAAGGCAAAAAGTAGGAGGTGTGGCAAAATGCTGATAAATGATTTATTGAAGGCCGAGGATCGTGGTCATTTTTTGGTTTCTGTTTTGTTCATTGTCTCCAGGTTGTGAGAGCCAGGTATGTGTCTGACTGCTTTTTTGGGGGTTTCTCTCTATTACTTTGTCATACGGGAAGGGCAAACATTTTGTTAAACAAAGAAGTGACTTTATTCAGAATGTGCATGTTTGCTCTTTGAACTATTTGTTGCCTTGACCGGCTTAGGGGTTGCGGAATGGTTCCATTCATGTTCTTTCAATGGCAGAAGCCATTCCCTCAGAGGGGGCCTAGAACCGACTTGCAATAAACCGCTGACGGACGGCCCTTGCACTTTGTGCCTCCCTCCCATCTTGGTGCTCCTCCTCCTCCTCTGCTGGTGCTCCAATGTCTGGTGGCAGTGGCTGAGTCCTGAGGATTGCCAGGTTATGCAGCATGCAGCGCACTACAACGAAATGGGAGACTCACTCAGGTGAGTACTGAAGGGCTTCCCCGGAATGGTCCAGACAGCGGAACTGTTGCTTGAGCACGCCGATTGTGTGCTCAATGATGTTCCTGGTCACTTGATGGCTCTCATTGTATCGTTCTTCAGCAGGGGTGCTGGGCGCACGGAGCGGGGTCATCAGCCAGGTGAACAGAGGATAGCCCTTGTCCCTGAGAAGCCAGCCTCCTGGGTGAGCCGGGGTTTCGAAAAGGTCTGCCACAGTAGTCTGGTGCAGGATGAAGGCGTCATGGCTACTGCCTGGAAAGCGGGCATTGACAGCGAGTATCAGCTGTCTGTGGTCACACACCAACTGGACGTTCAATGAATGGAACCCCTTTCGGTTGTGCTAATACTCGGCAGTCTCTTGCGGCGCCAGCAAAGCCACATGCGTACAGCCAATGGCGCCCTGGACCATGGGGAAGCCCGCTAATCTTGCAAATCCCATTGCGCACTCTTGCTGCTTGTCCAGGGTCATGGGGAAGGAAATGTAATGATGTCTCCTTTTAAAGAGGGCATTCGTGACTTGACAGATGCAGCAATGCACCACAAACTGGGACATATTGGCAATGTCCCCAGTAGCGGATTGGAAGGAGCTGGTGGCATAGAAGTTGAGAGCCATTGTCGCCTTCACTGCCACCGACAGAAACGTCCTGCTCCTCAGTTGAGGCTGCAGATCTGGCTGAAGCAGGTGGCAGTGCTCAGCGACCACCTCCCTGCTGAATCGCAGCCTCCGAAAACACTGCTCCTCAGACATGTTGAGGTATGAGAACTATTGGCGGAAAACCCTGGGACGGTAAGGTCTCCTGTGCCGACGCCTGTTGGCCCTCCTCCGTCTGGCCATGATTGGCACTCTCTCTCGGCGTCTCTGAACCCTCTCAATGTAATGGAGAAGCCCAACGATTCCACCCATTGCAGCCCCCATAGTATGTGGCCAATCAAGGTTATGCCAGTGAAAAAGCAAACCAACTACAAAGTTCTGGGCCCAAGCCAAAAGTACCTGTGCGAGCGCTGACTCAATGCAGAAAGCTCTCTCCCTTTGTCTCTCTGCAAATCTCTCTCTCTCTCACAGAAGGAGTGGTCCAAAAATGGCTACCACAAAGAAGCCAGGAAGAGCCTTCTTTAAATAGCGCCCCCCCCAGCCCCACAGCGACTGGGAACCATTCCAGTCAACCAGTCACTGGGAGCGCCAGGCGGAAAGGAGGGGGGCGCCACTGAATTTCCAGTTCGGGGTGCCCCAAGGGCGTTGCACCATGAAATGGCATCAGGAGCTGCGCGTGCAGCTGAGCGGGCGTTGCGGTTTTGCACCGCCGCTAAATGTCCGCTCAATTTCGCGAGAGGCACAGGTCTCGCCGTGCCTGGGCGCTAGCCGCCTCGCGCCCCACTTATCACCCCCTTAAGGCGCTAATGGGTGGTACAAACAACTGAATTTCTCCCCCACCATGTTTTTGATACCCTGGCTGCAGCCCTCTTCTCCTCTGCCGCAGCCTTCCTCTCCTCGGCTGCAGCCCTCCTCTCCTCGGCTGCAGCCCTCCTCTCCTCGACGGTAGCCAGCCTTACCACGGAGGTAGCCATCCTTTCCGTGGTGATGCATTCATGCGCCAATGTCTCCAATAAGGCTGTGCTCATGCTCATGTGGAAGTACAGTTTCTCATTTAGATATAAAATGGCTTCCTGGGCATAGAATGAAATCCATTTAAACTTTAAAATGGCCAGCAGCATGATTCACTAATCATGTTTCAAGGGAACGAGATAATTTAGGAATGCTATATACGTACTCCTTGTTTGTGATAAGCTTAACAAGGAGCCTCATTTACCAAACAAACAGCCAAGGCCATGATAAGGTAAACATCGGCCCATAGGCCCAGTTGGTACAGTGAGGGAACAGAGGGAACAGAGAGATCCCATAATAAAGAATTCGTTAATCTTATCCCAAGGTATTTCCGTTCGTTATTCTAACGCAGCCCGGAATACGTTGTTTCAATAATTCGCAAGGTCTGTGCCTTTGTAATCAGTTATAATTCAATACTATGTCATGTGGCATAGAAAGCCTGTTTTGCTTCTGTACTGTATAAATATACTACAACTCCTGTATTACTTTGAAGAGGTCTGATGTAGCCCTTGTCTACACAACTCTTCCCTTGCAAGCAAATAAAGCCTGTCTTTAACGATACTTTGTGTTTAAGAGTCTTAATCGGGAGTCGAGACTTCGACAGTATTACTTGGAGGTTCCACCAAGATCGCTTGCTGCCTTTCGGTAAGTCACGGACAAGGACATCGTGAATCTCTAATGACAGATCCTGACTGGCCACAGTGATGTTTTATCACATAAAAGGATTTCTCATTAGATATTGAGTTGGTGTGGTCTGTTTCTTCCGACGGGAGTACTGCGATCTAGTTAAGACTCATGTTTTAGACTTGAGTTGAATCCTGTAACTTTTGCTTCTTTTATTGTTGACCACTGAAAGGAGGAGAATACTGACAACTCAAGTCTTTAAAGAAAAAGTATCGGGCAAAGAAGGCAAGAGGAAAGTCAACAGGGCTGAGTCCCAGACAGATAAGGTACCAAGTTAAAACTGCAGTATCAAGGGTGGGTCCCTTGATCAAGGGTGGGTCCCTTGAGCCGGGGCTGAGTCCCGCAGCAGAAAGTATCGTTTGAGAATTGTCACTGTAATTTTTTAAGATCTGTATTATCAGGCTCAGGATTTTTCTCCGTTGAGATACCTTCTACGAGGGTTCAAGCCCCTCGCATTAAAGCATAAGGATTTTATATGAACATAGAGGTTAAGAATTATCACAACCATTGTTTTACATTTTGTTGATGATTGACAACTTTAAGACAGAAAACTCTCACGAAGAGTATAAGTTAAACGTTAAGGACTCAGTTTGTAGTGGCGTATAACGCAAACTGAGAATTGTCTATTTGTTTAGTTTAAAGTATAAGATAAATGTCTGAATATTTGGTCTGTTTGCCTGTTTGGGCAGCTGCATTGCTTATCATTTCTTTGACTGTTGTTATTACTTGTTATTTTTCATCACTTATGGTCCTTTGGACAGTCAGTAATAATCGTGAGGGGGTAAGGGGAGAAACTTGCGATCTAGAAGAAGAGAGCCTAGTTTTAAAAAAAACACCAACCAAACTAAGATGGGAGCTGCACAGAGCAAGATCCCAGAAAAGGGAACTCCCGCTTCTTATGCCTTTACCTACTATGGTCAGATATCTACAAATGATTTACCTAAGTGGGCTAAATGGACAAAGAAAGACAGACACCCTTTCCCCTTGGATGGTACATTCAATCTAGATAGAATCACGTGTCTAGAAAACTGCCTAGCAGGCAGAGACCCACGTAGAAGGGGTGCAAAATCAGTAAATTGGTCTGCCTTCTCAGACTGGAAAAGGGAAGCAGAAAAACGTAAGGAGCGCAGCATATTAACTAGCAAAATTGAGAACAAAAATAAGAAGAGATCTAATGAATAAATTGATTAAACAAGAAGAGATTACACTAATGCCTTTAAGACAAATCCCGAAGCCCACAGCCCCTCCTTGTGAATATCCTCCCCTTCCCACAACTCATTCCAGTAATGACGAGCATGAGGGATGGTTCAGAAGACCAGCCCCGCCTCCTGACTACGAAGCACAACAACCAGCCGCAGCAGTAAGGCAGGAGAACAGACCCAACACTAGATCTATGACTGCCAGTCAACCAAACCAAGGAGGAGCTGAATGAATTAATGCTTTTCCACTCAGATGTTTCCCCAATGTCCACAATGCTGACGGAGCTCCAGTCGCTGTTCACCGCTCATGGACAGCTGGTAAGCTTAGGACAATAATTCATGAATTACCCGATCCCACAGAGAACTTAGAAAAAGCAATTAATGAGCTCAAAAGTATCATTATCTGCCACCAGCCCACCATTGTGGATGTTGACCAGCTATTTAGAGCTTGGTTAAAATATACCAAATACCGCCTTTTGACAGAAGGCGTAGGCCAGGATAGGTTTCAGCTTTTCGAAAACCATAGAACAAATCAAGGCTGGAATCCAGAAACCTTACCTGATGATGCATTCTGGACTGAATTATACAGAGTAATGCATGTCAAGTTCCCTAAAAGGATGAATTGGACAAAGATAATTGAGACAACTCAGAAAAGGGATGAAGTCATTGAGGATTATATGGAAAGAATGGAATCAGTTATGGGACAGCATTCGGGTATGACAAAAGAAAATGATCAAATCCCTATAATTAATGCCCTTGTAAACGGCCTCAGAACAGAACTTAAGAAACCGTTGACTTTAGTTTGCCTTGACTGGAGACATAAAACCATTCCTGAATTGACACAAATCTTGAAAGGAATACAGGAAAGGAATAAAGATCAAAAGAATAAAGTTTCTTTGTTAATGGAGCAAGCAGCTTCTCCAGCCCCAACCGCCCAGACTATTATTTACTACCAGGGTCAGAACAGGATTTCAGTACTCAAATAGATCCCGTTGCACGTGGGTTGCCTGGATGCCTGCCAATTCTAGCTGCTGCCTATTATGCTGTACAACAGGCTCAAGGCATCATGCTTAATCACCGAACTGTTTTGTTTGTACCACATTCAGTGGAAGTACTGTTATCAAAATACGCCACTCAGCATCTAACATCAGCCCATAGCAGCAAATATGAGGTTGCACTGTTATCCAACTCCAATCTCATAATTCAAAGATGTTCAGTTTTGAATCCAGCCACGCTGCTACCCACAGAAGAGGACGGAATCCCACACTGCTGTGACACGGTTACCCAGTTGGCTACTAAGCCCTGAACAGATTTATCTGAAACTCCTGTTCCTAATAGTGACTTGGTATTCTACGTAGATGGATCGGCCCTTAGGGATGATAAGGGATCACCTAGGGCTGGGTATGCCGTTTCAGATGATCATTCAGTCGTGGAAGCGCTCTCACTACCTCAATCATTTTCAGCTCAACAAGCAGAACTCTTCGCTCTTACCAGAGCTTGTATATTGGCTACTGATCAAACTGTTAACATTTATACCGACTCCAGGTATGCTTTTGGAGTTGGTCACGATTATGGACAGATCTGGAAATTAAGGGGATTTCTAACTTCCTCAGGATCAACTATTAAGAATGCTGAGCAAATCAATAATCTTTTAAAGGCTCTAGTGTGTCCCACTAAGATTTCAGTTATTAAATGTCAGGCTCATACAGGTAGTCAGGATCAGATCACAGAAATCACAGAAACCCCACAGTGCAGATAGAGGCCATTTCGGCCCATCGAGCCTGCACCGACACATATCCCACCCGATCCCCGTAACCCCTACACCAACACATATCCCACCCTATCCCCGTAACCCCACGTATTTAATCCCCCTAACACTAAGGGTCAATTTATCATAGCCAATCAACCTAACCCACACATCTTTGGACTGTGGGAGGAAACTGGAGCACCCGGAGGAAACCCACGCAAACACGGGGAGAATGTGCAAACTCCACACAGACAGTCACCCGAGGCCGGATTCGAACCCGGGTCCCTGGCGCTGTGAGGCAACAGTGCTAACCACTATGCCACCGTGCTGCCCTTTTCTTGGCTGATCATCCTTGGGTAATGAGCGATCAGATAGAGCTGCTAAATCAGCCGCTCTGTCAGATACAGGGCCACTCGTCTCAGCCTTTGTTTTGCGTCAACAGAAATCAGATAATGACCCACCTTCTATTAATGATGTTTTAGCCTTTCAGTCACAGGCTAACTCGGACGAAGTGTTAAGTTGGGCAAGGGATTTTTGCTTTAAAACGCCTGAAGGGGTATGGGTTCACCATGACGGCCGCATGGTGGCTCCAAAGTCTTTACTTCCATGGATTGCCCGATGCGTTCATGTTTTCACGCATGCGGACAAAGGGGGGATGGCAGACTATATTAATCAAACATGGTATGCACCAGGTATTTCGGCAATTGCAAAACAAATTAGTGAAAGGTGCACCATTTGCCAGGAAATGAATCCAGGCAAGACAGTGAAAGTACAGGCTGCCTCCCACCCAAATCCATCAGGCCCTTTCGTACATTTACAAATGGATTTTATTGAATTACCTCCATGTTTAGGATTTAAGTATGTGTTAGTAATTATAGATATGTTTTCAAGATGGGTTGAAGCTTTCCCATGTAAAAAGAATGATGCTGTAACAGTAGCAAAGTGCTTGTTAAAAGAAATCATACCAAGGTTTGGAATACCTATGCAGCTTTCAAGCGACAGAGGATCGCATTTCACTGGAGCAATTATAAAAGAACTATGTAAAGCTTTGCAGATTAACCAGCATCTTCACTGCAGTTATCATCCACAATCCGCAGGACTGGTGGAAAGACATAATGGAGTGCTGAAGAATAAACTTTCTAAACTTTGCAATGAAACTGGACTTAAATGGGTCGAACTATTACCCTTAGCATTGATGATAATGCGAGCAGCAACTAACAGGACCAATGGACTATCTCCACATGAGATTGTTATGGGACGACCCCTAAGACTGCCATTCTCAGCACCATTTACGGTGAAACAAATGGACATTCATAAAATGGACGAGGCTATGCTAAACTATTGCATTGCATTAACTAAATGTATTTCCAGCTTTCACCAACAGGTAAAGGAAGCTCAAACGAGTCCAGCAGAGGGAAAGTGCCACGACTTGGAACCTGGAGATGACGTCTACGTAAAGGCTTTTAAAAGGAAGAACGGTCTGCAACCACGCTTCGAAGGACCATATCAAGTGCTTCTGACTACAAACACAGCTGTAAAAATCAAGGAAAGATCTTCCTGGATTCACGCATCCCACTGCAAGAAGGCACCGAATAGAGACAGTTGATTTTTTTTGAAAGACTCTAACAATGAAGGCGTTACTTATATTTTGTATACTAATCGGACTACTGGGTTTAAAATGCCAAGGAGAAGGAGAAAGATCCCGAAAGAAACGAGAATTACACGTAAATACTTTTCTGTACATGTCTTACGAATATGCTAAAGCTGTTGGTAAATCCAGTTGTTGGGTCTGTGCCCATGTGCCTATTCACACCACGGGGGGAATTCCCCTAAGATCGGTTCCCTTTAATACATCTGAAACAGCAGAATGGGTGATAAGCAAAATATATACATATATATACTCCACATGCTCTCCTCTTTCTGCAAAACACATTTTCCATTTAAATGGGAACTGCAGGCTAGGAAAAAGAGAGGACTCCTTTCAACAACAAGCCAGTGTCGTCGACTTTGTATATCACTTGGTCCGCACTTTGGGGGCTTACATAGAAGCACTTGTGCTTAGGAGAACCCCACAGGTTAGTTATAAACTGTGTGGGCCATGAATTAGTCCTCCTCTATAAGCTGCTGTTCCCTATCTTTTAGAAAGTGCATAGTGGCACTAGAACTGCAGGCTAATATAAGCTGCAGGGAAAATTAGAACACTGCAGGCTAATATAAGCTGCAGAAATACAAAGACATAAACCTGAAATCAAATCAAACATAATTAAACCCTACAAAAACACACGCCTAAACACTAAGAATAGACAGAGAAGAAAGACGATCTTAAACAAGGTCAACCATCAATACAGGTAAATCCCGGGGATGGTTCCAAACGGAAAAGAAGTCGGTATCCTTGGCTAAAATCTAAATTTAGTACGAGGGCCGATAGGAAGAGATTAATTTCAGTTATGTTGTCCTAGTAAGGACAAAAGGGAAGAATGTGGAAGTACAGTTTCTCATTTAGACATAAAATGGCTTCCTGGGCATAGAATGAAATCCATTTAAACTTTAAAATGGCCAACAGCATGATTCACTAATCATGTTTCAAGGGAACGAGATAATTTAGGAATGCTATATACGTACTCCTTGTTTGTGATAAGCTTAACAAGGAGCCTCATTTACCAAACAAACAGCCAAGGCCATGATAAGGTAAATATCGGCCCACAGGCCCAGTTGGTGCAGTGAGAGAACAGAGGGAACAGAGAGATCCCATAATAAAGAATTAGTTAATCTTATCCCAAGGTATTTCCGTTCGTTATTCTAACGCAGCCCGGAATACGTTGTTTCAATAATTCGCAAGGTCTGTGCCTTTGTAATCAGTTATGATTCAATACTATGTCATGTGGCATAGAAAGCCTGTTTTGCTTCTGTACTGTATAAATATACTACAACTCCTGTATTACTTTGAAGAGGTCTGATGTAGCCCTTGTCTACACAACTCTTCCCTTGCAAGCAAATGGAGCCTGTCTTTAACGATACTTTGTGTTTGAGTCTTAATCGGGAGTCGAGACTTCGACACTCGCCATGGACTCCTCCATTCGCTCCACACTCGCAGTGACCCTGGAGACAAAACCTGCCAGATACTCTTGCATCTGTGCATGGAGATCCATCACCTTCTCTCTTGCGGATGGACCCAGAGGCATAGGGTCGACATGCAGCTGACCTGTTCTGATAGAGGCCTGCGCCCTCCAACGAGGACTCTCCACTGCTGTCTCTGTCTCCACAATCTGCTGATGCTCACTTGTGAGCTGTGAAACACCAGGTGCCAACACTACTCTATGCCCCGAAGGCCCCCCCGAGGTGTGAGTGTCTGCGCTGGTGCTGGGTGCACTTACTTCTGCAGACGCGGCACCCTCAGAGGCTGGAGCTTCCTCTGAGGAGTCTGGCTGCAAAGCCTCTTCCTCCTTCGCAGTGGGGACGGGGGCTCCGGATGGTCCTGTGGGGGAGTAAAGGAAAGAGTTAGAGATCTGATGCCAAGGCTACTTGCACATTGGATTTGGCATATGCTCATAAGTCCAAATGATGTAGCTTCAGAATCATATCAGCGACTCATGCTATGTCAATGAGAGAGATGAGAAACTATTCTGTCACCAGCTTGCGGGCTTGCTCCTGTCTTTCCTGCCCCAGCTTCTGCAGTCACGTCAGCCCCAGCAAAATCCATCACTGCTTCCTCCCAGGAGGTCAGGTGGGTGATTGCGGGTGGTCCTCCTCCAGTCCTCGCTCGCTCTCTCCTATTGTGTGCTCTCTTTTCCTGCAATGAGGGAGACAAGTGGTGTTTGAGTGAGAGTGCAGGAGTGAGTGTAGAGATTGCATAGCAAAGATAATTAGAAGGAGACAAAGATGGTGTGAGGCTGCAAGACCAAGGGCCCTCCCTGTGTGTTGTCAAGTTGTGTTCCAAGCATCAGAGTGAGAGGCAGTGTGAGGGCTGCATGGTGGAATAGGTATGTGAATGTGAGCATAGAGAGAGAGAGGGAGTTTACGGGAGTTTAGAAGATTGAGAGGGGATCTCATCGAAACCTATAAAATTCTGTCAGGCCTGGACAGACTAGATGCAGGAAGGATGTTTCTGATGGCCGGGTAGTCCAGAACCAGGGGTCATAGTCTAAGGATAAGGGGTAAGCCATTTAGGACTGAAATGAGGAGGAATTTCTTCACCCAGAGAGTGGTGAACCTGTGGAATTCTCTGCCACAGAGGGCGGTGGAGGCCAGTTCATTAAGTATATTCAAGAAAGAGTTGTATATATTTCTTAAGGCTAAAGGGATCAAGGGATATGGGGAGAAGGCAGGGACCGGGTACTGAATTTGGATGATCAGCCATGATCTCATTGAATGGCGGAGCAGGCTCGAAGGGCCGAATGGCCTACTCCTGCTCCTATCTTCTATGTATCTATGTATCTATGCAAGACCAAGGGCCCTCCTTGTGTGTTGTCAAGTTGTGTTCCAAGCATCAGAGTGAGAGGCAGTGTGAGGGCTGCATGGTGGAATAGGTATGTGAATGTGAGCATAGAGAGAGAGGGAATGGGTAAGGGTGCATGGATGTGACTGTGAAGTGGGATGTGGAGGAAGTGATTGCTGAAGCTGAGTGCTGTTGGGGAAAGGCAATGGGGATCAGGTTGAGGGTGATGGAAACTTCATACTTACTTTTCCTGTACGGTGAATGTCATGGAAGCGCTTCTTGCACTGTATCCAGGTACGTCGGGTGACTCCCTGAGAGTTCACCTCTGCAGCCACCTTCATCCATGCAGCCCTGGTCTCTTTCGGAGGCCTCTTCCTCCCTGAGCTAGCCATGATGTGGAGATGTCGGTGTTGGACTGGGGTGGACAAATGTGAGAAGTCAGACAACACCAGGTTATAGTCCAACAGCTTTATTTGAAATCACAAGCTTTCGGAGCGCTGCTCCTTCGTCAGGTGAAGTGACGAAGGAGCAGCGCTCCGAAAGCTTGTGATTTCAAATAAAGCTGTTGGACTATAACCGGGTGTTGTCTGACTTCTCACATTTGCCCCTGAGCTAGGGAAGAGGACCTCCCTGTGGGCGCTATCCTCATCCACCAATGTCTGCTGTGACGTCTCATCAAATTTGGCGGCAGCTCGGGCTCTGCCACTGGCAGCAGCTGATGCAGGCTCATCTGCCATTCTGTACGACTGGTTGGGAAGCCTGCAGAGGTTGAAAAGCTTGTTGGAGACTTTAAAAGCACCACGAATGATGACATCATACTGTGGGACTTTCTGACTGGAAATGGACACTTAGCAAGGGTGCCCACACGCTGGAAATTAATTGGCCAATTGAGGGAAAATTGCATGCAGCTGGCTGACCCATTTAGATTCGGGTCGGAACCCGACATTCGGGGAACCCGACAATTCCCCGCACCTTCGGGAAAATCGGGGCCAAAACATTTGTTTAATTTCTCTGCCATTTCATTATTTCCCATTATAATTTTTCCTGTCTCAACCTGTAAGAGACCCACATTTACTTTCGCTAATCTTTTCCTTTTTACATACCTATACAAGCTTTTACAGTCTGCTTTTATGTCTCGTGCTAGTTTACTCTCATATTCTGTTTTCCCTTTCTTTATTAATTACTTGGTCCTCCGTTGCTGAATACTAAAATCCTCCCAATCCTCAGGCTTGCTACTGTTTTTGGCAGCATTATAAGCCTCTTCCTTTGATCTAATACTATCTTTAAATTCTCTTGGTAGCCACGGTTGGACCACTTTTCCTGTGGGGTTTTTGTGCCTTAAAGGAATGTATATTTGTTGTAAATTATGTATTAATTCTTTAAATGTTAGCCATTGCTTGCCCACTGTCATACCTTTTAATGTAGTTTCCCAATCTACCTTAGCCAACTCGCCCCTCATACCTAAGTATTTTGCTTTGTTTGGATTTAAGACCCTAGTTTCGGATTTAACAAAGTCACTTTCAAACGCAATATAAAATTCTATCATATTATGGTCACTCTACCCTAAAGACCCCTTTAGTACAATGTTATTAATTAACCATTTCTCGTTGCACAATACTAGATCTAAAATAGCCTGTTCCCTAGTTGGTTCCTTAACATACTGATCTAGAAAACTATCTTATATACATTCCATGAATTCGTCCTCCACACTATTACTGCAAATTTGGTTTGCCCAGTCTATATGTAGATTAAAGTCCCCCATGATTACTGTATTACCCTTGTAAAATGCACCTCTAATTTCCTGATTTATACTCTGCCCTACATTACAACTACTGTTTGGGGGCCTATAAAAACTCCCACCAATGTTTTCTGCCCCTTGCTGTTTCTTTGCTCCAACCAAACTGATTCTGCCTCTTAATTTTCTGAGCTAATATCCTTTCTCTCTACTGTCTTTATCCCATTCTTTATTATCAGGGCTACCTCTCCTCCTTTTCCATTTTGCCTACCTCTTCTAAAAGTTATGTGTCCTGGAATATTTAGTGTCCAAACTTGGCCACTTTGCAACCACGTCTCCATTATGGCTATTAGATCAAAACTGTTCATTTCTATCTGCGCTATTAATTCATCTATTTTGTTGCGAATGCTTTGTGCATTCAGATATAGTGCCTTGAGCTTTGACTTATTTCTCTTTTTCCCTGATGTCACCTTAGTCACTGATGCCGCATTACCTTTATTACTCTCTCTGTCCCTTCCTGACCCACTCTGCATATGTTTACCCAAAGCTCTGCTGTAGAGTCTTGACATTTCTCTCGCTGCTTTTTAATATACTCTTTCCTGAATCCTCCTGCCTCCCTTCATTAGTTTATAGCCCTGTCTACTGCCCTAGTTATTCGGTTCACCATGACACTGGTCCCAGCTCGGTTTAAGTAGAGCACATCCCAACGGCACAGCTCCCTCTTTCCCCAGTACTGGTGCCAGTGCCCCATGAACCGAAACCCATTCCTCTCACATCATTCTTTGAGCCACGCATTTAAACCTCTAATCTGTTTGTCCCTATGCCAATTTGCGCACGGTTCAGGTAACAATCTAGAGATTATTACCTTTGAGGTTCTGCTTTTTACTTTGGATCCTAGCTCCTCAAACTCCCTCAGCAGAACCTAATTTCTAGGTCTAACTATATTGTTGATTCCTACGTGGACCATGACAGCTGGATCCATCCCCTCCCACTCCAAGTTCTTCTCCAGCTACGAGGAGATGTATTCAACCCCGGCACTGGGCAGGCAACACGACCTTCAGAACACTCAGTCGTGGCTGCAGAGAACAATATCTATCCCCCTGACTATACTGTCCCCAACCATAACTACATTCCCTTTCACTCCCCCCACTTGAATGGCCTTCTGCACCATGATGCCATGGTCAGCTTGCTCATCCATCCTGCAGGCTTTTCCCTCATCCACACAGGCAGCAAGAACCTCACACCTGTTGGACAAGGGTAAAGGCGGAGGCTCCTCCAGCACGCACCTGAGGTCATAGAGTCATAGAGTCATAGAGTAATACAGCACGGATAGAGGCCCTTCGGCCCATCATGTCCGCGCCGGCCATCAAGCCCTGAGTTGCATTCACACCCTCCTGTCCCTGACCACTAACCAGATCTGTACCACTACCTAACCTAAGGGGGTGTGACTGCCTCCTGGTCAAAGTGTCCAGGTAACTCTTCCCATCCCTGATGCTCCGCACTGTCTGCACCTCAGACTCCAGCTCAAAAACTCTGAGCTGAAGTTCCTCAAGATGCAGTCACTTACTGCGAACGTGGTGGTCCGGGATCACAATGCTCTCCAGAAACTCCCACATGCTGCAGTTGTGGCACACCGCCTTCACTGCCATCCCTATATGACCTTGATTTATTTAATTACAATTAATTAAATTTGTAATTAGGTAACTTAGATTACGGTGTAGTTTCCTGACTACTTACTTGATCTAGATTAAGTTAAGGGAACTGAAATTAAATATCTACCTGTAACACAAAGCACTACAAGTAATGTAGGCATAAAGCAACAACTCCTTCCCCCTCTTCTCCAAATTCCCATCCCTCCCAAATTCCCAACCAAAGCTCTCTGTTAAAGTCCACTCCATTTAATCACGCTCTGTGGATCGTTTTCTTTCTCTCCTGGGTTCTCTTTACTCTGTACACTTTCATCACACCAACTCCATTCTGACCCTGCATCTCTACGAGGAGTAACCGAGGTCTGGAGCAAACTGTCCAGCTACTTCTCCCCCTTTCTCATGTGTTGGCGTGTCTCCATCTTGCACACCAGCTCAATGACTCTCTGAGCCAGAGAGGTTCGAGGCAGAGACATCTACTGCAGACTGTTCATAGGAACATAGGAAAAGGAGTAGGCAATTCAGCTCCTCGAACCTGTTCCACCATTCAATGAGATCATGACTGATCTTCGACCAAACTCCATATACTCGCATTTGGACAATATCCCTTATTATCTTTGGTTAATATAAAGTTTTCAATCTCAGATTTAAAATTAACAATTGATGTAACACCAATTGCTGTTGCGGAAGAGAGTTCCAAAGTTATACCACCCATTGTGTGCAGAAATGTTTCTTAGGGCTAGAAATTCATTATAGCCCAGGAATTGACGGTATCTTTAGAAAAGTTTGAGAATTAGCGACAGGCGCTAATGCTTTAGACTGAATGCAAAATTCATTCTCACTGCTCAAAGAAATGATTGGGGTGCTAAATCAATACTTAAAGGCCTAGCTCAGTGGTGTTACCCTCAAAGGGTGGACAAATATCGGGTGCAGTCAAATCTCAACTCATCATTACCACAGGTCTTTCCCAGTACTTAAAGGGGAGGTTCATTGATACTGCAGCACCTCATTCTCAGCATTGCTGGCTGTGCAGTTGCCTCAGCAAGGAGAAGCACAGCAGGGAGAAGGAGCCAGAGGACTGATGCAGTTGTGCTCATGGCAGATCCACCTCAGTTGGGTGGTCAGGGTGATTGAATGCTTCAACAAATGCTACATGCCACCATCTGTACCACAAGCTTCACACACTGCTCAATCATGAAGGTCAATCATCACAGCTCCAGGACATCACTGCAAGTGTTCCTCAGGTCAGTGTCCTAGACCCAAACATCTTCAGCTGCTTTATCAATGACCTTTCCTCCAACATAAGGTCAGAAATGTGGATGTTTGCTGATGACTGCACAGTGTTCAGTGCCATTCAGAACTCCTCAGACAATGAAACAGTCCATGCCCGCATGCAGGAAGACCTGGGCGATGTTCAGTCTTGGGCTGATTAGTGGTAGGTAACATTCGTACCACAGAAGTGCCAGGCAATGACTATCTCCAACAAGTGAGAGTCTAACCACCTCCCCTTGACATTCAATGGCAATACCATTTCCGAATCCCCCACCATCAACATTCTGGGGGTCACCATTTACCAGAAACTTAACTGGACCAGCCACATAAATAGTGTGGCAACAAGAGCAGGTCAGAGGCTAGGTATTCTGCGGCGAGTGTCTCACCGACTGACTCCCCAAAGCCTTTCCACCATCTATGAGGCACAAGTAAGGACTGTGATAGAATATTTTCCACTTGCCTGGATGAGTGCAGCTCCAACAACACTAAAGAAGCTCGACTCCATCAAGGACAAAGCAGCCTGCTTGATTAGCACCCCATAAGAACAAAATAACATAAGAAACAAGAGCAGGAGTAGGCCAATCGGCCACTCGAGCCTGCTCCGCCATTCAATAAGATCATGGCTGATCCAACCTTGGCCTCAACACCAGTTTCCCGCCCTCTCACCATACTCCTTGACTCCCTTGTAGTTCAAATGTCTGTCAATCTCCGCCTTGAATATATTCATTGACTCAGCCTCCACAGCTCTCTGGGGAAGAGAATTCCAAAGGTTCACTATCCTCTGAGAGAAGAAATTCCTCCTCATCTCCGTCTTAAATGGGCGACCCCTTATTCTGCAACTATGCCCCCTAGTTATAGATACCCCCACTAGGGGAAATATCCTCTCAGCATCCACCCTGTCAATTCCCCTCAGAGTCATATATGTTTCAATAAGATCACCTCTCATTCTTCTAAACTCCAATGAGTATAGGCCCAACCTACTCAACCTTTCATCATATTTCAACCCCTTCATCCCAGGAATCAACCAAGTGAACCTTCTCTGCACTGCCTCTAATGGAAGTATATCCTTCCTTAAATATGGAGACCACAAATACGCAGTACTCTAGGTGCAGTCTCACCAGTGCCCTCTAAAGTTGCATCAAAACTTCCCTACTTTTATACTCCATACCCCTTGCAATAAAGGCCAACATTCCATTAGCCTTCCTAATTACTTGCTGTACCTGCATGCTAACTGTTTGTGTTTCATGTACTCAAGACTCCCAGATCCCTTTGTACCACAGCATTTTGTAGTCTCACTCCATTTAAATAATAATTTGCTTTTTCATTCTTCCTTCCAAAGTGGATAACCAATTGTGGATCCAAAGTGGATCCAAAGATGTGCGGGTTAGGTTGATCAGCTATGATAAATTGACCCTTAGTGTTAGGGGGATTAAATACGTGGGGTTACGGGGATAGAGTGGGATTTGTGTTGGTGTAGGGGTTACGGGGATTGGGTGGGATATGTGTCGGTGCAGGCTCGATGGGCCAAAATGTCCTCTATCTGCACTGTGGGGTTTCTGTGATTCTGTGATTATAACCCATCTGCCAATTTTTTGCCCACTCACTTAACCTATCTATACCCCTTTACAGACTTGGTGTCCTCCTCACAACTTGCTAACCCAACTATCTTTGTATCATCAGCAAATTTGGCAACAGTACGCTCATTTCCCTTCATCCAAGTCATTAATATAGATTGTAAATAGTTGAGGCCCCAGCACATGATCCCTGTGGTAACCCATCAGTTACTGATTGCCAACCAGAAAATGATCCATTTATCCTGACTCCCTGTTTGCTGTTAGTTAGCCAATCCCCTATCCATGCCAATATATTACCCCCAACCCCATGTGCTCTTATCTTGTGCAGTAACCTTTTATGTGGCACCTTATCGAATATCTCCTGGAAATCCAAATACACTACATCTACTGGTTCCTCTTTATCCACCCTATTTGTTACATCCTCAAAGAACTCTAACAAATTTGTGAAACATGATTTCCCTTCCATAAAGCCATGCTTACTTTGCTTGATTGTCTTATGATTTTCTAAATGTCCTGCTATTACCCCCTTAATAATGGATTCCTGCATTTTCCCAATGACAGATGTTAGGCTAACTGGCCTATGGTTTCCTACTTTCTGTCTCCCTCCTTTCTTGAATAGTGGCGTTACATTTGCAGTTTTCCAATCCACTGGGAGCTCTCAAGAATCCAGGGAATTTTGGTAGCTTACAACCAATGCACCACTATCTCTGCAGCCACTTCTTTTAAGACCCTAGGATGCAGGCCATCAGGTCCAGGGGACTTGTCGGCCTTTAGCCCCATTAGTTTGCCTAATACTTTTTCTCTAGTGATAGAGATTGTTTTAAGTACCTCCCTATAGCTCCTTGATTATCTATTATTATTGGGATGTTTTTAGTGTCTTCTACCGTGAAGACTGATCCAAAATAATTATTTAGATTCTCTGCCATTTCTCTATTTCCCATTATTAATTCCCCAGTCTTTCGCTAAGGGACCAATGTTTACTTTAGCTACTCTCTTCCTTTTTATATACCTGTAGAAGTTCTTAATGCCTCTTTTTATATTATTGGCTAGTTACTCTCATACTCTATCTTCTCCCTCATTATACTTTTTTACAAACATTCACTCCCTTCACCACCGTTGTACCATGGCTGCAGTGTGTACCATCTACAAGATGCACTGCAGCAACTCGCCAAGGCTTCTTCAGCAGCACCTCCCAAGCCCATGAACCACCTAGAAGGACAAGGGCAGCAGGCGCATGGGAACACCACCACCTCCAAGTGACACACCATCCTGACTTAGAAGTGTATCATCGATCCTTCATCTTCGCTGGGTCAAACTCCTGGATCTCCATACCTAACAGCACTGTGGAAATATTGTAAGGGTAAACCGGGAGAGCTTCTTCTCCCCGAGATGGATCCTTTGATATAAAGGGTCGACATGCGCCTTATTCCCAATCAATCACTCGGAGTCCGGAGTGCTGTTCAGTAAAGCAACTTTATTTACAAGTCGACAGGGAAGACACTCATCCTGGGACGAATGCTCCCCGATCGCTGAAAATCTCCTGCCTTAGATACAGGTTTTGTTCTGAGTCGTGGCTACTGTTTGCAATTAGGTGCATTACACGCATACATTTCTTTCATCATACAGTTGGCTTCGGGTGCAAATTCTTGTGACCTGTGTGCATTGGTCTTGTGGCCCCATACATTATCTCTCAATACATTCCTCAGTTAGTGATTCATGGTTTGTGCACTTTGGCTACGAGTACACCAGACTTCCCTTCTGGACATTGTTCATAACCATTCCTTATATGGTTGGATATATGCTCTGTTCCTTACACCCCTCATCTTAGCTCCTTTTAACTCTTTCAGTCCCTCTTTTGGTCCTGATTAATCCCTTTTAATCATTAACCAACCCAATTATGGTGTCCTGCCGGGGTGGTGCTCAAATCCAACCCATTGGGTCACCCCGTTTATATAATCATATTGTCCTGATTTCAATGCCCCCTACATCCTTTCCATCGACATATTATCTACCCAAATACATAGGTTATAAGCATTATTGTCACTAGTACTATACATCCATTAAACAGGTCTTTCTTCCAAGCCTTCACTCGTTCGTAGTAATGGTCCATCTGCTCGATGAGAATCTGCCCAGGAGGTTTATGTAACAATTACCAGTGAACAGCATATATCACTACTTTATCAAGGTCATGTACATTTCTTCCATTTTCTTCTTTCTTATTTTGTTTTCTACGTTTTTTTACAGGCGGCACATGCTGCTATTCTCATTCCTATTGCCAAAACCAATTGTACTATAACTAGTGTGTGAGAAGTAATGCGGATCCATGGGTGGATGTTGACATTCATCCCCAATCCCACAGCTTCTCATACCATGGGACTTCCTGTAGTTCTACTTCTATGTCCCTTTCTAGTTCCCCAAGGTTCCTTTGCAACATTACGTATTGTTTCACCATTTTACTTAAGCCCTCTTTTATCTCCTGCAGATCCTCTTGCAGGCGGGGTATCGGAGCCCCCACCGGATATTCATAATTGACCATTTTGTTCCTTAAACTATCTGGCACATTTAGTTTCATTTCCTCCCTTGAGTATACATACACCAATCTGGTGTGTCCAATTGTCACAGGGATCTTTGGTGTGAAGCAGAAGTTAGGCATTGTGATTACACATACAAGGTTACTATTGGCACTCAGTCTCTGTGATGGCTATACAATATTCCCCTCTGCCACTAAATCTCGAGCGGGTGTGATGGTGATCGACATGTGATAATTCCAGCACGCACCCCTCTGTCTTATTATAGCTGCACTCATCCTACCGGATGTGGGCATATCATAAGCAAACCATTCCCATGGCATCCGTTTAGGGATACTCCTCTTATAGTCCCATTTTTCCTGATGGCATAGGTATCAATTGGATAGTATCGGAGGTATGTCTCACCCCTCACTATGCCCATGTTTGTTACCTGGTACTGTGGGTATGGAGTCATGTCTAGTCTCACCACTGGTATCATGAGTACCATGCGTATCATTGCTGTCACTTCTGCTTTGCATTTTTGTATCACTGGATATACTCTGGTCATCCCCTTGAGGGTACCAGCACTCAGAAGGCCTGGATTCTGGCTCAGGCCATAGAGCTGTGAGCTGTTAATCCAGTCTGGTACCTGTCCGCCAACTCGCTGACACCTCTTCCTACCTCCACCTGGACCATGACCCCACTACCGAACATCAAACCACCGTTTCCAAGACTGTCACTGACCTCATCTCCTCTGGAGATCTTCCCCCCGCGCCACCAACTTTTTGTTCCCCAACCCCGCACAGCCCACTTCTACCTCCTTCCCAAGATCCACAAACAGGTCTGCCCCGGTAAACCCATCATTTCAGCCTGTTCTTGCATCATGGAACTTATCTCTTCCTATCTCGACTCTATCTTTTCTCCCCTTGTCCAGTCTCTTCCCACCTACATCCGCGACTCTTCTGATGCCCTCTGCCACTTTAACAGTTTCCAGTTTCCTGGCCCCAACAGCCTCCATTTCAACATGGACGTACAATCCATCTACACCTCCATCCCCCACCAGGATGGCCTGAGGGAGCTCCGCTTCTTCCTTGAACAAAGGCCCAAACAGTCCCCATCCACCATCACCCTCCTCCGCCTGGCTGAACTTGTTCTCACTTTGAACAACTTCTCCTTTGACTCCACTCATTTCCTACAAATTAAAGGTGTTGCTATGGGTACCTGCATGGGTCCTAGCTAATCTTGCCTTTTCGTGGGATATGTGGAACACTCTTTGTTCCAGTCCTACTTGGGTCCCCTCCCTCATCTTTTTTTCCAGTACATTGATGACTATATCAATGTCGCTTCCTGCTCTCGCCCTGAACTAGACAATTTCATTCACTTTGCCTCCAATTTCCACCCTTCCCTCACCTTCACATGGTCCATCTCCGACTCTTCCCTTCCCTTCCTCGACTTCTCTGCCTCCATCTCTGGGGATAGGTTATTGACCAACATTCACTACAAGCCCACTGTCTCCCACAGCTACCTGGACTACACTTCTTCCAACCCCACTTCCTGTAAGGACTCTATTCCATTCTCCCAGTATCTCCGTCTCCGCCGCATCCGCTCCGACGATGCCACCTTCCACACCAATGCTTCCGACATGTCTTCCTTTTTCCTCAACCGAGGATTCCCCTCTACCGTGGTTGACACGGCCCTCGACCAGGTCCGTTCTATCTCCCGCACTTCTGCCCTCACCCCTGCCCCTCCCTCCCGGAACCACGATAGGGTTCCCCTTGTCTTCACCTTTCACCCCACCAGCCTTCACATTCCATGGATCATCCTCCACCATTTCTGCCACCTCCAACGTAATCCCACCACCAAACGCATCTTCCTCTCCCCTCCCCTTTCAGCATTCCGTAGGGACCGCTCCCTCAGAGACACCCTAGTCCACTCCTCTATCACCCTCAGCACCCCTTCCCCTTCGCCCGGCACCTTCCCATGCAAGCACAGGAGATGCAACAGCTGCCCTTACACCCTCCCCTTCCCACTGTCCAGGGCCCCAAACATCCCTTCCAGGTGAAACAGCGATTTACTTGTACTTGTTGCAATCTAGTATGTTGTATTCGCTGCTCACGATGTGGTCTCCTCTATATTGGGGAGACCAAATGCAGATTGGGTGACCACTTTGTGGAACACCGCCATTCAGTCCGTAAGGGTGACCCTGAGCTTCTGGTCGCCTGTCATATTAATTCACCGCCCCATTCCCACTGAGACCTCACCATCCTCGGGTTCTTGCATTGTTCCACAGAAACCCAGCGTAAGCTCGAGGAACAGCACCTCATCTTCCGATTAGGCACTTTACAGCCTTCCGGACTCAATATCGAGTTCAGCAATTTCAGATGATAACCTCGGCCCCATTACATTTTTATATATTTTTTATCTATACCTTTGTTTTGTGCCCTTCCCCCTTTTTTTCTCCCACTTGGCAGCTGTCTCTCATTCTGCCAGCGCATTTCACACTAAACACTACATCCATTTAATAAACATTTACAGCCATCTTTTGTCTCTTTACTAGTCCTATCACCATCTTGTCTCATCTTGAGTATCTCTTAATAACTCTTCACTTCTCTTTTGTGCTTTCATCCCAATTTCCCAGCCCCCAAACTGGCCTTTTATTCTGTTTCATTTCCTATGTTTTCTCTCAGTCCTGATGAAGGGTTTCGATCTGAAACATTGACTCTATTTCTCTCTCCATGGATGTTGCCTGGCCTGCTGAGTTTTTCCAGCATTTTCTGTTATTTCGGATTTCCAGCATCCGCAGTATATTGCTATCGTACTGGTACCTCACCTTGTTGTATGTGTGCCAGATTGTGTTTTAACTGTCTGGTGGTCCATTGGCCATAGGCATGGCACAAGCCTCTCCCTACCCCATCTTTTGCCTGTTCCTCATCTCTATGGTTTAGTTTGTTGATAGTGCTAGCATGGTCTTCTATAACTTTGATTCCCTCGAGTAAATTCCTTATTGTATGTTCTCCCAACTCTGATTCTTGCTGAAACAAACCAGTTTCTTTCACTAAAATCTGTTGTATTACCCTTTGTAATTGTTCCACACTACTCTGGACTCCTTGTATATCTAGGGCATTAATGAATTATGTCCCTGATGTAAGAAAGCTACTAGGCACTTGGTCTGAGTATTAAACAAGGCTTTAATCAACTGTTTTTCAACATGGAGATCCAGTTGTGTCCTTCATTAGTTCCTGTTAAAGAATGTCCTGAGCAAGCTGGGCCTATGCCCGAGTATTTATACTCTCCCTGGACAGCACCACCAGCATGCCGCCCATTATTATTTCATAAGTCATTTGCACATGAATGACAAGATTCATGTCATTCTTCCGCCTGAAAGATTGGAAGTCCGTCGGCTTCCTTCTACCAAATTAATCGGACTGAGAATAGACACAGTCATTTGGATCTCCATTGGGGGCTGGAAGGCATGTCTCCTCGGACCATGTTTTGTTCCCTGGGTCGCTTGGTTCATACTGGCGGGCTGGCAGAGTCCATGTCACCTTGATCGACCTGAGGGGGAGTGGGGAGATCGTGGCTCTGGATGCGGGACCCACAGGCGCAGAGCTGGCTTCACCCTGCTCAGTAGTCGGTGACTGACCGGCGTCCTGGCTTCGGGTGGCCATCCCGCTCTGTTCCCCGGGTTGATCCAGCTGAATAGCTGGCAGATCTCTTGACGTCCCGGGTAGGGCATCATCCTCAGAGTAGCGCAGGGTATCGGCGTCCTTAATACAGATTCCACTATCGATTGGGCCCGTGGGACCGGTTGGGCAGGGAGCCAGATCCCAACGTGATACTGTGGATTCCAGGCCATCAGGGTACTGCAAGTACACATACATGGGATTGACATCCGTCAG
This sequence comes from Somniosus microcephalus, assembly GCF_052327205.1. Classification (NCBI taxonomy): domain Eukaryota; kingdom Metazoa; phylum Chordata; class Chondrichthyes; order Squaliformes; family Somniosidae; genus Somniosus; species Somniosus microcephalus. Next base: position 161,877,637 of record NC_140992.1, read on the forward strand.
TTCCACTTCGTCGATGATGGGATCACTCTTAGAGGATCGGACGAATCTTCGGAGCAGCTCGGGGCCAGGAGCTGCCAACCATGATGGTAGGGATGTCCCATGAGTGGAGCGACACTGGAACCCGAAGAATTGTTTGTGAGGAGTAGCGTTGGTGGATGTAGAAAGAAGAGGCCTGATGGAATACAAGGCGTCAGGGAGCATAGTTTCCCACTGCTGGTCTGATAGGTTGTGTGACCTCAGTGCAAGACGAACAGTGTTCCAAATGATGGCGTTGTATCTCTCAACTTGTCCATTTCCAATAGGATGATGTGGTGTTGTTTTACTTGTGGCGATATCCCATTGGGAAAGATAACTTTTGAGTTTGCTTGACATGAAGGAGGGACCCAATCAGAGTGGATGAAATTGGACATACCGCAAAGGGAAAAGACCTGATCGAGGCATTTGATCACTGTGGAAGTAAGCATATTGGGACAGGGGAAAGCAAAGGGAAAGTGTGAATATTCATCCACCATAGTAAGCAAGTAGGTGCTTTGCGTTGAGGAAGGCAATGGCCCTTTAAAGTCAATGCTCAGTCGCTGCATAGGCTGTGTAGCGTGTATGAGCGAGCCATCCGATGGACTGAAGAATTGCAGTTGTAATTCCGTGCAATTCTACAAGTGGAGCATGTTCTTTTCACGTCTTCCGTAGAAAATGGGAGATTTTTCGATCGCACAATTTGCAACATATGGGTAACACCAGGATGGCACAAGTCAGTATGAAGATCCGTAAGAGTTGAAGTTGACATGGAAGAGCAGAAAGCACGTGTGAGGGTATCTGGGGCCACATTCTCTTTGCCGGGTCGATATTGTATGGTGTAGCCAAAGGCGGCCAATTCCATCCTCCAGAGCTGTATTTTGTTATTCTTGACATCAGTGCGTTTTCGGTTATCCAGCATAAACGCCACAGAGTGCTGATCAGTTATGAGTGTGAAATGGCGAAGAGCGAGAAAATGACTCCATTTATGTACTGCTTCGATGATAGGCGTAGCCTCCTTCTCAACAGGAGGATAATGGCGCTCGCTACCCTGCAAAGTTCTGGACAGAAATGTAACTGGTCGACCGCCTTGATTCAAGGTAGCCAAGATCGCCACCTCCGATGCATCGCACTCGACCACGAAAGGGAGATTTTCATCGATGGAATGAAGCGTGGCTTTTTCCAGTTGTTGCTTGAGGAGGTCGAAAGCTGAAATAGCCATTGCCTCCAACGGAAATTACTTTGCGTGAAGCAGCTGCTGGATCTTGTCAGAAAAGTGGGGGATCCACTTCGCATAATAGGCAAACATGCCTAGAGCCCAACGAAGAGAGCCAAGATTCGTAGGAGGAGGGAACTCCTGAAGCAGATGAAGTCGCTCCGGATCCAGTTTGATGACAGCATTGCCCACCCAGTAGCCAAGGATGTTGACTGATGGTACTGATTTCACAGATTTGGACCTATTTAAGGTTAAGTTGTGACGACGGAGAACGTCAAGAAATTTCTGGAGGTTGGCATCATGCTCCTTCTGGTCATGACCAGCAATGGCGATATTATCCAGATATGGAAAAGTGTCCGTTAAGTTCTCCTGTTTGACTAGGCTGTCCATTGCCCATTGAAAGAGGGCCACCCCATTGGTGACCCCAAATGGAAGGTGACAAAACTGGTAAAGCCGACCATTGGCCTCAAAGGCTGTATACTTTTTGTCACAGTCCTTTAACGGTACTTGATGGTATGCGCTCTTTAAGTCAAAAGTTGAAAATACCCTGTAGTTGGCAAGGTTATTGACCATGTCATCGATGCGTGGTAGTAGGTAGGCATCCAGGTTGATATACTGTTTAATAGTTTGCGAGTAACCGATGCAAAGACGTTTCTTGTGTTGCTTCAGAGGACTTTTAACAACGACGACTTGAGCCCGCCAGGAAGATGAACGTGGCTCAATGATACCATCAGCTAGAAGGCGAGAGATTTCTGCCTCGATAAAGGATAGATCATCTTGGCTGAAAAATCATGATTTAGTGACTGGGCTTACATCGGGAGGAAAGATTGGCAAACAAGGAGGGCTCATCGAGCGAAGCCGCTGAAAGCGTACAAAACAGTACTTTGGAAATAGTAAGCTCCAGATTTGACCCTCCAAACTCAAAAGTGAGTCTTTTGTGTTGTTTCTGGAATTCCTGTCCCAGGAGCACATCACTGCATAGGTTTTTGAGCTCCCCGAGCCGGGTGGAAAAATAAGTGCTGCCATTGAGAATAAGACAAAAGCCAGAAGAGTTGGTGGTCAATGTCGTCAGAGCCATTGCAATTTCCGTATCCCAGGGGTAAATACGCAGTTTTAACTTACTGACAGCCCACTCACTGATGAAGCTGTCAGAGCTACATGAGTGGATTAATGCACTCAAAATGTGTCTGTGATAATAATAATAACTTCCGGGAAGTTATGTCATCACTTCCTGTGAACTGTGAACTATGAACTATGAACTGTGTACATACCTCACTTCCTGTCATATGTCACTTCCTGTTGGACTGGTATAAATACTGGTCTGTTCAGTATTGTAAGAGGCTTCTACCAGAGGCATGGTAAAGACCTCTCTTGTATATAGTGTGTTTATAAGTTACTTAAAGCTTACTTTAAAGTTACTTGATGGTAAGACTCCTTTTTCTTACATCAATTTAAGTAACTTAGTATTTACACTCACAAATACTAGACCTTCGGACAAACTCGGAGTTAAGGATCCAGGGAACCACCCATCATGGAGAGAATCCTTAGACCTATTCGTCTGGACTTGGACCCGAATAAACCAGCAGCTGGCAGGGTATGGAAGCATTGGTACCGTACTTTTGAGAATTTTCTGGATGAATGTGAAGCGGATGCTCCTGCTAGGTTGAGGATAGTTATCAATTATGTGACCCCAAAAGTGTTTGAATATGTTGATGAATGGGATAATTATGATGAGGTGATTCGGGCACTTAAGAAACTGTATGCCAAGACCCCAAATGAGGTCTATGCTAGACATCTACTGGCCACAGCCCGACAAGGGCCAGGGGAATCAATTGACGAATTCCTGCAGGAACTTCGCAGGCTCAGCATAGATTGTAACTTTCAGGCAGCCTCAGCTGAGCTGTACCGCAATGAAATGATTTGTGATGCTTTCATCTGCGGGATTGCCTCTCCATTTATACGCCAGCGTCTCCTAGAAAGTAAAACACTTGAGCTACAAAAAGCTTTTGACCTAGCTTGTTCTCTGGATTTGGCAAAGAGAAATGCAGACCTCTATCAGCTGCCCAGATCTCGATCTGCTGCTGTAGCTGCAACCAGACAATTCAAGCGGTCTCAGGTGAACCCTATCATGGGGGAATCTAATTCTGATAATTCTGATGAAGAAGAGGAGGATGACCCCACTTTAGCAGCCTCTTGGCAATCTAGGAAGGAGTGCTTCTTTTGTGGAGATGCTTTTTACCCTAGGAAAACCTGCCCTGCTCGCAATGCAATCTGCAGTTATTGCAAGAAAAAAGGACACTTTGCTAAAGTTTGCCTATCAAGGGCCTCTACGAGGGCCAATCCAGCTAAGGCCTACCGAACTGCCCCAATTAGGGCCTATCAAGATGCTCCAGCTAGGACCTATCAAGCTTCCTCTCGAGCTCTCTCCCGAAGAAGCACACCAAGAGTTTTAGCCACTTTCTGTGCAACGACACCAATTACAGCTGCTTGCCCACAGAACCTGTCTCATGCAGCCACAAAAATTTCAATTAAAGGGCATACCTTAGATGCCTTAATTGACTCAGGAAGTACTGATAGTTTCATTAAGGAACAGATTGTTGCGAAATTGAAACTACATGTCTTCCCATCGGACCAGGCAATTGCGATGGCTCAGTCATCACTTAATACCAGAATCTCCGGCTTTTGTGTTGTTGATATGACACTTCATGGTCGTATGTATCCCTCCACCCGACTTTCGGTGCTCAAGGACTTATGTAGTGATCTCCTCTTAGGGCTGGACTTCCAAAAACAGCATAAGAAACTCACCATTGAGTTTGGTGGATCCAAACCCGGACTTACTATTTCTAATATACCGTCTAAATTACCGTTTTGTGCATTGTCAGCAGCTTCACTTGATGAACCCTCATTCTTTGCCAGTATTCCGCCTCAATGCAAACCAATAATAACGAAATCGCGGCGCTTTAATCAGGAAGACCAATCTTTTATTGTGGCTGAGATATCTCGACTTCTAGCAGAGGATATCATCGAACTATGTTCGTCGCCCTGGCGGGCTCAAGTCGTCATTGTCAAGAACCCTCTAAAACCTCACAAACAGCGACTATGCATCGATTATTCGCAAACCATCAATCAATATTCTGACTTGGACGCCTACCCATTGCCACGCATTGATGATATGGTTAATAAACTGGCCGAATACAAAGTGTTCTCAACTTACGATTTAAAAAGTGCCTATCATCAGGTACCCTTGAAGGTCTCAGATAAGCAGTACACGGCCTTTGAGGCTAATGGACGGCTATACCAATTTCATCGCCTCCCATTCGGGGTTACTAATGGAGTGGCTGTCTTCCAACGGGCAATGGATGGCCTGGTTAAGCAGGAAAACCTAAGGGACACTTTTCCCTATCTTGATAACATTACCATTGCAGGTCACGATCAACAGGAACACGACGCCAACCTCCAAAAATGTTGGGATGCCCTCCATCGCCGTAATTTGACCCTGAATGAATCCAAATCTGTTGAGTCGCAACCGACCATCAACATCCTTGGCTACTGCGTAGGCAATGGTATCATTAAGCCAGACCCAGAAAGACTTCGCCCGCTCCAAGAGCTCCCGTCACCTAAGAATCCGGCTTCTTTACATCGGGCTCTCGGTCTGTTTGCATACTACGCTAAATGGATTCCTCATTTTTCGGACAAAATCCAACCCTTGCTGCATGCTAGATCATTTCCACTGGGAGCAGCGGCTGTTGCAGCCTTTAACCTTCTCAAAAAACAGTTGGAGAAAGCGGCTCTTCACTCCATCGATGAGAATCTCCCTTTTGTGGTTGAATGTGATGCCTCGGAGGTGGCGATCTCGGCTACTCTGAATCAGGAAGGTCGTCCTGTAGCATTTATGTCCAGGACCTTACAAGGTGCCGAGCTACATTATCCTCCGGTTGAGAAAGAAGCCACAGCCATCACAGAGGCAGTACGGAAGTGGAACCATTTTCTAGCTCGCCAGCACTTTACATTGATCATGGACCAACGATCAGTCGCCTTCATGCTCGATAATCGGAAACGAACCAAAATTAAGAATAATAAAATACAACTTTGGAGGATGGAACTGGCCTCTTTTGGTTATACCATTCTCTATCGGCCTGGCAAGGAGAATGTGGCCCCGGACACCCTCACACGGGCATTCTGCTCCACTATGTCATCCTCTACTCTCATGGATGTCCACAATGGATTGTGTCATCCTGGCGTTACGCGCATGCTACATTTCGTACGATCACGGAATCTCCCTTTTTCCACTGGAGATGTAAAGAAAATATGCTCAGAATGCCGGCTTTGTGCAGAATTAAAACCTCAGTTCTTCCGCCCCTCAGATGGTATACTCATACATGCAACCCAACCGATGCAATGACTTTGCATCGATTTTAAGGGCCCAGTGCCCTCTTCAACTCGGAACACATATTTGCTCACCATGATCGACGAATATTCACGTTTTCCGTTTGCCTTCCCCTGCTCCAATATGCTGGCGTCCACAGTAATCTGCTGCCTTGAGCAGGTATTTTCTCTCTGTGGCATGCCGGCTTATATTCACTCAGATCGGGGTCCATCCTTTATGTCAAGGGAACTCAAGGACTACCTCTCAGAACGGGGAATTGCTACAAGCAAAACAACACCATACCATCCCATCGGAAATGGGCAGGTAGAGAGGTATAATGGTATCATCTGGAATTCCGTACGTCTCGCTTTAAGATCTCGGGGCCTACCAGACCAGCAATGGGAAACAGTGCTTCCGGATGCATTGCACTCTATACGGTCCATGCTTTCTACAGCCACAAATACTACACCTCATGAGCGGTTCTTTGGATTCCAGCGTCGCTCATCTCATGGGACATCACTCCCGTCATGGCTAACTACTCCTGGACCTGTATTACTCTGAAGATACGTTCGGACGTCTAAAAATGACCCTCTCGTAGACGAGGTCGAACTAACCAATGCCAACCCCACCTATGCAAACATACGATATTCTGACGGCCGAGAATCTACCGTATCATTACGGGATCTGGCTCCCTGCCCACCAGGACCTAGTGGGACATCGGGTGATGGCATTTCTCCAGCAAACTCTTGGGACCTATCGGGTACCCCTCTCCAGGATCCTGATCGGACACCAACTAGCTTGGGGCCGGTAGAACCCCGTACTCAAGGTTGCGACCCTCCCAGTACCGCGCATGAAAGTACTGATCCACCACAGACCAGCTCTGCACCTCCCTCTGAACAGAGGCAGTCCGACTTTGAACCTATTGGGGCTCGTACTCGAAGCCATGATCTCCCCAACCCTTCACAGGGCAATCCAGGCCACACAGACTCTGACCAATGGCCAACCGCATGTAAGCGGACCAGCGACCCTCTACGACGGGAATCCAAACGGGTGCGACTCTTCCTTGTTCGGCGGCTGCGGACCAAAAGGTAGACCACAGCCTCCTAATCCTGCAGGAGGGAAGAATGTGATAATAATAATAACTTCCGGGAAGTTATGTCATCACTTCCTGTGAACTGTGAACTATGAACTATGAACTGTGTACATACCTCACTTCCTGTCATATGTCACTTCCTGTTGGACTGGTATAAATACTGGTCTGTTCAGTATTGTAAGAGGCTTCTACCAGAGGCATGGTAAAGACCTCTCTTGTATATAGTGTGTTTATAAGTTACTTAAAGCTTACTTTAAAGTTACTTGATGGTAAGACTCCTTTTTCTTACATCAGTGTCCATTTACCGAAACCTTCGTGGATGCATGGGACAGGCTTTGGGGAAAAACAGCTGTAACACTAGTAGTGGCTCTTGGGGAAGGAACAGTTTATAGATAGCAGCTGTAACATTAGTAGTGGCTCTTGGGGGAGGAGCAGTTTTATAGATAGCAGCTGCAACACTAGTAGAGGCTCTTGACTGGTATACTTTAGAAAAGTGACCTTTCTTACTGCAATGATTGCATGTTGCATTACGAGCAGGACAACATTTCCTATAATGGAATGCACCTCCACAGAAGAACCATTTCTTTTTAGATTGCCAAGATGCTGCTAGGGTAGGATCATCATCAGTGTGGGCTTCCGCCTGAGGCTTACCAGGGGAATCACTAAAAGTGGTAGCAGCAGTCCGTGCATATTGTAAAAAATAGGCATCTGAATTTTTTCGAGCTAAGTCCAGCGAATATGCCTGGTTATAAACCACTTGTAACCCGAGGGTTTTATTCTCCAACAGACGCTGGCATATGAGGGGAGAAGCAGTTCCGTTAATAAATGAGTCACAAATTAATTCCTCCCGGCACTGCTCAGCTGAGACAGCTTTAAGGTTACAATCTTTGCTGAGCCTGCGAAGCTCTTGAAGGAATTCGTCAAGTGATACCCAAGGTTGTTGTCGAGTTGTGGCCAGTAGGTGCTGAGCAAAAATTTTGTTTGGGGCCTTAACATATAGTTGCTGTAGTGTTTGGATAGCGGAGTCATATTCTACACAGTCTTCGATATAGTCAAACATGTGAGGGGATACATAATTGGCAAGCATTCATAACTTATTAGGAACATTCTCCCCACACTCCTCGAGAAAGTTGCTTTAGGTACGATACCAGTGTTTCCATACCTTAGCAGCTGTAAGTGAATTCGGGTCCAGATCAAGATGGGCGGGTCTGATTAGTTTCTCCATGATGAATTGCTTACTACATCCGAGTTCCCTTCTACAGTTTGAATCGTAACTGTCTGTTCCCAAATCACTCAGCGCGTGGAGCGGGTTGCAGTTGATTAAATTGATGTAAGAAAACTATTATGCACTTGGTCTGAGTATTAAGCAAGGCTTTAATCAGCTGTTTTTCAACATGGAGAACTAGTTGTGTCCTTCACTAGCTCCTGTTAAAGGAAATCCTGAGCAAGCTGGGCCCATGCCTGAGTATTTATACTCTCCCTGGACAGCGCCACCAGCAGACCACCCAGTATTATTTCATAAGTCATTTCCACATGAATGAGAAGATTCATGTCAGTCCCCATATTTATTCCCGTGAGCACATCGTTTCAAAAGCCCCTCTTAATTCTTTGGTGGAATGCAGCATGTCCCCTGAAACTAGTAGCCCCTGTTGCATCAGCAGCTTGGTTAATTACATTCCTTATCATATATGCATACAACTCTCTAGCTTTAGTAAATCTTTCACAATATCCTGGCCATTGTAGCATGGTTAAGTTCAATAGTACCGGTACAATTTCGTGTCTCACATTATCATACAATTGTTCTCCCTCGGTAAATAACACCAGTCCATTTTCGGACCCAGGCCTCAATTTCGGATACCTTCTGATGTAAGAAAAGGAGACTGACCATCAAGTAACTTTAAAGTAAGCTTTAAGTAACTTATAAACACACTATATGCAAGAGAGGTCTTTACCATGCCTCTGGTAGAAGCCTCTTACAATACTGAACAGACCAGTATTTATACCAGTCCAACAGGAAGTGACATTTACAGGAAGTGAGGTATGTACACAGTTCATAGTTCATAGTTCATAGTTCACAGGAAGTGATGACATAACTTCCCGGAAGTTAGCATTTTTATCACATTCTTCCCTCCTGCAGGATTAGGAGGCTGTGGTCTACCTTTTGGTCCGCAGCCGCCGAACAAGGAAGAGTCGTACCCGTTTGGATTCCCGTCGTAGAGGGTCGCTGGTCCGCTTACATGCGGTTGGCCATTGGTCAGAGTCTGTGTGGCCTGGATTGCCCTGTGAAGGGTCGGGGAGATCATGGCTTCGAGTGCGAGCCCCAATAGGTTCAAAGTCGGACTGCCTCTGTTCAGAGGGAGGTGCAGAGCTGGTCTGTGGCGGATCAGTACTTTCATGCACGGTACTGGGAGGGTCGCAACCTTGAGCACGGGGTTCTGCCGGCACCAAGCTAGTTGGTGTCCGATCAGGATCCTGGAGAGGGGTACCCGATAGGTCCCAAGAGTTTCCTGGTGAAATGCCATCACCCGATGTCCCACTAGGTCCTGGTGGGCAGGGAGCCAGATCCCGTAATGATACGGTAGATTCTCGGCCGTCGGAATATCGTATGTTTGCATAGGTGGGGTTGGCATCGGTTAGTTCGACCTCGTCTACAAGAGGGTCATTTTTAGACGTCCGAACGTATCTTCGGAGTAATACAGGTCCAGGAGTAGTTAGCCATGACGGGAGTGATGTTCCATGAGATGAGCGACGCTGGAATCCAAAGAACCGCTCATGAGGTGTAGTATTTGTGGCTGTAGAAAGCAGGGACCGTATAGAGTGCAATGCATCCGGAAGCACTGTTTCCCATTGCTGGTCTGGTAGGCCCCGAGATCTTAAAGCGAGACGTACGGAATTCCAGATGATACCGTTATACCTCTCTACCTGCCCATTTCCGATGGGATGGTATGGTGTTGTTTTGCTTGCAGCAATTCCCCGTTCTGAGAGGTAGTCCTTGAGTTCCCTTGACATAAAGGATGGACCCCGGTCTGAGTGAATATAAGCCGGCATGCCACAGAGAGAAAATACCTGCTCAAGGCAGCAGATTACTGTGGACGCCAGCATATTGGAGCAGGGGAAGGCAAACGGAAAACGTGAATATTCGTCGATCATGGTGAGCAAATATGTGTTCCGAGTTGAAGAGGGCACTGGGCCCTTAAAATCGATGCTAAGTCGTTGCATCGGTTGGGTTGCATGTATGAGTATACCATCTGAGGGGCGGAAGAACTGAGGTTTTAATTCCGCACAAAGCCGGCATTCTGAGCATATTTTCTTTACATCTCCAGTGGAAAAAGGGAGATTCCGTGATCGTACGAAATGTAGCATGCGCGTAACGCCAGGATGACACAAACCATTGTGGACATCCATGAGAGTGGAGGATGACATAGTGGAGCAGAATGCCCGTGTGAGGGTGTCCGGGGCCACATTCTCCTTGCCAGGCCGATAGAGAATGGTATAACCAAAAGAGGCCAGTTCCATCCTCCAAAGTTGTATTTTATTATTCTTAATTTTGGTTCGTTTTCGATTATCGAGCATGAAGGCGACTGATCGTTGGTCCGTGATCAATGTAAAGTGCTGGCGAGCTAGAAAATGGTTCCACTTCCGTACTGCCTCTATGATGGCTGTGGCTTCTTTCTCAACCGGAGGATAATGTAGCTCGGCACCTTGTAAGGTCCTGGACATAAATGCTACAGGACGACCTTCCTGATTCAGAGTAGCCGAGACCGCCACCTCCGAGGCATCACATTCAACCACGAAAGGGAGATTCTCATCGATGGAGTGAAGAGCCGCTTTCTCCAACTGTTTTTTGAGAAGGTTAAAGGCTGCAACAGCCGCTGTTCCCAGTGGAAATGATCTAGCATGCAGCAAGGGTTGGATTTTGTCCGAAAAATGAGGAATCCATTTAGCGTAGTATGCAAACAGACCGAGAGCCCGACGTAAAGAAGCCGGATTCTTAGGTGACGGGAGCTCTTGGAGCGGGCGAAGTCTTTCTGGGTCTGGCTTAATGATACTATTGCCTACGCAGTAGCCAAGGATGTTGATGGTCGGTTGCGACTCAACAGATTTGGATTCATTCAGGGTCAAATTACGGCGATGGAGGGCATCCCGAAATTTTTGGAGGTTGGAGTCGTGTTCCTGTTGATCGTGACCTGCAATGGTAATGTTATCAAGATAGGGAAAAGTGTCCCTTAGGTTTTCCTGCTTAACCAGGCCATCCATTGCCCGTTGAAAGACAGCCACTCCATTAGTAACCCCGAATGGGAGGCGACGAAATTGGTACAGCCGTCCATTAGCCTCAAAGGCTGTGTACTGCTTTTCTGAGACCTTCAAGGGTAACTGATGATAGGCACTTTTTAAATCGTAAGTTGAGAACACTTTGTATTCGGCCAGTTTATTAACCATATCATCAATGCGTGGCAATGGGTAGGCGTCCAAGTCGGTATATTGATTGATGGTTTGCGAATAATCGATGCATAGTCGCTGTTTGTGAGGTTTTAGAGGGTTCTTGACAATGACGACTTGAGCCCGCCAGGGCGACGAACATGGTTCAATGATATCCTCTGCTAGAAGTCGAGAGATTTCAGCCGCAATAAAAGATTGGTCTCCCTGATTAAAGCGCCGCGATTTCGTTATTATCGGTTGGCATTGAGGCGGAATACTGGCAAATAATGAGGGTTCATCAAGTGAAGCTGCTGATAATGCACATAATGGTAATTTAGATGGTATATTAGAAATAGTAAGTCCGGGTTTGGATCCACCAAACTCAATGGTGAGTTTCTTATGCTGTTTTTGGAAGTCCAGCCCTAAGAGGAGATCACTACATAAGTCTTTGAGCACTGAAAGCCGGGTGGAGGGATACATACGACCATGAAGTGTCATATCAACAACAGAAAAGCCGGAGATTCTGGTATTAAGTGATGACTGGGCCATCGCAATTGCCTGGTCCGATGGGAAGACATGTAGTTTCAATTTCGCAACAATCTGTTCCTTAATGAAACTATCAGTACTTCCTGAGTCAATTAAGGCATCTAAGGTATGCCCTTTAATTGAAATTTTTGTGGCTGCCTGAGACAGGTTCTGTGGGCAAGCAGCTGTAATTGGTGTCGTTGCACAGAGAGTGGCTAAAACTCTCGGTGTGCTTCTTCGGGAGAGAGCTCGAGAGGAAGCTTGATAGGTCCTAGCTGGAGCATCTTGATAGGCCCTAATTGGGGCAGCTCGGTAGGCCTTAGCTGGATTGGCCCTCGTAGAGGCCCTTGATAGGCAAACTTTAGCAAAGTGTCCTTTTTTCCCGCAATAACTGCAGATTGCATTGCGAGCAGGGCAGGTTTTCCTAGGGTGAAAAGCATCTCCACAAAAGAAGCATTCCTTCCTAGATTGCCAAGAGGCTGCTAAAGTGGGGTCGTCCTCCTCTTCTTCATCAGAATTATCAGAATTAGATTCCCCCATGATAGGGTTCACCTGAGACCGCTTGAATTGTCTGGTTGCAGCTACAGCAGCAGATCGAGATCTGGGCAGCTGATAGAGGTCTGCATTTCTCTTTGCCAAATCCAGTGAACAAGCTAGGTCAAAAGCTTTTTGTAGCTCAAGTGTTTTACTTTCTAGTAGACGCTGGCGTATAAATGGAGAGGCAATCCCGCAGATGAAAGCATCACGAATCATTTCTTGGCGGTACAGCTCAGCTGAGGCTGCCTGAAAGTTACAATCTACGCTGAGCCTGCGAAGTTCTTGCAGGAATTCGTCAATTGATTCCCCTGGCCCTTGTCGGGCTGTGGCCAGTAGATGTCTAGCATAGACCTCATTTGGGGTCTTCGCATACAGTTTCTTAAGTGCCCGAATCACCTCTTCGTAATTATCCCATTCATCAACATATTCGAACACTTTTGGGGTCACATAATTGACAAGTATCTTCAATTTAGCAGGAGCATCCACTTTACATTCATCCAGAAAATTCTCAAAAGTACGATACCAATGCTTCCATACCCTGCCAGCTGCTGGTGTATTCGGGTCCAAGTCCAGACGAATAGGTCTAAGGATTTTATCCATGATGGGTGGTTCCCTGGATCCTTAACTTCCGAGTTTGTCTGAAGGTCTAGTATTTGTCAGTGTAAATACTAAGTTACTTAAATTGATGTAAGAAAAGGAGACTGACCATCAAGTAACTTTAAAGTAAGCTTTAAGTAACTTATAAACACACTATATGCAAGAGAGGTCTTTACCATGCCTCTGGTAGAAGCCTCTTACAATACTGAACAGACCAGTATTTATACCAGTCCAACAGGAAGTGACATTTACAGGAAGTGAGGTATGTACACAGTTCATAGTTCATAGTTCATAGTTCACAGGAAGTGATGACATAACTTCCCGGAAGTTAGCATTTTTATCACACCTTCGTTCTTCAGGTATCATTGTGATTGGGGGTGTTGTTGGTTCTAGGGTTACTCCTTCTGGTGTGATCCTTGTTGTTGTTGGTTGCGGTGTTGTAACGCCGTGTACAATAGTCCATCTTATGATATCATCCATGCAGCTCAGGGCATATCCTCCCCCTACTTGACCCAACACCTGCCAGTGTCTATTACATCTTACCATATTGCTGGTATCTGTCATTCTACAGGGTCTGCATGGTTGTTGATCCAAGTTCACCCAGGTACCGTCACACCTGTAGCATCCTTTTCCTTGTTTTTCACACTCGTAACTGTGTGATATAATGAAGTTCCTCGTGGAGTCTCCACTATGGGATCTTAACTTGCAGTCCATTTCTTCCAGCCCGTTATTTGGACTTATAAGTGTTGTCATCAGAATAGTTATAATAATCCAACTCACTGGATCTGTAGGATTCGCAAAATTGGACTTTGTATTAATAAGGGTCAAATGGCAGAAGAGGCCGTGATTTTAAAGACTGTTTAAAAAGAAGCCCAGAAAAAGGGGCATGCAAAATGGCCACCATACCATGTGACCAGCTTATTGGGCCATTTAAATGGTTCCTGCACAACCTCAGACAGCTTTGTGGATTCAACCCACAGTAACTTCTGGAAGCCGTTTCTGAGAGAACGAAACCAGACACACACGTATACATATGGATTAGATGCAGATCCAGTCAAGATCGGCCTGGAGACAGAGGCTATCTAAATGTTGACCAAGACAAAAGGGGACAATTTCATATTCATGAGAACAGCACCCAGGACTAGATAACGAGATCAGCAGGACATTAAAAACAATTAAGGTCATTCCAGACCAGAGATGGGCCTTTACCGGCCGTTTAAAACATTAAAAAATATAATAACTACCCCGCTGTGCTCCCAGCCCGCCAAAAGATAAACAAAGACTAACCTGATTTTGGGCGGGAGACGGAAGTTTCTGGAAGAAAGGTATATCTGGAAGACTTTTCGGCAGTTGGACGCGAGCTTGAATCCGGACACTCAGAAGAAGAAGCAGGCACTCGGAGGAGGAAGAAGAACCAAGCCAACATCAAGAAGGCCGTCTCGAAGCCGGCGTCCCGCCCCGGGGAAACACATCGGGAGATCATCGACCATCCCCGGGCCGTTGCCGGAACGAGAGGTCATCGACCCAACTTGGGAGAAGAAACAAAAAAAATAAAACCCCAACAGAAGAAACCTTCCAGCCACCCCGGTTGGAAGGAGAAGAGATAAAAACAAACTGAAGAAGCGATGGGAGCCTGCCCAAGGCTCCTCTGACCAGGGTCAAGCCGACGATCTTCGACCCCGCCGACATCCAGGCCCGCCGGTGTCCAGCTGCCACCGACCCCCACCTCAGGAGAGAGGTGTGGCGCAGCTCGCAGGGGCTCCACGATCCACGTGAAGATGGTTAGCCTGAAAGGATCAAACACAGACTGGTTCAAAACCTTGCACTTCCTAGTGGGATTGGTGAGCATGTTTCTGGCCCTTCAAAATCAGATCTAGATAGGTTTAATAAGGGGGTGGATTTAAGGGTACAATTAACATGCGTTGTTGTCCCTCGATGTTCCGTGTGTTTCCTTATTTCATGATGATCTTTGTAGAGTATAAGATGCCTGTATTTGCCTTAGTTAGTACTATGTCGTTATGATTTGTTTGTGTGTTTTTCTCTCCCATGTACTCTCTTATCTGTTTGCATTTGATTTGATATTTTTCCTTATGCAATAAAATTTCATTTTGTTTCATCAAACTTTGTCTACAAGAGTTTTCTCTACATTGTAGTTCCTGCCCCTAAGTCCAGAGTATAGAATCTAAGGGGCGAGTGGGTCGAACCACTCAAGGTTTTACTGTGCAAGAGAGAGAGGCCTCCAGAGAGAGAAACCTCAGGGAAATCTCTCAAGGAAAACCCCTTACAGAAAATGGCGACCGTGGCAGGACTCTGGCAGCAGGATTGCAATGTAGTAGATCCAAGTTTGAATTGTCGAAATGCAATGGATGAGAGGATAGCGGATTATGTCTTTGGCAAGGTAAATCTCACTAAACAGTGGATTTCCGATCTCTTGCTGGATGGGCGTCCGGTGGACGCAGCCATCAGGTGGACAGAGAGCAAAGGGCATAAGAAGTCAGTCGAGAAGGCAGTGTGGCTGATGTGTTACAAGAAGCAGGTCCAGATCTTGGACTGAGTCGTTGCAGCACAGGCTGCCAGGATCACAACCCAGGCAGCAGAGATAGAGGAAAAGGCCATGGGTGGGGAAAACTCATCACAGTGCTTCACCCGCTGAATCAGAAACGCCAAGTGGTAACTAGTCAACATCAGGCCAGGATAGAGTACCTGGAGTGCCAGGTTACTGAGGCAAAGATTAATGAAATGAGGATACGGGAGAAAAACGCCCGCCTCGCACAACAGCTAAGAGCGCAGGGGGAGAGAGTAGTGGAGGTTAAGGCAGCTTACAAACTAGCCCTCGAGCACGGGTTTGAGAGCACAGACCACGGCCCCTGCCAAAAGACCATAGAGGACCTAAGAACGGCCCTGGTTAAGGCAAAAGGCATGGTTTGTCTCGTCAGCCCGAAAGCCAGTCACATGGACTTTTTAAAGGAATCAAAACAGCCGATTCCAGCTGAGGTAATTGTGGTACCAGCCACCGAGCCCTCAGCACCGCCGAGCTATAGTGAGACTTGGCCGGAAAAGGAGGGGGTAGTGAAAGAGGAGGTAGCCGAGGTGGAGTGTGAGGAAGAACCACTGGTAGCAAAGCCGGGACCGGCACCAATGTGTCCCGCTCGGCACCAGAGGTTCGGTCCCAACGCTGCCGATGGCAGTATCGGACCCCACCAGAACCAGCTCGTTGTGCCCTACACTGGCCCACAATTAAGGTCCATGGTGAGCCACCTCGCACGACTCACAGTAAAGGGAGATCCCTCGCTCCATTTCAGGGAGATAGAGGAAACAGCAGCCATTAATGACTGTGATGATCAGGAACAGGTGAAAATGTTGCTTTTCTCCCTGGATTGCACAATCCTTCAGTGCCTCTCAGAGGATAGTAAGAGGGGATGGAAAGGGTATGCGGATCTCAGGGAGGAAGTTTTAGAAGTAATGGGAGTGGACAATGGTAGTCCGTTCAACGGTGTAGAAGGGACCGTGCAGCTATCTGGAGAACCCCCACGGGTTTTCGCAGAAAGGCTGTGGCCGGTGTATCGACGCAGCTGTCCGGGTATGCCTGAACGGGCTGTAATGAGCAACGAACAGCGGGTTCATTGGCTCCATTGCTTGGTTACCAACAGCTTGCCAGAGATATGGGCCCTAGCCAGATCTTGGTTTGATCCCCAAGGTCCCGGCGTCACGGAAGAGACGGTACTCCGTCAGCTAAATGTGGCGTACAAGAATTGTAGAGGCCAGGAAACACCTCCCCAGAAAGGAAAGGTGCATGAGGCAAAACCCGCAGCCCCAAGCAAGAAGGAGTGGCGTCAGAAGGGGAATCGCCCTGTCCAAGCCAAGCTCAATTGCTACGGGTGCGGGAAGGATGGACATTGGCGCAAGGACTGTAGAAATCCGTGGAAGGATAGTGAAGGGAGATTTCCTGCAGCCCAAGCCCAAGCCCAGACCGCCGCCCCAGCACCAGCCCAAACCCAAGCCGTAGCTCCTGTCCCAGCACAAGGAGCTGGTGCAGTTATGGATCCCGCTGCGATTGAATCAATCATAGAGACAATGCAGTCTCTGATGATTTCGCAGGGGAAAATAGCCATCACCACTGGCCTTGTCGCTCCCGAAACCCCGACCGCTGTGCCCAATTGACTGGAGCCAGCGCAGCCTGTCGACCTGTGTCCTCTAGAAAGACATGCACAGGAAGAGACCTCCTGTAAAATGGAGGAATACCTGCGGTGTCAGGTTGCGGAGGCTAAGTTAGTTGAGCAGGCTTTAAGGGAGGAGAACGCTAGGTTAACAGCGAGGGCTGGCAGTTTAGAGGCGTCAGCTAAAAGCTTGTAAATGATTTCACATCAATCAGTGCAAACTGTTTAAACCGGGTGCAAGAGCATCAGCAACCGAAGCCAGGTCTGAGGATAAAGATCCTCAGCCTGAGGCGCGCGATGAGTCACAGACCACACAAGCTGGCATTGTAGCCTGCTTGGAAGGAGAAGCTGCCCCGCCCACCTGGGGGGAGCTTTCCCCGATGGCCTGGGACTCGGACGAGGAGGGGCCCGAACAACAAGGTCCCGCCCTCGACACGATTCTGGAGGAGGTGGCGTCGGAGGACGAAGGTCCCGCCCTCGACTCAAGCGTGGGGGAGGTAGAAATTGGGGGCAGAGATCCTCCACCTGTAGGGACAGGTGAGGAGGAGCCGTCTGCCACAGGCCCAATTGCCGAAGGGGCAGAGCCTGAGGGGAGGGAGCCGAAGCCCACAGTCGTGAAGAGCCACGGGCTGTGAGAGCTAAAGTCCCACCCGAAGGTCCACTCGCCAAGGGAGCCTGCCCAAATCGCAAAGGGGTGGAGCCTGAGGGAAGGGAGCCGAAGCCCACAATCATGGAAGAGCCACGGGCTGTGAGAGCTAAGGTCCCACCCGAAGGTCCACTCGCTAAGGGAGCCACGCCCAAAGTACCTTTTTGTAGGTCGACTCGTACGCCTCAGCCAGCAAAACCCTGGCCCGATTCCCCCACTCCCAGTAAACGCCGACTTCAGAAATCCATGAAAAAACACAGTCCCCGATTAACAGCAAAAGGATGCGGGGAACCCGAGCCACAGGTCACTGCAGCTCCGCCACAGGGAGCGGCGAGCTGCAGTCCAATCAGGGATTAGGCAAGCCGTCCGGGGATGGGCGGCGCTGTACATAAGTTTAGGTTTAAGTTTAAGGTGTGTATATATTAAGGGGATTAGAGTTTAAGTAGTTTTAAATCTGCCCAGTATGTGTGTAGTTTTGGGATCGAGGTCGAAAGACCCAATCATGCCGTCACCCAAGCCAGAATCTCTCGGGAGCCTGGCTATATTGTGTGATTTGTTGCAGGAAACAGGAGAAAGATGAGAGGGATCCTCATCGCGTTCGTGACGATCGGGTGGATCTGTGCCTATCGGGGCCGCACTAAGGACTCTACCATCTACGGGTGCTCTGGCAACAGAGGCCCCATCGCGACTGACGGAACCGGCCCACGGGACGCTGAAGAGACTGCTGCCTACTTCCATGAAGGAAGATGGCCAGGCTGGCTGGGGTCGAACTCTATTGAATACTCCAGCCAGACGGGGTTTGTATACAGAGAAACGTCTCTGATGTGCCCCAGGGTGCAGATCATTGCACCCAGGATCAGCGTCACCGTGGGCAAGAAGATTTGCCTTGTTTGCCACGGACATATACCTTTGGAACGTTGGTGGTGGCTGCGCAAGCTGAGCAGCACCATGAAGAATTCCACTGTGGAATGGGAGAGATTGGGTAATAACACCCATCGGACAATTACGGGAACTCATGGGGGGTTGAGTGTCTGTTGGGACAAATGGTGGGAACTAGATGAGGGGATCTATATCTGTATGTGGGGTTCAGAACGCGCTTCCCCCACAGGTGTCTCCATCTTTTTCCAAAGACAGTGGCAGGATGCTGGACAAGGAATGAGGTGGGATGTCAGCACACGGGCGTGCGGAGTCCCATACTCTCAGATCCCAGTAAACGCCACTGAGCTCATCACCTGACCCCGCAAGCCCCTGCCCACAATTCCAGTAGCTAAAGCCCTCAAGGAAGGGTGCCCCACCATGACAAAGGGACCCGGGAACGGATTGGTATTGGTACCCACAGGTCAGGTACTGTACCAAGGGGTCAACTACGCAGTGGCTTCGGTGATTTTAAACCTCACCGAGGTACGATTGCCAGCGTGGTGCCCCAGGGAAACGGAGCAATTATACCAGGTCCTGTTAACAAACATGTTTAAACAATTTTACGAATTCAACTTTGCCGATGTCGACAGAGCCGAATTGTACACCACACCACATGAGGTCTTGGACAAAATAGGGAGGCAAAGAAGGGGTGCACTAAATGATAATTTCACAGCTTTTAATACAGGAACTTCCGTCATCAACACACTGGATGATGTGGAGCTGCAAACCCAGATCAATGGTTTAAAAACACAGCTAAGAAGGATACTGACTGACGAGAATAAGGTAGTGGGTTCTGAGTTACACGAGGACCAGGCCATGACACTACACTTAAAAGAGATAATAGCTGAACTGGAGAAACATGCCAAAACGGTAAATGCTCTCATCAGGGAGGATCGGAATGCATTCGATCAGGCTGCGCAGAACGAAGCTTGTGTGCTATACAGGGTGTGGTTACTGGGCGAGGGCCACAGTAATCTGGAGGATTTAAAACAAGGTTTTGTCCCCTCCCGGATCAGCAACAAGCACCTCGCAGCCCTCCACCCTTCTGAGAATACATTGAGTCCATGCCAGCTCAGACTAACTTCAGAGGCCTACCCAGTCCCAATGGACTGTGGACGGTCTAATCACACCATTATGGGTATAGTGGTAAGAATGTCGGTGATGGGAAAGACAGCAAAACCCACCCCGGTATACAGGGTGGAGAACATTGGAGTCATTCAGGGGGGTGCGCTCATTCGCTACACAGAGGTCCCACCTTACGTCATTCGATGGGAGCATGCAATGACGGGTACTGACCTCTCGGGGTGCCGGAGCCGGGGAGCACACATCATCCTGTGTCTCCAGCACTTGAATGCCCATTCAAAACCACAGTGCGGGTTCAGAACTGCTGGTGCGAAGCCTATATATTGCACCATGGAGGCGATGGCACAAGGCCATGTGCCCCCGCAGGTGGCACATATAGGAGGTGGGACATACTGTGTCACCACTGCAGCGCCCCACTACCAGCATGGACAGCACGGTTGGTGTCCGGGTAGTGACAGCAGCTTCTGTTTCAAGCCCAGGGCAGAAGTTCAAGTGGCCCAAGAGTGAATTGTCCCCATTCCTGAACCATCCACTGTTCACATCACTGTGAAAGAGAATTTCACCGATCTGTAACGATTCGTTGCACATTTTGGATATATCATTCCCCTTCTCCCTGAACACCTCACCAAGATATTAAAAGCCATTATTGTTTCACAGAAACACTTCTACACACTGGAGCAGAAGACTTTAGAGATAGGGGCACATATTGGATCGAGTGACCCCACCATGGTGGGACCTGTTCACTAATATAGAAGTCCCTTCTTGGATTAGGATAGCCTCCCACGTTCTTGTAGTGTGCCAGGTTATCAGTGTAGTTTATTTGCTGTTTGTACACTGTAAAAAGGTCAAACATTCGCAACAGTATGAGAATAGAGGGGAATGGAGGGAGCATTATGTGTGGGTAGAAGAAGAGACACCCATTTAGATTTTGTTGCTTTGTATAAAGTTAAAGTTTTCCCTCCCTCCTCTGTATTATTTTTGACATGTATTCATGTGCATTGTGATTTTCATGTGCATTTTATTTTATTATTGAAGTTTTATTAGATGTGATGTTATTATTAGAAGGTAATGTGTATGCACTAGGTGATGTAGGGGTATAAGGCCCCCCTCCACACCTGGAAGTAAATTGTTAGATTTCTAACTCCAAGGTATTGCCATCTATAGATGCTTAATGTACACTAGATTTTTCTGAAATGGGAAATGCATGTGGCATGGGGTCATAGATAGGTAAATACCGGGGATGGTTAGATTGTGGAAAGTCAGAAAATTTGGCTCACCCAGAATTATGATACGTCAAGCAAGTTGCAGTATCATCAGGGGGGAGTGTAGGATTCACAAAATTGGACTTTGTATTAATAAGGGTCAAATGGCAGAAGAGGCCGTGATATTAAATACTGTTTTAAAAGAAGCCCAGAAAAAGGGGCATACAAAATGGCCACCATACCATGTGACCAGCTTATTGGGACACTTTAAAATGGTTCCTGCGCAACCTCAGACAGCTTTGTGGATTCAACCTACAGCAAGTTCTGGAAGCCGTTTCTGAGAGAACGAAACCAGACCCACACGTATACATATGGATTAGATGCAGATCCAGTCAAGATCGGCCTGGAGACAGAGGCTATCTAAATGTTGACCCAGATAAAAGGGGACAATTTCATATTCATGAGAACAGCACCCAGGACTAGATAACGAGATCAGCAGGACATTAAAAACAATGAAGGTCATTCCAGACCAGAGATGGGCCTTTACCGGCAGTTTAAAACATTTTAAAATATAATAACTGCCCCGCTGTGCTCCCAGCCCACCAAAAGTTAAACAAAGACTAACCTGATTTTGGGCGGGAGACGGAAGTTTCTGGAAGAAAGGTATATCTGGAAGACTTTTCAGCAGTTGGACGCGAGATTGAATCCGAACACTCAGAAGAAGAAGCAGGCACTCGGAGGAGAAAGAAGAACCAAGCCAACATCAAGAAGGCCGTCTCGAAGCCGACGTCCTGCCCCGGGGAAACACATCGGGAGATCATCGACCATCCCCGGGCCTTTGCCGGAACGAGAGGCCATTGACCCAACTTGGGAGAAGAAACAAAAAAAATATAACCCCAACAGAAGAAACCTTCCAGCCACCCCGGTTGGAAGGAGAAGAGATAAAAACAAACTGAAGAAGTGATGGGAGCCAGCCCAAGGCTCCTCTGACCAAGGTCGAGCTGATGATCCTCGACCCTGCCGACATCCAGGCCCGCCGGTGTCCAGCCACCCCCGACCCCCACCTCAGGAGAGAGGTGTGGTGCAGCTCGCAGGGGCTCCACGATCCACGTGGAGATGGAAAGCCTGAAAGGATCAAACACAGACTGATTCAAAACCTTGCACTTCCTAGTGGGATTGGTGAGCATGTTTCTGGCCCTTCACAATCAGATCTAGATAGGTTTAATAAGGGGGTGGATTTAAGGGTACAATTAACATGAGTTGTTGTTCCTCGATGTTCCGTGTGTTTCCTTATTTCATGATGATCTTTGTAGAGTATAAGATGCCTGTATTTGCCTTAGTTAGTACTGTGTTGTTATGATTTGTTTGTGTGTTTTTCGCTCCCATGTACTCTCTTATCTGTTTGCATTTGATTTGATATTTTTCCTTATGCAATAAAATTTCATTTTGTTTCATCAAACTTGGTCTACAAGAGTTTTCTCTACATTGTAGTTCCTGCCCCAAAGACCAGAGTATAGAATCTAAGGGGCGAGTGGGTCGAACCACTCAAGGTTTTACTGTGCAAGAGAGAGAGGCCTCTAGAGAGTGAAACCTCAGGGAAATCTCTCAAGGAAAACCACTTACAGATCCATGTTTATCTGTAATTTAAACAGGGGTTTGGTCCTCTTCTGAACTCTTTCCCCTAGAGGAAAGGGTGGAATTGGGATCTTTAGTGTTAAATGGTTTCACCTGGGTCCAGTGTTTCCATCGCATACCCGTCAGTTCCTGTAGACAAACACACGTATCACTTGTCATTAATACAGTATGTGGCCCCATCCAACGGGGTTCCATTCCCTTTCTTCTGATAACTTGCGCCATTACTTGTTGACGTATTTTAGGCAGCTCATTTGGTTTAAGTCCAGCATTTTGTCTTTCTAGACCTTTAATCTGTGGCTAGTTCCTCACTTCTTTATTTAGTGCTTGCACTTCCTGAGTTAGTTGTACTAAGTATTGCCTTAATCTATCTTGCACTGGTCCTGGTTCTCCCAGCCCTCCAGCCAAATCCTCTGGTAGTCTCATAGCTCGTCCTGTCAGTAATTCATAGGGGATCAGTCCGGTCGTTCGACCAGGGGTGGCTAGCAGCCTCATTAGTATGCTGGGTAATAATTCCGACCATCCCTTCCCTGTCTCTTGGATGGCTTTTTGTCAGCGTGTTTTTCAGTGTCCTATTCATTCTTTCTACCATCCCCGAGCTCTGGGGTGATATAGTATGTGGTATTTTTGTGTTACGTGTAACAGCTTACAAGTTTCTCTCATTATCTTACTGGTAAAGTGGGTGCCATTGTCTGAGTCAATTTGCAGAGGCACTCCTCAATGGGGTGTAACCTCGGTAGCCAATATTAGTGCAACTGTTTTTGCAGTGCAATCCACCCACCTGGTAAAATGGTCAATTATTACCAGGCAATATTTCTTCCCCCAGCCCTGCGCTAAGGGGCTGGTAAAGTCAATTTTTAAGTTTTCCCAGGGTCCTTGGGGCCTGCATTGGTTTGCTACTCTAACTCTACATCTCTGTCCTACATTATTCTTAGCACATATTATGCAGCGGTGACAATATTTCCCTACTTCCCGACCCATCTTTGGCCACCACCAGTACTGTGTCAGTAGGTGCAACATGTTACTTCTGCCAGTGTGTGTTACACCATGGTATAGCGCCATCAGTTGTTGTCTGCAACATTCCGGTGCCACCACTTGGTTACGGGGGCCCCATTTCCAAATTCCATTCTGTAGTCAAGCTTCCTCTTCTCTCTATCTCTCTTTTCCCTCTTTACTAGTATTTTCTTGTACCTCCATTATATTAACTTCCTGTATCCCACTGACAGTCATGACCATATTTATTTTGTTTTTGAACACATTCTCTGGTTGCATTTCTTCCGCAGCTAATTTAACGGCTAGATCTGCATACCTATTCCCTATAGAGGCCTGGTCCTGGGGTTCCTGTGAGTCCATATCCTTTATCTTTGTGTGGGCTTTTATTTTAATTAACGCTGCCTCTAAGGGTGCTTGTGCAGCCTTAACTAACCTTTCTATTAGTTTTCCATGTTTTACTACCTCTCCAGTGAAGGTAATATAACCCCTCCGGGCCCATAGTGTCATATAATCATGCACCACTCTGAAGGCATAATGGCTGTCGGTATAAACATTTATCTGTTTGTTTTTTGCTATTTCCAACGCTTTTATTAAAGCCACTAGTTCCGCTACCTGTGCTGACTTATCCCCATAAAGGGCTCCTTTTAACAGGGTCTTTCCTTCTTGATTTACTACTGCCCACCCTGTTCTGGGTTCTCCGTTGATATACTTTCGGGATCCATCTACATAGATTATCATATCGGGATTTTCTAGTGGGTCTTCCTTTATTCCACTACCTATTTCTTCCTCCATTTTCATCTGACAACTGTGCTCTTCCCCGTGGCTGGATTAACCCCGGTATGTTTTTGTATTATCACAGTTCCATCCCTGGGGAGTAATATAGCTTCCCATTTAGCTTTCCTGCTATCCAATATAGTCCGCAATTTTCCTGATTTGAGCAGTTCCACTAATGTATGTTGAGTATGCAAAATTACCTTTCTCATCATCACGATTGGTTCACTTACTCGCACCGCCCAGGTGGCGCAATCCATTGCAGCCACACATTGTGGCATTGCCTTCACTGCTGGGTCTTTTTTTTTGCAGTGTAATATGCAACGGGTCTCTGTTTCTCTCCGTGATCTTGCATTACCACGGCTGAATAGCTCTCATGATCTAAGTCACAATATAGGTGGAAGGGTCAAGTGGGATCTGATAATCCTAGGGCAGGGGCTGTTTTTAATTCCTGTTTAAGGGCCCTATATGCTTCCTCCTGCTTCGTCT
Source organism: Somniosus microcephalus (assembly GCF_052327205.1). NCBI lineage: Eukaryota > Metazoa > Chordata > Chondrichthyes > Squaliformes > Somniosidae > Somniosus > Somniosus microcephalus. Next base: position 161,902,293 of record NC_140992.1, read on the forward strand.
CCCATTCTACCTTATCAGTGGCGGGTCTCCCCCCTTTAACTAACCATTGAATTGGCTCTGCTTTCCCTGCAAAGTCTGATATAAAATTCCTGCAGTAGTTAAACAGTCCCAACACTTTCCTCACTCCCTGGACAGTCACTGGCCTTGGCATGTTTTTTATGGCTGCCTTTTGCCCCTGCGGGAGTGCCTTATACCCCTGGCTAATTTCGTGTCCTAGATACTTTACTTTGGACGTCCAACCTGTGCCTTTTTGGGTTCAATTTAAAGCCAGCTTTCTTAAGTGTCTGGAGGGTGGCTAGTAATGCTCCCATGTGTCCTTTGGCATCCTCTGATGCAATCATTATGTCATCGACATATTGGAGTAGGGCGCTCTGGTACTTTGATAGGTCTAACTCGTCTAAGGCTTGACGTAGTACACGGTGGAATATATTTGGTCTATTGTGGATCCCCTGTTGGACCCTGGTCCATCTATACTGTCTATCCCTGACAGTAAAGGCGAATTTCCCTTGTGATTCCTCTGCCAATGGTATGGACCAGAACCTGTTCGCTATATCCAAGACTGTAAATATTTTAAAGTCTGGTTTCAGACCATTAAATATCTTATTCAATACGGTCTACACAAATTTACACCAACCAGTATTTCACTGTGGCCACAATGAAAGTCTGGTTTTAATAGGTTAATTAACCTCAATATCTCCAATTTAATCCAGATCAATTTTTTTTAAACAAACCAGTATCACTTGGAAAAGAAAGAAACCATAGCCACATTAACAAAGAAACAATTACCCATGCCTTGTAAACATTCAAATTAATTTTCTTCCAGGCACATTGGCAACTGTGACTTCAAGGCTGAAGGTTAACTTTTGTAAAACAATTAACAAACTTAAAACAACACACGCTTGTCCATCCTTCAAGACAAGTCTTCAAAGGGTTAAACAACTTTTAGCTCTCTGTACAATAGAGTGGGTGGAGCTAAAACACACAACAGACATTTTTTTTATGGACAGACTTTCAAACAAACGGAATACTGTAACTTCTTAAACATCCATAGTCAGGAAATCTTTCACACTTTAATTACACACTTTCACACAAACTGAGATCCCAGCATTTTTTAAGGTTCCTTTCACTCAGCAATCTTGTGTTTTATTTGTTTCAGCGCAGACGTTAATAAATTCCGTGTCGGTAAAACTTAGGTTTCTCTTTCTAAACCATCCCAATCAACCTCCTCACTATCATTCCTTCCACTATGCACTGACCTTGTCTTCATTACAGTGGCACACTTGGCGCCTACTTTTTTTAACTGTTCCACTAACTCCTCTTTATCCCTCTCCCGTGTGGCCCCAAGCTTACACATTTTTCAGGCGGCCCTGACAAAGAACCACTACAGTTTTCTCCTCCTTATTCTTGCTCTCCTTACTCCACCATTCTTTCTGTCAGTCGGGAACCTATTCTGGATTCCACCTTCCTTTCCCATTCTTTTTACTACCTTGTCATCAAATCCCTTTTTTTTACCATCTTTTCCTTAACTTTCTCATACATATCGAGCACAAATTAATATGGCAAGTTACCTTATGCCCTACTGTTGTCCGTCGATACCTATCGCGTACAAACTCGTACGGGAGTTTAGATCTTTTGGCATCCTTTTCGTTCACCATCCTTTTAGGGTGGATTTGCTAGTTCCCCCCTTGTTTGCTACCTCCGGGACTCCCCTGGACCTTCAGGGACCTTTCCCTGCTTACGCGGTTTTAACTCTGCCTAGATTGGATTTTCTCTATATTCAATCCAATATAACTTGAGCTCAACTTAATAAGACATTTTCATTTCTACAATGTCCTAGCATGCACCCAAATTGCTTTCCTCACATATCCAGACTCTGCCTCAGATTCGTTGGATCTCCGGCCCTGGGCTTCAATGCGAGAAGACAATGGCCTAGAAATTCAGTTCGGGGCGCCCAGCTCGCCTGGGCGCCGGAATTACCGCTGCGCGCGGAGCCACTTGCGCCAGCGGGATATTCAGTTTCAGCGCCCCAAGTGGAAGCCGGCCGCTAAACAAGGGTTTCGGCGCCCCGCTTGGGGCGCTGAAACTGAATATCGGCGTGCAAAGTGCCGCAGCGCCACCCGCTGCGGCACGGCAGCCTGCGGTACTGCAGGCCTTCCTCTCACTCTTAAGGGGGAGGTGTCTGCAACAGCGCGATCCCCGCTCGCGAGTGCCGGCAAATGAGCCCGGCACCAAGGAGAAGTGCCGGGCTCTTGGGAAACAGCCGGCAATGCCACGGGGGGGGCGTGTAGGAGGCCGGGGACGGAGGTGCGGGCAGGCCCAATACCGGCACAGGTAGACCTCTGTGTACCGGTCGCTGTTTGCGGCCGGCGCGGAGGAGGCGGCAGCGACCAAATATGGCCAGCGGGGCGATAGCAGGGTGCTGCGCACACCGATGACGTCATCGGTGGCGGCGCAGCGCTACAGGCTAACGCCACCATTAGCGCCCCGCTAAATATCGTGGTAGGTTTGGACAGTGGCGCAAAAGCCCTCTTTGGGTGCAAACTGGTGGCGCAGGCCACTGAATTTCTAGGCCAATGCCTCTACTCAGCCCATCCGGTAGATCCTGCAGATTGCGCCAAGTTGTAATGGTAAACCGGGAGAGCTTCTTCTCCCCGAGACGGACCCTCTGATATAAAAGGTCAACGTCTGCCTTATTCCCAATCAATCACTCGGAGTCCGGAGGTTCGTTCAGTAAAGCAACTTTATTCACAAGTCAACAGGGAAGACACTCATCCTGGGACGAATGCCCCCCGATCGCTGAAAATCTCCTGCCTTATATACAGGTTTTATTCTGCATCGTGGCTACTGTTTGCAATTAGGTGCGTTAAACATATACATTTCTTTCATCATACAGTTTGGCTTCTAGTGCAAATTCTTGTGACCTGTGTGCATTGGTCTTGTGACCCCATACGTTATCTCTCAATACATTCCTCAGTTAGTGATTCATGGTTTGTGCACTTTGGCCACGACTACACCAGACTTCCCTTCTGGACATTGTTCATAACCATTCCTTATATGGTTGGATATATGCTCTGTTCCTTAATGCCCTCATCGTAGCTCTTTTTAACCCTTTCAAGTACCTTTCCCACACAGACGGCAGCGGTTCAAGAAGGTGGCTTATCACCACCTTCTCAAGGGTAATTATGGATGAGCAATAAATGCTGCCCTTGCCAGCAACACCCAGATCGCATAAACAAATAATAAATGAATAAATAAATTTCTGGCCTTGCCAGCGATGCCACATCCTGTGAACAAATAACAAAAAGTCACAGAAAGGGTAGCCAAGGGTATTGCAGTAGACATAATATATTTGGATTTTCAAAAGGCCTTCGATAAGCTACCAAATAGTAGAATCATGTTTAAGTTCAGAACATGTGGTGTCAGGGGACAAGTAGCAGAATGGCTAGCAAGCTGGCTACAAAACAGAAAACAGCGATTACAGTTTAAAGGTAGTTACTCAGATGGGTAAAATGTGGGAACTGGTGCTCCACGAAGATCGGTGCTGGGAACACCTTTGTTCACCATTTCCATAAATGATTTGGACTCGGGAATCGGAAGTACAATTTCAAAATTTGAGGACGACAACTAATTGGGGGAATAGTTAATACAGAAGAGGACTGTGAAAAAATACTGGAAGACATTAATGAACTTGCAGAATGTAATTAACAAATGAACTTCAATCTAGATAAGTGTGAGGTGGCACATTTTGCTAGGAAGCGTAGGAGGCCGGACACTGCTTGGAACATAAATGTCTAAATGGGGTACAGGAGCAGAGGGATCGGACGCGACAGATAAAATAGTGACACAGGTTAATAAGGTGATAAAAAAATAAAGCACTGGGGTTCATTTCTAGAGGGTTAGAATTGAAAAGCAGAGCAGTTATGTTAAACTTATCTAGAACCTTGCTAAGACCACACTTAAAGTACTCTGGATAGTTCAGGTCTCCATATTATAAACAATGTATAGAGGCACTGGCGAAGGTGCAAAAAAGATTTACAAAGATGGTACCAGAACTGAGAGGAGAAACTTATCAGAAAAGATTGAAGAGGCTGGGGTTCTTTTCTCTAGAAAAGAGAAGACTGAAGGGTGACCTGATAGAGGTCTTTAAGGTTATGAAAGTGTCTGACAGGGTAGATGTAGAGAAAATGTTTCCACTTGCAGGGAGACCAGATCTAGGGGCCATAAATATAAGCTGGTCACCAATAAATCCAATAGGGAATTATGGAGAAACTTTTTTATCTAAAGAGTGGTGAGAATGTGGAACTCACTACAACAAGGAATAGTTGAAGTGACTAGCATAGATACATTTAAGGGGAGGCTGGATAAACACATGAGGGAGAAATAAACAGAAGGGTATGTTGATGGGGTGAGATGAAGTGAGATGGGAGGAGGCTCGTGTGGTTCATAAACACTGGCTTTGACCTGTTGGGTCACATGGCCTGTTTCTCTCCTGAAAATACTTTGTAATTCGATGAAATACCATTACCTAACAAAATCTATCAATCTCAGTTTTTACATTTTCAATTGACCTCCAGTCTCTTCCTCTTTTTCAGGGAGAGAGTTCCAAATTTCCACTACAATCCATCTTGACATCAGTCCTGAACAGCCTCTATCTCATTTGAAGGCTGTGCCCCTTGTTCAAGGCTTCCCCAACCATACAATATAATGTCTCTCTATATACGCTATCATATCACTTAATCATCTTAAACACTTCAATTAGATCCCCCCTTAATCTTCTATACTCGAGGGAATACAAGCCTAGTCTATGCAACCTGTCCTCAGAATTTAAACCATTTATCCCCAGTATCATCCTGGTGAGTCATTACAGCCTCAGTCCAAACATGGACAAAGGAGCTGAATTTCAGAGTTGAGGTGAAAGTGACTGTCCTTGATATCAAGGCAGCATTTGACCAAGTGTGGCATCAAGGAGCTCTAGTAAAACTGAAGTCAATGGGAATCGGGGGGGAAATCTCCACTGGCTGGAGTCATACCTTGCGGCTGGAGTCATACCTTGCACCAAGGAAGATGGTTGTGGTGGTTGAAGGTCAATCATCACAGCCCCAGGACATCGTTAGAGTCACAGAGTCATAGAGTTATACAGCACAGAAAGAGGCCCTTCGGCCCATCGCGTCCGCGCCGGCCATCAAGCCCTGTCTAATCTAATCCCATTTTCCAGCATTTGGTCTGTAGCTTTGTATGCTATGGCACTTCAAGTGCTCATCCAAATGCTTCTTGAATGTTGTGAGGGTTCCTGCCCCTACCACCCTTTCAGGCAGTGAGTTCCAGATTCCAACCACCCTCTGGGTGAAAAGGTTTTTCCTCAAATCCCCTCTAAACCTCCTGCCCCTTACCTTGAATCTATGCCCCCTTGTTATTGAGCCCTCTACTAAGGGGAAAAGTTTGTTTCTATCCACCCTATCTATGCCCCTCATAATTTTGTATACTTCAATCAGGTCCCCCCTAAGCCTTCTCTGCTCCAAGGAAAACAACCACAGCCTGTCCAGTCTTTCTTCATAGCTGAAGCGCTCCAGCCCAGGTAACATCCTGGTAAATCTCCTCTGCACCCTCTCCAAAGCAATCACATCCTTCCTATAGTGTGGCGACCAGAACTGCACACAGTACTCCAGCTGTGGCCTTACCAGCATTTTGTACAGCTCCATCATAACCTCCCTGCTCTTATATTCTATGCCTCGGCTAATGAAGGCAAGTATCCCATATGCCTTTTTAACCACCTTATCCACCTGTTCTGCTGCCTTCAGGGATCTATGTACATGCACACCAAGGTCCCTCTGATCCTCTGTCTTTCCTAGGGTCTTACCATTCATTGTGTATTCTCTTGCCTTGTTAGTCAATCCAAAATGCATCACCTCACACTTTTCAGGGTTAAATTCCATTTGCCACTGTTCTGCCCATCTGACCAACCCATCTATATCGTCCTGTAGCTGGAGGCTTCCCGCCTCGCTATTTACCACCCCACCAATTTTCATGTCATCTGCGAACTTACTGATCATACCTTTTACATTCACATCCAAATCATTAATGTAGACCACAAACAGCAAGGGACCCAGCACCGTTCCCTGTGGTACCCCACTGGACACAGGCTTCCAGTCACAGAAACAACCTTCCACCATCACCCTCTGCCTTCTGCCACTAAGCCAGTTTTGGATCCAATGTGCCAAGGCACCCTGGATCCCATGGGCTCTTACCTTCCTGACCAGTCTCCTATGTGGGACTTTATCAAAAGCCTTACTGAAATCCATGTAAACCACATCCACTGCACTACCCTCATCCACACACCTAGTCACCCCCTCGAAAAATTCAATCAAATTGGTCAGACATGATCTTCCCTTGACAAAGCCATGCTGGCTATCCCTAATTGATCCCTGCCTCTCCAAGTGGAGACCAATTCTGTCCCTCAGAATTTTTTCCAATAATTTCCCTACCACTAATGTTAGGCTCACTGGCCTGTAATTCCCTGGTTTATCCCTACTACCCTTCTTGAATAATGGTACTCATTGCAGGAGTTTCGCAGGGCAGTGTCCAAGGCCCAACCATCTACAGCTGCTTCATCAATGACCTTCGCTCCAACATAAGGTCAGAATTGAAGATATTTGCTGATGACTGCACAGTGTTCAATTCCATTCAGAACTCCTCAGATAATGAAGCAGTCCATGCCCGCATGCAACAAGACCTGGATGATGTTCAGGCTTGGGCTGATAAGTGGCAGGTAACATTCACGCCACAGAAGTGCCATGCAATGACTATCTCTAACAAGCGGGAGTCTAACCACCACCCCTTGACATTCAATGGCATTACCATCGCCGAATCTCCCACCATCAACATCCTGGGGGTCACCATTGACCAGAAAATTAACTGGACCAGTCACATAAATACTGTGGCAACAAGAGCCGGTCAGAGGCTACGATTTCTGCGATGAGTCTCACCTCCTGACTCCTCAAAGACTTTCCACCATCTACAAGGCACAAGTAAGGAGTGCAATGGAATACTCTCCACTTGCCTGGATGAGTACAGCTCCAATAGCACTCTTGAAGCTCAACGCCATCCAGGACAAAGCAGGCCGCTTGTTTGACACCCCATCCATCACCTTAAATATTCACTCCCTCCACCACCGCCGTACGGTGGCTGCAGTGTGTACCATCTACAAGATGCACTGCAGCAACTCGCCAAGGCTTCTTCGGCAGCACCTCCCAAACCCGAAACCTCTTCCACCTAGAAGGACAAGGCCAGCAGGCGAATGGGAACACCACCACATCCAAGTTCCCCTCCAAGTCGCACCCCATCCTGACTTAGAAGTATATCGTCGTTCCTTTATCATCGCTGGGACAAAATCCTGGAACTCCATTCCCTGACAGCACTGTGGGAGTACCTTCACCACACGGACTGCAGCGGTTCAAGAAGGTGGCTCACCACCACCTTCTCAAGGGCTATTAGGGATGGGCAATAAATGGAGGGGTTGCCAACGATGCCCACATCCCATAAACGATTAAAGAAAAAAAACTGTGCTGCAGCCCCTCCAAGGCCAATACATTCTTCCTGAGGTGCAGTGCGCAGAACTGAATGCAGTTACACCAAATGGTGTCTAACCGAAGCTCTGTACAGCTGTAACATAACCCCCACCCCATTATATTCCAGCCACATTGAGATAAACTCTGCAATCTATTAACCTAATTAATTATTTTTTAGTACCTGTGCACTAGTTTTTAGTGATTTCTGTACTTGGTCGCCTAATTCTCTCTGCTCCGCAACAGTTCCCAGCTTCTCACCATTTAGAAAATATTCTGATCTATCAGTCTTAGGTCCAAAGTGGATGACCTCGCATTTCGCCACGTTGAACTCTATCTGTCACAGTTTTGCCCATTCACTGAATCTATCAATGTCCTATTGCAACTTTCTGCTCCCAGCTACATCTTAATGTATCTTAATCTCCCCTGCCTTTATTCCGCGGGTTTCTGCCGGCAGTTGATCAGCCCGACACTCTGCCTGAGTGATGGGCTGATCGCATGGGATCACGGCTGCCTTGTTGGTCCAGGTAGGTACTTTTAAATTGCAGAGCCTGCAGCGATGTCCCTTCCCGTTAAAGGTGAGAAGGAGTCTTAGAACATTGCAGCACTGAGCGGCCCAGTGTACAGCGCTGCTGAAGTCTCCGCTCCGCTCTCCATCGTTAGCGCTTAAGAAGGAAGTGGAGTGCTTGATTTAATGCTCCTCTTCCCTCTTGGGGCGCTAAAACTCAATTTTGCGGTCACCAACGCTAATTACCACCAGGTGCTGGAGTTAGCTCCCAGACAATGTTAGCGCCCCAAAAGCATTGACACCGAATTTTGCCCCCATGGATCCTATCCACCGTAGAATCATAGAATCATAGAATGGTTACAGAATGGAAGAAGGCCATTCGGCCCGTCAAGCCCGTGCCAGCTCTCTGCAAGAGCACCTCAGCTAGTCCCACTCCCCCGCACTTTCCCCTTACCCCTGCAAATTTCTTTCCTTCAGAAACTGATCCAACTCCGTTACCTCATCAAAGAACTCAATCAAGTTAGTTAAATACGATTAGCCTTTAACAAATCCTTTTCTGAATTAATTAATCCATACTTGCCCAAATGACTGTTAATTTTGTCCTTGATTACTGTTACTAAAAGCTTCCCCACTACCGAGTTGCTGGGTTTATCTTTACACCCTTTTTTGAATAATGATGTAACATTTGCAATTCTCCAGTCCTCTGGCACCACCCCTGTATCTAAGGAGGATTGGAATATTATTGCTAGTACCTCCGCGATTTCCTCCCTCAATTCCCTCAGCATCCTAGGATGCATCACATCCACTCCTTGTGATTTATCTACTTTAAATACTGCCAGCCTTTCTAATACAGGAAACTTTGGTTTATCCGGAGGTTGTATGTCCGGAATGTTCAATCTAACGGCAAAAATCAGGAGCCGTTTTCTATAAGTTTTTTTAGTTCTCGTTCTTTTTTTTTCCCAGTCAGGCAGTGCAAGGTCTGTAGCTATAGCAACAGCTTCAGCTGGAGATGCTTGCAGCTGCAGCCGACTCTTTAGAAGCTGTTGCTAAGCAACAGTGTTTGTTGTCAGATACGGAGATGAAAACCTCCGTATGCTTCAACATTAACTTTGTATGTCCGGCAGTTTTGATAGATCGGCAACAAGCCAGTCCCGTCGGTGCCGCATATCACAAAGTTTCCTGTACCTCTTTTTTTAAGAATGTTTTTCCTATCAAGTGTCTCCACTAACTCCTACTTTACCATATCTATGGCAGCATCCTCTTCCTTGGTGAAGACAGATACAAAGTACTCATTTAGTTCCTAGGCCATACCCTCTGCCTCCATACATGGGTCTCCTTTTGGGCCCCTAATCGGCCCCACCCCTCCTCTTACTACCCTTTTACTATTTATATGCCATGTTAGTGATCACTTAAAAAATGTTGCTAGATTATTGAGATGTGAGTTACCCTTCATAAATCCATACTGCTCCCTTTGTCTGTCTTTTGAGCAATCCCCTGGACAATCTATTGATGAAGTTAAGTCGTTGTATACATTTACAGAACAGGGAGTGAGCATCAAGCTCAAGGTCTGGAGTCAGGCGTTCATTGATGGACAACAATGAGGGACCCGAGAGCTGAGCTGAGTAACCATCAGTAACCAGACTCCAGACCCAGACAGTCTATGAACAACGCCATAGGAGATCTATTCATGACATTGAATTGAACCATTCCACCCGACTGCACATCAATATTACTGGATCTGTTAAACAGTTCATATTATTTATTATGACTTTCACTAATTATGATACAAGATAAACATGTTCAGCCAAGCCTTTCAATGGCCACAACCTTCTATCCTATCTGCTGGTTGTTGATATTTAAATTATTCACACTCCCTTCACAAAGTAAAGCAGCTCAAATCTCCTACCTGACCACATTCACTCCTCGGTAGATCAGCTGGTTAATCACAGTCAGAGCAGCTCCCATTCGTTCACTTAAACTGGTTGCCCAGCCTCCTGCCTCACATTTACCCAGTTTACAAACCCATTGTGATGTCTGATCTCACTGTGATGCACAGTGTGAGGGTGAGGCTTGCCCTGTGACCTCACGGTTCGCAGTTAAAGTGGCCTCACATTGGGCTTCATGTAGGTTACAATGATTTGATGCGCTAGGTAGGGTTGCAAAATTCTGGGAATTTTTAAAAGAGGAAACTTTCCATGGGAAATTTTGGGAATTTATGGGAATTTTGGGAATTTATGGGAATTTTGAGTTTTTTTGCACACTGATGGTTTTTGTCTCTGACCCTTATATTATCTTTGTCGTCAAAATAGACATACTGTTCCATACAAATAAAAACAGGCTTTCAAAACTTTATTTAGGTTATAATTTTGAACTTTATTGAACCCCCACAAAAAAGACCCATCTAAAATAAAATTAAAAGAGCGTCAGCTTATTTAGCCTGTAATTTGTCCTTATTTTGTCCCTTTGAGTCTTCTACTCATGAGTCTTCTGAGTCTTCTACTCCTCATTGCTCCTCCTGATTCTCTGACTCTGGCTCTGACGTGTCCATTTCCTCCTCTGTGTCAGCGTCTAGCTGTGTGGTGGATACTTCTGTATCTGGCTCAATAAGTTGTAGGTTCGCCCGGATAGCCACCAGTTTCTCCACTCTCTTGTTAGTCAGCCTGTTGCGCACCTTTGTATGCGTATTCCCAAAAAGTGACCAGTTTCGTTCAGAGGCCGCTGATGAAGGTGGGATTTGGAGTATCACCGATGCAATAGGTGACATGGCCTCAGATGCACAAAGTCCCTTCCACCAGGTATGTGCACTGATATGCTTGCATGATTCCCATATCCCATCCCCATTCCAAAGACCTTGCTTGGTAGAGAACTTTGCCAGACTTCCCAGAACTTTGCCCACATCCAGATTGAGATGGTGTGAGAGGGTAGAAATCACACTGTAAGCACTGTTGATCTGTTCTCCAGAAAGTATTGGTCTCCCAAAATGCTTTGGGTCCAGCATGTATGCTGCAGCATGAATCGGCTTGACACAAAATTCTTGACGCGTCTGTATGAATTGAACAATTGCCTTCTCCTCTGCTTTGAGAAGCAGGGATGTGGGTAGGGCAATGCTGATTTGTTCTTTTAAATCAGTAAAAAGCCTGAGAACATCTGACAAGACAGCGTCATCTCCTTCAATCTGAGCAATTGCAGATGCTACTGGTGAGAGTAGTTTAAGGCTGCTAACCACTCTCTCCCAAAACACATCATCCAGCAGTATTTTCTTGATGGTGGTTTCCATATCCCCAGACTGGGATATTGCCATTTCTTGCAGCGACTCCTTACCCTCCAGAAGGCTGTTGTACATTATGACAACACCACCCCATCTAGTGTTGTTGGGCAGCTTCAGTGTGGTGTTCTTGTTCTTTGTCATTTGCTTGGATTGTAGGTTGCTGCAACTACCTGTTTTCCCCTGACATACTTAACAACTTGCTTGGCTCTCTTGTACAGTGCTTCCATGGTTCTCAAACCCATGATGTCCTTGAGGAGCAGGTTAAGCCCATGAGCTGCGCACCCAATAGACGTAATATGAGGGTAGGCCTCCTCCACTTGAGCCCAAGCAGCCTTCATATTCGCAGCATTGTCAGTAACTACTGCAAAGACCTTTTGTGATCCAAGATCGTTGATGACCGCTTTCAGCTCATCAGCAATGTATGTGCCTGTGTGTCTGTTGTCCTTCGTGTCTGTGCTCTTGAAGAACACTGGGAGAGGAGTGGAGACGATGTAGTTTATGATGCCCTCCCCTCGTACATTTGACCACCCATCTGAGATAACTGCAGCACAGTCTGCCATCGCTATCGTTTCTTTGAGCTTTCCTTGGACTCTGTTATACTCAGCCTCCAGCAAATAAGTAGACAAAGCATGTCTGGTGGGAGGACAGTATGCAGGGCGAATAACATTGAAAAATCTCTTCCAGTACACATTGGCTGTGAGCATGAGGGGTGAGCCTGTTGCATATACAGCTCGAGCAAGGCACTCATCTGCATTCTTCTGGCTATGGTTATCCATTGTATTAAAGAACCTTCCAAGTGGGCCAGGAGTTGCTGATGATAAGGAGCCTGATGCTGAATGAGAACCATCATCTTCTTGCATGGAAGCAGAGGAACTCTGGGCTGACTGCTGTGAGCTTTGAGTGAAGTTGTTGCATTTGGATAAATGCTGCTGCATCTTTGTGGCATTCTTTACATATGGCTTTCTACAGTGTTTGCACATGTACACAGTCTTTCCATCTTTAATGCCTGGGGTAAAATGCTTCCACACATCCGACGGTAAACGTGGCATTGTTCTATGCAGAGAAATAAAGGGCATTCATCTCTGTGTCGAACTGCGGTCGATCAGCACGATTGCAACAGGGTGAGAACATTTTTGCTGATGCTCCATGTGATGGAAGCATGACCTGTACACACACGACGCTACATCACCAATAGTGTATTATTTTGTATATTTTAAATTGAAGGACAACAGAGTTCAACAAGTAACTGGTTTATTTGGTATAAAGTCTGATTTACTTACTGCATCATCACAACATCAGCAGAAAACAAAATGACTTCCCTCAGGACCCCTAACCTGGATCTTAAAAAAACTATAGCAGTCTTACAGATGCCTGCAGGCCAATCACAATTCGATATGCAAATATACAAATAGAGGGAGCTAATCGCTCATCCACTCATCCAACCAATCAGGACACATTTGTTCACAGTCACACACAAAACTTGTAATTATTAAAACAAGCCAAGTAAGAAGATAAACATATATTGATTAAGAAATTCCTTAATAATTAAGATTCCATGTCTGTTAGTAATTTTAAGAGAGGACCTGTGGGAAAAAAAGAAAGAAATACAAAAAAAACAATATTATGCTAGCATGTGCTTTTTTGGGCAAAATTCCCAAAATTCCCAAGCTAAACTTCCCGTGGAAAATTTCCGGAAATTTACCGGAAATTTACCGGAAACTTTTCACCCCTTTGCAACCCTAGCGCTAGGATACAATAACAGGTTTCCATGTGTTTACAACCCAGAGAACAGGGTGCGTGGGTGATGGGCAGTGATGGGAGTGTTTGCCTCCAACCAATGATGGCAAGTAGTTGTTTATATTTACAGCAACAGGTGGAGGCCATTCAGGCACACAAGCCCAGTCCATCATTTAATTAGATGACAGAGCACGGAACTGAGCGGAGGCGGCAGTAGCCGAGGTGGGAGGACCATAAATAGAAACACAGAAACATAGAAGATAGGAGCAGGAGTAGGGCATTCGGCCCCTCGAGCCTGCTCTGCAATTCAATGCGATCATGGCTGCTCATCCAAATTCAGTACCCTGTCCCTGCTTTCTCCCCATATTCCTTGACCCCCTTAGCCTTAAGAAATATATCTAACTCCTTCTTGAATATATTTAATGAATTGGCCTCAACTGTCGTCTGTGGTAGAGAATTCCACAGGTTCACCACTCTCTGGGTGAAGAAATTCCTCCTCATCTCAGTCCTAAATGGCTTACCCCTTATCCTTAGACTGTGACCTCTGGTTCTGGACTCCCCTGCCATCAGGAACAGCCTTCCTGGATCAAGTCTGTCTAGTCCTGTTAGAATTTTATAAGTTTCAATGAGATCTCCTCTCATTCTTCTAAACTATAGCGAATATAAGCCTAATCGACCCAATCTCTCTTCATACGTCATTCCTGCCATCCCAGGTATCAGTTTGGTGAATCTTTGCTGCACTCCCTCCATGGCAAGAACATCCTTCCTCAGATAAGGTGACAAAAACTGCACACAATATTCAAGGTGTGGTCTCACCAAGGCCCTGTACAACAGCAGCAAGACATCCTTGCTCCTGTACTCGAATCCTCTCGCTTTGAAGGCCAGCATACCAATTGCCTTCTTAACCGTCTGCTGCACCTGCATGCTTACCTTCAGTGACTGGTGCACAAGGACACCCAGGTCTTGTTGCGCTTCCCCCTTTCCCAATCTATTGCCATTCAGATAATAATCTGCCTTCCTGTTTTTGCCACCAAAGTGGATAACCTCGCATTTATTCACATTATACTGCATCTGCCATGCATCTGCCCAATCGCCCAAACTGTCCAAATCATACTGGAGTTTCTCTGCATCCTCCTCACAGCACACACGCCCACCCAGCTTTGTGTCATCTGCAAACTTGGAGATATTACATCTAGTTCCTTGGTCTAGATCATTAATATGTATTGTGAATAACTGGGGTCCTAACACCAATCCCTGTGGAACCCCACAAGTCACTGCCTTCCATTCGGAAAAAGAGCCATTTATTCCAAATCTTTGCTTCCTGTCTGCCAACCAGTTTTCTATCCAAGTCAGTACCTTACCCCCAATCCCATGTGCTTTAACTTTGCACGCTAGTCTCTTATGCGGGACCTTATCAAAAGCCTTCTGAAAGTCCAAATACACGGTGGCATAGTGGTTAGCACTGTTGCCTCACAGCGCCAGGGACCCGGGTTCGAATCCGGCCTCGGGCAACTGTCTGTGTGGAGTTTGCACATTCTCCCTGTGTTTGCGTGGGTTTCCTCCGGGTGCTCCGGTTTCCTCCCACAGTCCAAAAATGTGCGAGTTAGGTTGATTGGCTATGATAAATTGACCCTTAGTGTTAGGGGGATTAAATACATGGGGTTACGGGGATAGGGTGGGATATGTGTTGGTGTAGGGGTTACGGGGATCGGGTGGGATATGTGTCAGTGCAGGCTCGATGGGCCGAAATGGCCTCTATCTGCACTGTGGGGTTTCTGTGATCCACTGGTTCTCCCTTATCTATTCTACCAGTTACAACCTCAAAAAATTTGAGTAGATTAGTAAAGCAGCATTTACCTTTTGTAAATCCATGTTGACTTTGTCCGATCCTGTAACTGTTTTCCAAGTGCTCTGCTATTACATCTTTTATAATAGACTCTAGCATTTTCCCCGCTACCAATGACAGGCTTACCGGTCTATAATTCCCCATTTTCTCTCTACCACCTTTTTTAAATAGTGGGGTCACATTAGCTACCCTCCAATCCATGGGAACTGTACCAGAATCTATAGAATTTTGGAAGATGACCAGCAATGCATCTACTATTTCTAGGGCCACTTCCTTAAGTACTCTATGATGTAGATTATCAGGCCCTGGGGATTTATCGGCCTTCAATCCCGACAATTTCCCTTACACCATTTCCCTACAAATATTGATTTCATTCAGTTCCTCCCTCTCATTAGACCCTATGTTGCCCGACATCGCTGGGAGTTTATTTGTGTCCTCCTTTGTGAAGACAGAACAAAAGTATGTATTTAATTGGTCTGCCATCTCTTTGTTCCCCATCATAAATTCCCCTGATTCTGACTGCAAGGGACCTATGCTTGACTTCACCAATCTTTTTCTCTTCACATATCTATAGAAGCTTTTACAGTCAGTTTTTATGTTCCCTGCAAGCTTACTCTCATTCTCTATTTTTCCCCTCTTAATTAATCCCTTTGTCCTCCTTTGCTGAATCCTAAACTGCTCCCAATCCTCAGGTTTGCTGCTTTTTCTGGCCAATTTATATGTCCTCTCCTTGGATCTTATGCGATACCTAATTTCCCTTGTTAGCCAATGTTGAGTCAACTTTTTTGTTTTATTGTTATGCAAAACAGGGATGAACAAATTCTATAGTTCATCCATGTCATCTTTTAATGTTTGCCATTGCCTATACACTGTCAATCCTTTAAGTAACATTCCCCAATCCATCCTAGGGAATTGGGGAATTAAGTAACATTCCCCAATCCATCGCGCCTTATACCATTGTAGTTTCCTTTATTTAAATTCAGTACCCAAGTCTCTGAATCAACTGCTTCACTCTCCACCTTAATGAAGAATTCTATCATATTAGTTTTGCTCCTCCCCAAGGGGCCTCACACAACATGATTGCTAGTTAATCCTTTCTCATTACATAATACCCAGTCTAAGATGGCCTGATATCTAGTTGGTTCCTCAACACATTGTTCCAGGAAACCATCCCGTATACACTCTAGGAATTCCACTTCCACAGTAGTGTTACTAATTTGGTTAGACCAATCTATATGTAGAATAAAGTCACCCATGATAACTGCTGTGCCCTTATTGCACGCATCTCTAATTTCCCATTTAATGCCATCCCCAACCTCAGCATTACTGTTTGGGGGTCTGTATACAATTCCCACTCACGTTTGCTGCCCCTTGGTATTTCTCAGCTCTACACATACAGATTCCATATCATCAGAGCTAATATCTGTAGTGTATGTACCCGTCTACCTTTAAGGGAACTATTGAATGTAACCGTTCACCTTTAAGAGAACTACTTTAGGTGTGGCACTATTTGTTTGGCTTCTGTATACTGTAATACCGATAGTGACCACACCAGTATATAAGTGTTGTGGCAGGATTGCTGGGGCAGATTCGCCCGGACCTTCGAATAGTAAAGACCTGTTTGTTTGTTACTTCTGAAGTCTGTGTATTTATTAACTGCACAACCCACAGGCTTTACAATATCCTTCCTTACTATTGTGTTAATCTCCTCTTTAACCAGCAATGCTACCCCTCTGCCTTTTCCTTTTTGCCTGTCCTTCCTGAATATTGAATACCCCTGGATGTTGAATTCCCAGCCTTGGTCATCCTGGAGCCATGTCTCCATAATTCCAATTATATGATATCCGTTTACATCTATTTGCACAGCTAATTCATCCACCTTATTACAAATGCTCCTTGCATTAAGACACAAAGCCTTCAGGCTTGTTTCTTTAACACTCTTAGACCTTTTAGAATTATTGTTTACTGTGGCCATGTTTGATTTACACTCTTGATTTCTCTGACTTCCACTTTTGCTTTTCTCCTTCCTGTCTTTTGCTTCTATCCTTGCTTCCCTTACCTCTGTCTCCCTGCGCAGGTTCCCAACCCCCTTCCATTTTAGTTTAAACCCTCCCCAACAGCACTAACAAACACTCCCCCTAGGACATCGGTCCCGGTCCTGCCCAGGAGCAAACAGTCCAGTTTGTACTGGTCCCACCTCCCCCAGAACTGGTTCCAATGTCCCAGGAATTTGAATCCCTCCCCCTTGCACCATTCTTCTAGCCACGTATTCATCTGAAATATCCTTCTATTTCTACTCTGACTAGCACGTGGCACTGGTAGCAATCCTTAGATTTCTACCTTTCAGGTCCTATTTTTTAATTTACCTCCTAACTCCCTATATTCAGCCTTTAGGACCTCATCCCATTTTTTACCTATATCGTTGGTACCTATATGCACCATGAAAACTGGCTGTTCACCCTCCCCCTCCAGAATGCCCTGCAGCCACTCTGAGACATCCTTGACCCTTGCACCAGGGAGGCAACATACCATCCTGGAGTCTTGTTTGCAGCTGCAGTAATGCCTATCTATTCCCCTTATAATAGAATCCCCTATCACTATAGCTCTCCCGCTCTTTTTCCTCCCGTCCCGTGCAGCAGAACCACCCATGGTGCCAGGAAGTTGGTTGCTGCTTCCTTCCCCCGATAAGCCACCTCCCCAACAATATGCAAAGTGGTATATCTGTTTGAGAGGGAATGGACACAGGCAACCCCTGCACTACCTGCCTGCACCTACTACTCTGCCTGGCAGTCACTCATTCCCTTCCTGCCTGTGCAGCCTTTACCTGCGGTGTGGCCAACTGATTAAACGTGATATCCACGATGTCCTCAGCATTGTGAATGCTCCAGTATGTATCCATTCACAGTTCCAGTGCCGCAATGTGGTCTGCCAGTAGCAGCAACTCAATACACTTCCTGCACACATGGTCGTCCGGGACACAGGAAGTGTCCCTGATTTCCCACAAAATGCCGGAGGAGCATACCACAGGGCCGAGCTTTGCTGCCATGACTACCTTTTAATTAATTTAAATTAAATCAATACCACCAATTATACTACAATTAAATGATATACTCAAGGGCCCTTGTTTCCTAGCACTTCCTGCTACACAACAGAGACCTTAGAAACTATAATCACCAAATTAAGACCTTCTAAACTTTATAAACTATGAACCATAACTGTCAAACTATAGAGTAGTATAAGTACTCACCCTGTTTCCTCCTGCCTGCATCACGTTTTGAATTCTGACGTGGCTCTGGAATGCCGCCGCCAGTCTGTGAGATTAGAAAGCCTCTGTAAAAAAGCCCACGAAAGTGAGTTTAAAGACTCACTGAACCTCCGCTCTCACCACTCCCAACAATGGCCTGTGAAAAGAAGCCCACGAAAGTGAGCTTAAATACTCACTGAGCCTCCACTCTCACCTCTTCCGACAAGGTGGGAGGACCATATATAGAGCAGGAGAGAAGTCCCAGGACAGAGCACAGACCTGAGCAGAGGCGGCAGGATATATTCCGTGAAGACAAAAACTAAAGAAATCAAGGAGTGATGTCAGAGGACAGCAGTTGGGTAATTGGTTGCTGAGAATTGCCATTAGAGCAGGGGGTTAAACTAAGAATTTTATTGATCAACAGAAAATGCTGGAAACACTCAGCAGGTCAGGCAGCATCTGTGGAGAGAGAAACAGCATCATTGGCCCAGAAATTTATGTCGGGGGCTTCCCGCGGGTGCAAGCCCCCAACCTACACTTACATAGCGCGTCTACAGTTGAAGCCTGGTCCTGCGTGGATTTCCTGTCAGTGGCCCGGTTCAGCTGTACTTGCGTGAGCCAGTGGCGTAGTTAGTTCGATGAGCCAGCTGGGATCACGTGAGCACTGGGCAACCAATCGGAGGTTGCAAAAGTTCATTCATGAGTTTGATTCTAACACCTCAAGTGGGGCGATACGCAATTTCTAGGCTAAAGACTTTACAGTAAGGTAAGTGTGTTTTTAGACCCGATTTTTAAAGAAATTATTTTTTTCAAAAATTTGATTAATTGTTTAAATTAGTTTTTTACAGTTATTAATAGTTCATTTAATTAGTGGGATTTTTTTTTAACTTTTATTTGAAGTTTAAGTGCTGTTTTGGGTGCCCGGTGGCATAGTGGTTAGCACTGTTGCCTCACAGCGCCAGGGACCCGGGTTCAAATCTGGCCTCGGGCGACTGTCTGTGTGGAGTTTGCACATTCTCCCTGTGTCTGCGTGGGTTTCCTCCGGGTGCTCCGGTTTCCTCCCACAGTCCAAAGATGTGCGGGTTAGGTTGATTTGGCTATGATAAATTGACCCTTAGTGTTAGGGGGATTAAATACGTGGGGTTACGGGGATAGGGTGGGATATGTGTCGGTGCAGGCTCGATGGGCCGAAATGGCCTCTATCTGCACTGTAGATTCTGTGATTCTGTGAACTGTCAAACTCATGAAAACTCCGGGCACCCAAAACAGCACTTAAACTTCAAATAAAAGTTTAAAAAAACATCCCACTAATTAAATGAACTATTAATAACTGTAAAAAACTAATTTAAACAATTAATCAAATTTTTGAAAAAAATAATTTCTTTAAAAATCGGGTCTAAAAATACACTTACCTTACTGTAAAGTCTTTAGCCTAGAAATTGCGTATCGCCCCACTTGAGGTGTTAGAACTGGCGCTGCGCAAAGTTTATGGCCAGACAAAACTTATCGCCGCCTGGCGCGATATTGTGTTGCATCGCCCCCAAAGGGGATTGAGGCGCGAATTCAGACGTTGCACAGGCCTCCTAAGGCGCAAAACTTCCGGCGCTACCCAATATCGGCGCGGACGGGCGCAGCGCAGGTGATCTCAATTACCGATAACCACGAGACTTCCAGGCGCTGGCCAGCTCTTAAAGGGGTGGGTCAGTCAGCCTCAGCGTCCACACTCGGCACTCTTCCTTCTCTGGCGCAAAAAACTTGGTCAGGATGGAGAAGGTGAGACAGAGAGCAGAGCGCTTCAGCACTGAGGCTCTGGAGGAGTTGGCGTCCGCAGTGAAGCGCCGTTGAGAAGTTCTGTATCCTGACAATGGCAGGAGGCCAAATCAAAAGGATTACTGCCGAGCTTGGAGGGATGTTTCTCAGAGGGTCAACTCCAGCAGCATGGCGACCAGGAGCCCTGTTCAGTGCAGGAAGAAATTCAATGACCTCACTCGGGTTGTTAGGGTAAGTGTTGTTTATGCAAACTTCTGATTCCCTCCATCTGCACCTGACTTTGCGCACCCTGTTGCCATGATGCCCCAATGGCCATCGGTCAGCAAGCACCCATGGCCCTTTCTGGGCATACACATGGACATTTGACTCAAGGCATCATGTAAGGGCTCTTGCACCATGGCGGGCATGAGATGATCTCTCAAGGCATCATGTAAGGGCTCTTGCACCATGCGGGGCATGAGATGATCACTCAGGGCATCATGTAACAGAACTTCCCCTTCATTCCCCTGCAGTCCAAGCTGGCGACGATCTGCAAGGACCAGCGTCAAACCGGTGGCGGACCGCCACAAGTGGTTACTCTCACGGATCTCGAGGAGAGAGTGCACCAGATTCTTGGAGGACGTCTGAGTGGTCCTGTTGCCACTGCAGCTGCCGACCCCATTCTCGACAGCGAGGGTAAGGCTCTCACCTTTCTCAGCTGTCTCCTTCCACTTGGTCCCCCCGCCAGCTCTTATGTTCATTAATAACTAGACATTCTTATTATGAACACAGCTAGCTTCTAGCTAGTCATTTATTCAGTACACGTTCTCTAGGTACAGTATCTGTGGAGATGCAGCATGTGTGCTCCTGTGTGCAGGCTGCCATCTTCACTGTTGCCTTGTGGGTAGCCTAGCCTCATGGGTAATGTAGTCTTAATATATATACAGCTGGGTAGTGTAGTCTTATGCATACAGCTATATACAGCTCTACACAGATCTACGGCTCCACCTAGTGTCCACTATAGAATGACATGTTATTGATCATTACATCCCCCTTTCTTTGAGGTTTAACAAAATCAATATCAATCAACTTTCAAGAAAACAATAAAGATAATATCAGTAACACTTTTGTTAGTGCTCTATAAACATAAACATTTTCAAAACAGTCAACACATTTTCAAAGCTTTACATTGTACTCAAAGATTAAGTCTATCAGACTCTTTTACTTCACGTGTGGATCTTCTCAACATGGGTAAGTCTGATGTGTCTTCATGAAATTGTTCTGGCGGTGAATGACAAGATGCAGTTGCGGCATTGTCATCAATCTGCTCTTGTATAGATCGAGGTCTCCTTGCGATCTTTGCTTGGAGAGGGTTTCAGTGTTTCCTTCACTCTTCATGCCATAACTCTCAATGTAGTCAATGCACTCTCGAAAAACTGCTGACAGCTGGATCCCATCATAAAGAATAGTCCTCTCAGCAGACTCGGCTAATACAACACCAAAGATTGGCCTGAGGGAAGAAGGAGTATCCACTGGAACTGCTTCCTGCTCTGGTGCAGACTTCTTCTTTTTCTTTTTCTCTTTCCACTGCTTAACAACATCTGCTGCGGTTATATCTTTGGACTTTTTCTCCTTGTGTTTTTCCTCTTTGTGCTTTTCTTTCACCTTAAAGTCTTTTTCTTTCTTCTTGGAGAAACTAGGCTTTTTGAAGACATGGATACTCTTTGGCCTTTTCATCCTTGATGGGCTCTGAGGAAATCGACATGATATAAGGGGTTAATTTCAAGTGCTTGCTGGGTAAAAGTTTTCAGACTTGACACTGGGCAAGTGTCGGTGTGTAACTAGAGCTATTGCATGTACTCGAACTACAGCCAAGAACAGATGTCTGCCCACCTAATGAGAATGTAGAAGTGAAATAATGAGTTCCTTTGATGTACCAATGACCTGATAACTTGTGACCGTAAGCAAAGCTAGCCTCCCAATATATGATTAAAGAGGACCTCCGGTTACACGATTCATGCCCTGTTATAGATTAACGGTTGACTTATGTGTCCAGGATCCTTCTGTCAATACGTCATAAGACCTGATGATTAATCTAATATGTATCCTGATAGAGGAACAAAGGAATGTCAATCAAACTTGTTTGTTACACTGTATAAATATGGAACGCTTACGCTGTATCATTGGAATAGTAGCCTCACCCCTTGAGTAGAGGTGCTGATTCCCCTTGCAAGAGAAAATAAAAGGCCTGTCCGTCTGACGAATCCAAGAGTGTATTGAGTCATTACCCAGAGCTAAGAAGTAAGGCACTTCTACAATTTGGAGGTTCCACCGAGATGGCTTGCTGTACCAATTGGTGAGTTAACAGACGCCGAGTACGTTGCTCGGTTGGGAAAATCCCATCGGCCGAAGGTGGTGTTTTGCCACATTTTTGGGACTTTCCCTGCCAGAAGCATAGCTGCGCATAGTCTGTTTATTCCATTGGACAGTACTGCCATCAGGTAATTGACTCACAAGGTTCGGAGGTTAAACTGCCGTTGTGACTGCTTCCCTTTCAGAAACGGAACAGAGGACCAGCCATGAGGCGCTGACGCCCCGCGAACAGGATCGTGCAGAAAAGGACTGTATAAAGGTACCAGAGAGAGAAGGTTAAGTCAGGAATTTGATTAACTAAGGAGCTAGCGATTTATTGGAAATTGAACTAGCAAGGTTCCAGCTTGCTGAGAGAGAAGGTTAAGTCAGGAATTTGATTAACTAAGGAGCTAGCGATTTACTGGAAATTGAACTAGCAAGGTTCCAGCTTGAAGTTAGCTGGGACAAATTGAAGGCCCTTTTTGCTAAAGATTTGGCTAAAGGGAGTAGGGTAGAAGGAGAGAAGAGCTTGAAGTTAGCTGGGACAAATTGAAGGCCCTTTTTGCTAAAGATTTGGCTAAAGGGAGTAGGGTAGAAGGAGAGAAGAGCTTGAAGTTAGCTGGGACAAATTGAAGGCCCTTTTTGCTAAAGATTTGGCTAAAGGGAATAGGGTAAAAAAAAAGAGAGAAGAGTGGGCGGTTGTCTGAAACACAGTGTCAATGTTTAATGTTTATGAGAGTGAGTATTTAACTACTTGTTATTATCAATCAACTTTGCAGCTTTGTCCAGTAAGGCTGCATAGGTTGGGGATTTAGTAACACTTTGGTTCTTGTTTAACAAGTGTATTGTTTATTGTTTATTGTTATATGTATTAATGTTTAGTCATGTCTGATCTGTAGAGGCGTCCCACGCAGATCATAGAGTGTTACGGAATTGTTGTATGTTTTAACTAAAATATTTAAGCTGAAAAAAAAACTGCAGAAGGGGTTGGAAAAGACCCAAGCCGGGGAAGTGAGTCCCGCGGCGGAATGTATGGTTGAGAAAATAGTGATGTCTTTTACATGATCCACTAAGCTATTGTGGATTCAGTATTTTCCCCAGTTAGAAATACCTTCCACGAGGGTTGAGAACCCTCGAGTTTTAAAGCATAAGGATATGTCTTAATGTGTTGTAAATATTTTTTTAAAAAAACCTTGTTGCAGTCAGTTGACTAAATTCAGTCGGGAAGTGTTGAGTTTCAGTCGCCTAGCCTCAGGCCGGTTATTAAGAGGGCAAATGCCCCACGTGAAGGCCGGGACCATAAAGTAGGCGCCAAAACTCTAAAGGCACTCGGAGTGACAAATGGTCAAGGACTTTGTGACACTGATTTGAAGTAAAGACCAAGAAGATTGGATGTGACTGTAATTTTGATACGTATGTATAGTTTATTAATCTGATCTGTAGGGGCGTACAACGCAGATCACGGATTGTCACGGGAGTTTAGATTGTTTTAAGTGAACCATTTAAGCTGCTACAATGGGTGCTAGCACCAGTAAGCCACCCGAGAAAGGCTCGCCAGCAGCCTTTATGTTAAAGAACTGGTCAATCATCCATTGATCACCCACCGAACTGGTCCAAATGGACTGTAAATAAGACTAGACCCTTTCCCTCAGATGGTTCATTTAACATAGAAAGAATTACTTGCCTCGAGGAATGTTTAACGGACAAGAGAGAAATAGAGAACAGCCAGATAAAAAGACTGCCTCTATGTTTGTTGAGTCAGAAAAAAAAAGATTACCCCGAAGAAACACCTTTCTCCTCTATTATGGTAGGATAACAAGGTAACTATAGAAGGATGAATAGAGGGGAATATAGAGGAAGACGTGGTAGAGTAAGAGGGTATGGACGATCTGGTAATTGCTACAATTGCGGACAACCCGGACATTGGGCAAACCAATGCCCTGCGAAAAATCGTCAGAACCAAACCTCCAATAATGGACCTCCGTTAGAGAATAAAGGTCCTAATTTCACTGTCCATAACCCTTTTTTGGACCAGTCAGGAGGTTACCCTACAAACGGACAGGGATTTAGGAGAAATAGAGATCAGAATTACTGACTGACACCAGCAGCCCCAGGCGCCACAGACCACCAAATGCCCGTTGTTTCTTTAAATTCACGCAGCAAACCTGAAATTAAAATGCAAATAGCTGGGAGACCTATGTCATTTTAGTAGATACAGGAGCAACCTTTTCGGTGTTAGGGAAAGGATATTCTGAAGGAATGCCTATTAATGGGAAAAAGACCCCGATAGCTGGATTGGCTGGAATACTACAATGCTTGAATCAATCGACTCCCCCCACAGTAAAAGTAGAAGAATTTGAGGAAGAACACTCCTTTCTGTTATCAGGAGATGTCTCTATGAATTTATGTGGAAGAGACTTGCTGTGCAAAATGAATGCTACAATCATTTGCTCCCCATCAGGAGTAACGGTAGAAATCCAAGTAGATAAGGCATATGCGTACTCAGTAACAGAAATAAAACACCCTGTTCTTTACGCATGGGAAATTGCCAACCCAAGTTTGAGTCCCAAACTTGTCAGTCTGTTAGGAGCGTGGGGACAAGCTCCATAAAACAATACCAGGAATCCCTGAAACTAGGGAAATGGCATTCAAAATTGCACTGCACAGCCTGCTATGACAAAACAGGACAAGATTTAAAATACCTCCTAACTATTAGACTGCACAACCCTATAAAGTTACAATTAATCCAGCTGCACCATTACCCAAAAGGTCACACTATCCATTGTCAGAGAAAGCAGAAAAAGGAATTGAGCCAGTGATGGAATCATTGTTAAAACAGGGAGTTAACGCCGGATAGAATAAAGGTCATTTGCAACATATCGTTGCCAAAAACTAAAAGAGAAATGAAGCATTTTCTAGGAATGACTGGCTATTGTAGACAATGGATATTGAACTATTCAGAAATAACCAGACATGAGCATGACAAATTTGGAAAATTCGCGGTTACCTGACTTCCTCGGGAATCCAGATTAAAAATGCACAAGAAGTGCAAAATCTTTTACTAGCTATTCAGAGACGTAAACAGATTGCAATTATTAAGTGCCAAGTGCACACGGGGCATTTGGTCAAGGTTGCGCTTGGAAACGCTGCTGCAGATAGCGCTAAGTCAGTAGCTATATCAAGTACTGAATGACAAGTTTCAGCCTTCCCTGTTAGGGAAAAGCCAGAGATACCGTAGCCCCCATCCTTAGATGATGTGCTGACCCATCAAAATAGGGCCAGTTCTGATGAAGTAAAGGAATGGGTTGTTAATCATTGTTTTAAAAACACTGACGGCTTATGGGTTCATCATGACGGCCGCATGGTGGCACCCAAATCATTACTATCACCAATTGCCCGATGTGTTCATAAATTCACCCATGCGGGCAAAGGGGGGATGGCGGACTATATCCTCAAGACCTGGTATGCACCAGGAATCTCAAAGTTGGCAAAACAAATATGTGAAAATTGTACTATCTGCCAGACCATGAATGCAGGGAAAATAAAGAAGGTACAGCCCGCATCCCACCCAAACCCCATGGGCCCTTTTGTACACTTGCAAATGGATTTTATTGAATTACCTGTATGTATGAGCTTTAAATATGTATTAGTTATTATTGATATGTTTTCAAGATGGATTGAAGCTTTTCCTTGCAGAAAGAATGACGCTACCACTGTTGCTAAATGTTTATTGAAGGACATTGTACCTCGCTTTGGGATACCAGCAAAACTGTCAAGTGACAATGGGTCCCATTTTACGGGAACAGTGATTAAGGAACTATGCAAAGCCTTACAGATTAGCCAGCACCTCCATTGCAGTTATCATCCACAGTCGGCTGAACTAGTGGAAAGATATAACGGGATGCTGAAAAGCAAGCTTGCAAAACTGTGTAAAGAAACTGGACTTAAATGGGTTGATTTGTTACCCATAGCTTTAATGACAATGCGGTCTGCTACCAACAGAACTACAGGATTGTCGCCTCACGAGATCGTCATGGGAAGACCACAAAGATTGCCTTTTTCGGCACCTTTAACAGCTAAACAAATGGACATTCATAAAATGGAGGAAGATATGTTGAGTTATTGCATTGCACTAACCAAATGCATTTCTAGTTTCCATCAACAGGTGAAGGAAGCCCAGGTCGATCCCGCTGAAGGAAAGTGCCATACTTTCGAGCCAGGAGATAACGTCTATATAAAAATCTTCAAGTGAAAGAATAGCCTTCAACCCAGATTTGAGAGACCCTTCCAGGTACTCCTGACCACAAACACCGCTGTAAAAGTAAAGGAGCGACCAACATGGATACATGCGTCCCATTGTAAGAAGGCATCAGTTGAAGACGATACACTGTCAAGATGAACTGGATTTGGACTTTAACAAGACTGTTCTCTTTGTCAACGATAATTGAAACTGCCATATTGATTTACCCAGATCCCCTGAAGGGCAAACCATGCATAGAAGAATGTGTACTTTTAAACAGTGATTTCTTTTATATTATATGCTATAACGAGACTATGAAGGTTCAGCTTCAGGATCACACTATGCAGGTACCCCTGTATCAACCCCTGAGTCTTAGGATTAGGCAGGATAAGATAGTAGAAGAAGATAGATGGAGTAAGTGCAAACGTAACTACACTTTGACTAAAACTACTACTAAACCACCGGGCGCAGTCGAATGGCCCTATTGGGGACGGTGGAACCTGTCCACAGTACAAAATTTGACTAGTAAAAAAAAATCTGGAAAGGAGAACAAGGAATTGGAATGATGCACCAGATATGGAACAAATTTGAAGCCTATAATAACACCTATTTCATCTGTGGGCATAGAGCATACCCTTGGTTACCACAAAATTGGACTGGGTCATGTTATTTGGGATAGGTAGTGCCCTATATACATCATATTTCATCTTTGGATAGCCACCCTGGGACACGAGTAAAACGAGCCATTACAGAAACTGAAAGGTTCTTTGCTATAGCATTTCCCTGGTATGGAACAGGGAAGCTAGCAAGAGAATCTATAAACATGGCAGCAGTGTTGGAACAAATAGCCAATGATACTGCTGATGCTCTTAGTGATGTAAACGCAGAAATGGTGGCTATGCGCACTGTTGCTTTACAAAACTGCATGGCTCTGGACTATTTGTTGGCAAAAGAAGGGGGCACATGTGCAATCATAAAAACCGAATGTTGCATCTATATCCCAGATAGCTCAGAAAATATCACCAACCTGGTAAACCACATAAAGGAGGCTGTAGAGAAACTACGTCAACCTGAACCATGGTCCATGTGGGATTGGATTTCAGGATGGGGAGGAGCACTAGGAAAGCAAATTTTGGAAGCCTTAATCGCAATTGTGATGATAATAATTTTAATTAGTTTATTGATTGGTTGTTTAAAATTATTGTGTACAAAAGTCCTTTCCTTATTAACGTCAACTCCTCCAGTACCAATGATGTCTGAATATGAGGATATTAAGGGTGAGACCTTTGATGTAGATTTTCTTAAACTTAGCGAAATAGATTGTCCTTAGAAAGGACAAAAGGGGGGAATGAGGAAATCTACATGATATAAGGGTTTAATTTCAAGTGCTTGCTGGGTAAAAGTTTTCAGACTTGACACTGGGCAAGTGTCGGTGTGTAACTAGAGCTATTGCATGTACTCGAACTACAGCCAAGAACAGATGTCTGCCCACCTAATGAGAATGTAGAAGTGAAATAATGAGTTCCTTTGATGTACCAATGACCTGATAACTTGTGACCGTAAGCAAAGCTAGCCTCCCAATATATGATTAAAGAGGACCTCCGGTTACACGATTCATGCCCTGTTATAGATTAACGGTTGACTTATGTGTCCAGGATCCTTCTGTCAATACGTCATAAGACCTGATGATTAATCTAATATGTATCCTGATAGAGGAACAAAGGAATGTCAATCAAACTTGTTTGTTACACTGTATAAATATGGAACGCTTACGCTGTATCATTGGAATAGTAGCCTCACCCCTTGAGTAGAGGTGCTGATTCCCCTTGCAAGAGAAAATAAAAGGCCTGTCCGTCTGACGAATCCAAGAGTGTATTGAGTCATTACCCAGAGCTAAGAAGTAAGGCACTTCTACAGCTCTCTGCTTCATCACCTGAGTCATCTGGTCTGCTTATGGCAGAGTTTATACGGTAGACTCTCTTGACCAGTTCTAAGTCTTCACAAGCTTTGTCACCTAGTATCGAATCAAGTCTTTCAGCCACAACAGAAAACATGAGATGATGCACTTTGTCTTTGACTGTCACTTTGAGTCTGCATACAACTAAGCTATCTATTTTCTGTCCAATATAGTCCTTCAGTAGTACTGACTTTTTCTGTATTTTGGGCTTTTCTTTCATATTGTTAATGTCACTCATACTGATTAAGTTTGCTTTTGCCCCAGTGTCCAGTTTCAATGTAACTAATGCTCCATTTATCTGCAGTGGGATCATCCATTTGTCCACTTTTACTGCATTGACTTTATGTTCAGTATTGTCCATTTCTGAGGGCTGCACATTTTCTGTATCTTTTTTGAAATCGTCACATGACACCATTCCTACAAAAAATGTCTCACTTAAATCAGTGTCCTCAATCACATTAACTTGTTGCCCTTTCGTTGTTTTTACTTTTGAAAAGCATTGTTTGGCAAAGTGATTCTTTCCATTACACTTCGTGCACATTTTTCCAAACACTGGGCATTGTCTTAACTGGTGTTTGTAACAACAGCATTTACAATTAAAAATTTCACCCTCCGATTGCTTTTCATTTCTGTTCTGCCCACGTTTCTTCCCCTTGTAGGACACAGCACCGACAGCAGCATTATCACTCATTACAATCGCATCATTATTGATTTCACTGAAAGTCTTCACGTGCTTTCGAGCTAGCTCGCTGGCTTGGCATATTTTCACCGCATTTTCCAAATTTAGTTCGGTTTCTCTCAACAGACGTTCCCTGACTTTATTTTATCATGAATACCAAACACAATCTGGTCACGAATCATGGATGCTTTGAGCTCAGAGAAATTACATGTCTGTGCTTTCAGTTTCAGATCAGTTATAAAGCTATCAAAAGTCTCATTTTGTTGCTGTGTCCGAGAACGGAAGATGTATCTTTCATACGTCTCATTCTTTTTGGGAGAGCAATGGGCATCAATTTTTTTTAGCACATCTTCTAATTTTCCTCTGTTCTCCTCTGGATTAAATACAAATGTATTAAATACCTCTATCGCCTGTGGGCCTGCAACCGTAAGCAGCAAAGCTATCTTCCTAGTGTCTGGCTTCGTACCTGATGGGCCTTCAATAACCACAAAACTAGAAGTTATAGACTTAAACAAGTTGGCTTTTAATCACTAAGATCAGAGCTGACATCTCAACACTCCGACTGCTTCACAGGAATGAGTCATACAGATCCTGGGATCTTTATGTAAGAGAAGTCAGGGGCGGAGCCAAGAGCCAAGACCTGGAACCTCCCAGGTTAGTCGGGAAAGAGGAAGTGAAACTATACACAGTGGGGGAGGGTAATATACATGAGGGCAAAACAAATACAGGATCAAGACAAACAGATTTCATTACATTCACCACTTCTATAGATTTAGTCCATCGGGGTGATGTTTCTTAAAAGTTGGTATAAGTGAGTCTGTCAGGAGGTTTTGCAGTTCTCAGTGATCGGCGCAAAGCCGATGGGGTGCCTCTAGTGGAGTGGATTCTGGGTCCTCCACTGTCCGGGCCTCCGCAGTGTCTTTCAGGTTATCTGCAGTGTCCTCCAGGTTAAAGTTGGGTATTGATACCTCTGGGCGTCCTGTCTCTTTGTAGTGTAGGTCTTCATCGGGTAGTCTCCCATCGTTCTCTCTGCTCTCCGAGGGAGCGAGGTCTTTTATGGAAACAGTGTCCTCTCGCCCGTCAGAGTATTCGATATAGGCGTACTGAGGGTTTGCATGGAGGAGCTGTACCTTTTCCACAAGGGGGTCCGTTTTATGGCCTCTCACGTGCTTCCGCAATAGTACTGTCCCCGGAGACGTCAGCCACGCGGGTAGAGATATGCCCGAGGTGGATTTCCGGGGGAAAACTAACATCTTTTCATGAGGGGTAGCGTTAGTGGCCGTACATAACAGAGACCTTATGGAGTGGAGCACGTCTGGGAGGACTTCCTGCCAGCGGGAGGTCGGAAGGCCTTTTGACTTTAAGGCTAATGTGACAGCCTTCCAAACAGTAGCATTCTCCCTTTCCACTTGCCCATTAACCCGGGGGTTGTAGCTAGTGGTTCTGCTAGTGGCTATCCCCTTCGAGAGCAAGAACTGGCGCAGCTCGTCACTCATGAATGACGTCCCCTTATCGCTGTGTATGTAGTTCGGCATGCCAAACATGCAGAATGGATTACAGAGACACTTGATGACCGTGGCACTGATCATGTCTGGGCAGGGAATGGCGAAGGGGAAGCGGGAATATTCATCAATGATATTGAGGAAGTATACGTTACGGTCGGCAGAGGGAAGGGGTCCCTTGAAGTCCAGACTTAGGCGCTCGAATGGCCGTGTGGCTTTGATAAGGTGTGCACGGTCAGGCCTGTAGAAACGAGGCTTGCATTCCGCACAGATGCGGCAGGCTCTGGTCATTGCCCTGACCTCCTCGATGGAGTGGGGCAGATTGCGGGACTTTATAAAATGGTATAGTCGGGTGACCCCTGGGTGACAGAGGTCACTGTGGAGACACTGTAATTTGTCCGTATGAATGCTGGCACACATTCCCCGCGATAGGGCGTCTGGGGGATCATTAAGGGCTCGTGGCCTGTGCATAATATCATAGTCGAACGTGGATAATTTGACCCTCCACCTGAGTATTTTGTCATTCTTTATTTTCCCCCTTTGTTATTAAACATGAAAGCCACCGACCGCTGGTCGGTGAGCAGGGTGAAACGTTTGCCGGCTAGGTAGTGTCTCCAGTGCCGCACTGCCTCCACTATAGCCTGTGCCTCCTTTTCGACAGAAGAGTGCCTGATTTCAGGTCCCTGAAGGGTTCGGGAGAAGAAGGCCACAGGTCTCCCAGCCTGATTGAGGGTCGCAGCTAAGGCAAAGTCTGACGCATCGCTTTCGACTTGAAAGGGAATGCATTCGTCCACTGCACACACTGCAGCCCTTTCAATGTCCTGTTTAATACTGGTGAAAGCCTCCCGAGCTTCAGCTGATAGTGGGAAGGATGTCGATTTAATGAGGGGTCGGGCCTTATCAGAGTAATTGGGCACCCATTGGGCATAATACGAAAAAAATCCCAGGCACCTTTTTAAAGCTTTGGGATTGTGTGGCAGGGGCAGTTCCTTTAGGGGGCATAATTGGTCAGGGTCCGGTCCAATTACCCCATCTTCGACCACACAGCCGAGGATACAGAGACGGGTTGTGTTGAAGACACATTTGTCTTCGTTGTAGGTTAGATTCAGCTTTAGGGCAGTTTTTAAAAATCTCGCAAGATTTAGATCGTGGCCTTGCTGGTTGTGCCCGCAGATAGTGACATTGTCCAGATAGGGGTAGGTAGCTTGTAGTTTATTCTCGTCAACCATGCGGTCCATCTCACGTTGGAAGAC
This sequence comes from Somniosus microcephalus, assembly GCF_052327205.1. NCBI lineage: Eukaryota > Metazoa > Chordata > Chondrichthyes > Squaliformes > Somniosidae > Somniosus > Somniosus microcephalus. Next base: position 161,934,190 of record NC_140992.1, read on the forward strand.
CGAGACCCCATTTGTTACCCCGAAGGGCACTCTGAGAAAATGGTAGAGGCGCCCATTCGCCTCGAAGGCGGTGTATGGGCGGTCCTCCGTTCTAATGGGGAGCTGGTGATACGCGGATTTGAGGTTGATAGTCGAGAAGACTCGGTATTGCGCAAACTGATTGACCATTTCTGATATGCGGGGTAAAGGGTAGGCGTCCAGCTGGGTATAAATATTAACAGTCTGGCTGTAGTCAATTACCATCCGTTTCTTTTTGCTTTTTTTACTATGACTACTTGGGCATGCCACGGGCTGGTACTGCATTCAATAATGCCTTCCCGCAGGAGTCTGTCCACTTCCGCCTTGATAAAGTGTCTGTCTTCCAGACTGTAATTTTGGTCGCTATGGGCCTACAGTTCGGAGCGAGATTAGCGAATAAAGAGGGCGGGCTGATTTTTAAGGTTGATAGGCCACAGACTGTGAGTGGCGGCTGGGACCCGCCATATGCTAGCGTGACACTTTCGTGGTGGCACTGGAAGTCCAGGCCCAAAATTACATTAACACAGAGTTCTGGCACCACGAGGAGTTTAAAATCCTTGTAGTCCATGCCTTTTACAGTCAGTGTTACCACACAGTAGCCCAAAATGTCCGAAGTGTGGGGCTTAGCAGCCATAGCAATTCTGCTCCGTGTAGGGGTTACCGTTAATGAGTGCCACCGTACCAGGCTAGGGTGGATAAAACTCTCGGTACTCCCACAGTCAATTAAACATTTTGTTAAATTCCCGTTTACCTGTATGTCCATCATGGATTTTGTCAATGGGTGTGGCCTGGATTGATCCACCGTGATCGAAGTCACTGTTGGGCCCTGGGCGGCCGTTGAGTCGGGAAAAGATGGCGGATCCCAAGATGGCGGCCCGCACAGCACGCACGAGGCGGTGACGGAGTTGGAAATCGGATTCCCCCTGCAGACTTTGCTAAAATGCCCCTTTTTCTTACATTTGAAGCATGTAGCGTCCTTCGCTGGGCATCGTTGTCTGTGGTGCTTGACCTGGCCGCAGAAGTAGCATTTCGGGCCTCGAGATATTGCCGCTGTAGTAGGACTCCTGGGTGAACTTCTGTGTGGGGACTCCGGCGGCGTAGAGCTGGTCTGAGACCTGGATGGGGAAGATGGCTGATTCCAAGATGGCGGCCCCCTCGGCGCGCACGAGGCGGTGAGGGCCGCATGGCCGGAAGAATAAGAGTCAGAGTTTCTCTGGGCCACGTCCAGCGATCGCGCAGTGGCCACTGCCTTTTTTAAGTCCAGGACCTCCTTCTCCAGCAGTCTCTGCCGGATATAATTCGATTTGAGGCCCATGATGAAGGAATCACGGACCAATTCATCAGAGTATGCGTTGGCCATCACGGCCTTGCAGTTACAGTCCCGGACCAGGTCCTTTAGGCCCTGTAAGAAATCGTCCATTGATTCCTCTGGTCGCTGCCTGCGTGTAGCCAGCAGATGTCTGGCGTACAGTTCGTTTACCGGCCTCTGGTATTGGGCCTTCAGGATAGTGATGGCCTCCATGTAAGAGGTGACGTCCCGGATGAACAAATAAATCCGATGACTTACGCGAGTAGTCAGTAGACTCAGTTTATCTACCTCGCTAGCAGATGAGGCTCCCGCGAAGAGTTCGAAGCATTTGAGCCAGTGTCCAAATTGATTTGATGCTTCAGCAGAATGTGGATCCAAGTCCAGACGCTGTGGTTTTAGGAGTCGATCCATCCTAGTATTCTTTAGTGATTAAAATTGATGGGCCTTCAATAACCACAAAACTAGAAGTTATAGACTTAAACAAGTTGGCTTTTAATCACTAAGATCAGAGCTAACATCTCAACACTCCGACTGCTTCACAGGAATGAGTCATACAGATCCTGGGATCTTTATGTAAGAGAAGTCAGGGGCGGAGCCAAGAGGCAAGACCTGGAACTTCCCAGGTTAGTCGGGAAAGAGGAAGTGAAACTATACACAGTGGGGGAGGGTAATATACATGAGTGCAAAACGAATACAGGATCAAGACAAACAGATTTCATTATAGTACCGTATCCAATGGCTGCAATGTAAAGTTCGAATTGTTGTTTAAAAATCCACCAATGGTAGTCGACATTTCCCTCAAGATTCAAACGCTCTGGTGGCTTCAAATTCTCCATGTCGCTTTCACAATTTTCAGCAGATCTTCACCACCCTGGTACCATCTTATGTTCATTAAGGGCAGCACGGTGGCATAGTGGTTAGCACTGTTGCCTCACAGCGCCAGGGACCCGGGTTCGAATCCGGCCTCGGGTGACTGTCTGTGTGGAGTTTGCACATTCTCCCCGTGTTTGCATGGGTTTCCTCCAGGTGCTCCGGTTTCCTCCCACAGTCCAAAGATGTGCGGGTTAGGTTGATTGGCTATGATAAATTGACCCTTAGTGTTAGGGGGATTAAATATATGGGGTTACGGGGATAGGGTGGGATATGTGTTGGTGTAGGGGTTACAGGGATCGGGTGGGATATGTGTTGGTGCAGGCTCGATGGGCCGAAATGGCATCTATCTGCATTGTGGGGTTTCTGTGATTCTGTGAACTGGACATTCTTATCATGAACACAGCTAGCTTCTAGCTAGTCATTTATTCAGTACACGTTCTCTAGGTACAGTATCTGTCGAGATGCAGCATGTGTGCTCCTGTGTGCAGGCTGCCATCTTGACTGTTGCCTTGTGGGTAGCCTAGCCTCATGGGTAATGTAGTCTTAATATATATACAGCTGGGTAGTGTAGTCTTATATACACGGCTCCACCTAGTGTCCACTATAGAATGACATGTTATTGATCATTATACCCGCCAGCATGCTTTCTCAGTGTGCAGCCATGTCAGAGCCTTGCCGCAATCTGGCATGCCTTGCCGCCAACCTGACCTTTTGCTAAAGCCACTCTTCCACCTCCCTGCTTTCAGATGCTGCATCACCAACTTGGGATCTGCGCCCTGAAGCTGCCTCCAGTGCCTCCGGAGGCGAGGATCAGGAGGAAGCCGGAGCATCCATTACAACTTCAGGGGAGCGTACACATCTGCAGACTGGGGATAGTATTTCCCTGGAGGGGAGGGGGGGGCTCTGCTGATGAGCCAGTTGCCGGAACAAGCGGCATGCAGCAATGCAAGGGGGGTAGGCAAGTTCGGCCACCGGCTCCCTGGAGGGCAAGGCAGGGAGTGATGACTGCTGCACAGAGTGCAGAGGAGATGCGTAGCCTGGCTGAAATAAGCACCCAGGCCCGGCTCAGGCATGCTGAGCTGATGGCTGCAGTGGGGAGGATGCCTCAGTCGATAGAAACACTGGCAACGAGTGTTTTGGACTTTGGAGCAGCAATGGAGAGGACTGTCCAGGGCTTCAGGGCAGCAATGGAGAGGACTGCCCAGGGCTTCGAGGCTGCTATGGAAAGGACTGTTCAGAGCTTCGGACAATCCCTGGAAAGGTCTGTCCAGGGCTTGTCCGAGGCAGTGGAATGGACTGCTCCGGCCTTGTCCGAAGCAATGGAAAGAACTGTCCACGGCTTCTCCGAAGCACTGGCACCTGCCACACAGGTCCTCACTGCTTTCATGCAGTCACTTGCTGGCCTCGTCCACACCCAGATTGAGGCAACGCGATCTCTCACTGTAGCCACCCTATCTGCATCAGCTAGGATCACCCCGGGCCCTTCCAGTACCATACAAAGACAGGAATCAGTGGAGCAGGCGATTGTGGCGGTTGAGCCGAACTGGTCCCCTCAGAGAGCCAGTGTGTCGTCCGACCATGGTGCAGGTGTCCTCTCTCGGCAGGTGACCATTGCACATGCCACCGCTGGTAGGTCTGCAGTGCAGCTGCCACCACCTGCAGGGCACACTGCTTCCAGCCATGCTCAGATCAAGCTGCCTGCATCCGCACCCTCCAAGACCAGAGGTCGGCCAGGCCATCCCTCAGGGGCTTCTGCACTTCCACACAGTCAGCAGGCATCCCCCAGCCTTGACCCCGCCACTGGGGTTCAATTACGTAGGAGCAGCAGGGAGGGAAGGGGCCGACCGCGAAAGAGAAGTCGTTCTCCATCAAGGGGCCAGCAGTAGAGGGAGGTGCAGAGACGTTTCTTTGGCCAAATTCAAGGACTCCCTCACCTGTTGTGATTGTTGGAAATGGTTTGTTTAGTTTTGCGGCTTTGCCGAAGAGTTAACTGTTATTTTGTTAGTTATGGTTTCTGTTGACATGACGTTGTTATGCTGGAAGGAAGGACTTTTGTGACAATAAAGAAAGGTTTTAATTTGCAATGGTACACGTTACTATTTACAGTCATGCTGGCCTTCAGAGCCTTTCAAAGATCTGAAGTGCGCAGGACGAATGACACCCATCATTCCGCCAGAGGGGCCTGGAACTGAGTCCTGATGAGCCTCTGACGGATGGCCCTTCCACTTTCAGGAGCCCTCCCATCTTCCTCCTCCTCCTCCTCCTCCTCCTCCTCGTCCGCATGCTCCTCCTCCTCCTCCTCGCCCGCATGCTCCTCCTCCTTCTCCTCGTCCGCATGCTCTTCCTCCTCCTCCTTGTCCGCATGCTCGTCCTCCTCCTCCTCCTCCTCGTCCGCCTGCTCTGCTGGACCTTGAGGGACAGCTGGCATTGGCTGGGTGCGTCGAATCGCCAAGTTGTGGAGCATGCAGCAGACGACGACAATGTGACCCACTTGCTCCGGCGAGTACTGCAGCGCTCCCCCCGAATGGTCCAGACAGCAGAAACGCTGTTTCAGCACACCAATAGTGTGCTCTACAATGTTCCTGGTCACCTGATGGCTGCTGTTGTACAGCTCTTCTGCTGGGGTGGCAGCCAAACGGAGTGGTGGCATGAGCCATGGGCAGAGAGGATAGACCTTGTCCCCAAGAAGCCAGCCTCGTGGACGAGCCGGCCCCTCAAAAAGGTCACAAACTGAGGTCTGCCGCAGGATGACGGCATCGTGGCTGCTCCCTGGGAATTGGGCGTTGACTGCCATGATCATTTGGCGGTGGTCACAGACCAGCTGCACATTGAGGGAGTGGAACCCCTTGCGGTTACGGAAGTCCTCAGGATTCAGTAATGGCGCCCGCAAAGCCACGTGTATGCAATCAATCACCCCCTGCACCATGGGGAAGTCCGCAATAGCAGCGAAGCCCTGCGCGCGCTCCGCCTGCTTCTCCAGGCTCAGAGGGAAGGTGATGAATTGACGCCTTCCTCTATAAAGGGCAGCTGTAACTTGCCGGATGCAACAATGGACTGCAAACTGAGAGATATTCGCAATGTCCCCAGTGGCTGACTGAAAGGATCCAGTGGCATAGAAATTGAGGGCAACAGTCACTTTAACGGACTCCGACAGAGAGGTCCTGCACCGTAGACGCAGCTGCAGATCCTGAGCAAGCAGGTGGCACAGCTCAGTTACAACCTCCTTCCTGAATCAGAGCCTTTGCAGACACTGCTCCTCCGACATTGCAAGGTATGACACCTGCTGCCTGAATACCCTCGCAGCGTACCCTCGGATTGGCCGACCTCCATTGCCCCTCCTCCTTCTGGCCAATCCCGGCCCTCTCTCCCGCCGTCTCTCTGCCCCTTCACTGTGTCCGGCCATGAGGACGTTGCCCTCCAAAGCAGCTCCCATTCCGATGCCAGTCGGTCAAAACGCTGTTAGGTGTAGTGCTCCAACTGCTCCGGACAGGTTTGAAGGTCCCAAGTATTCTAAGGCTAAATTCCAAAAAATCTGCTCCACTATAGCTCACCAACTCTCTCCAGCAACGATCACAATGAACAGGCCAAGTGGCTGCAGCATTTATACTAGAGCTGTCCCCTTTAAATAGCACCCCCCGACTACGAGAAGGGCCTGGTAACGTTCCATCGAACTGTCACTAACAGCGCTAGGCGCAAAGGTTCCGGGCGCCACCGAATATCTGGTCCGGGGTGCCAAAAAAGGCATTGCACACTGAAATGACGTCATGATCTGCCTGCGCCCGCGGGCACGCGCAAAGAGTTAGCGCCGGGGCTAAAAGGATACTCAATATGGGAGGTGGCACTATATTCACTGCGCCTGCCCGAAAATTGGGTAACGCCCCAATTCTCGGGCTCTTTAGGCGCTAATCGCTGGCGCTACCAACCAAATTTCTAGGCCTTTAAAAATAATAACTTGTGGAAAAAAATTTCCAACTTTAATTAATAGACCACTTACCTTTTAAAACTAAGTACTTACGTCTGCTTTTTTCTCGCGTAAAAACTGGAGGCCTTATTGCACGGGCAACCCTGTAAAAAAAAAGGAATTTCAGTGCGCACGCGCAGACTCCTGTGCGCACGCGTGTAGGGGTTGCAAAATTTCCCCTATTTCCCTGAGAACATTGAAAATATTGGTCCACATCGTGGATGAAGAATTGGGTGATGTGACTTGTCTACAATGTTTTAAAATGTGCCTAGAACCACAATAGACTGTTCTGAGATGGAAAGAACGTGGACAACACAGGAGTCGTGGAGCTCTGTGGAAAATATTCACACATCCCAAGGCAGTACTTTATTAATAAAATCGTTCCCTGGAGTTTGGGCAATCACAAAAGGTTTTAAAATGGCCACTGAAAACTTGGCCAAAAGGACAAGCAGCTCACAGCAAAGTTGTCTGTGTGAAAAAGTGGGCGGATACAGGGGCTGTGAGTCAGACCTGCCAATCAAAGGAAGGTTCCCTTCAGAAGCACTTGAAGTTGTTTATTTACATAAGAGATTAGCCCACTTGAGAAAACCACAGGACTATCGATTTGTAACTGCTATGTTTACACAGCAATTCAAGGCAATCACAGACAATGATAGACTGAAATCATGGAATGGATTTCGATTTGCAACCGTTTTAAGAATTGAATGGGTTTAAATCACCTAGCATTCTGGACAATAGGGCTGTTGCATTCTCTTTTGTTTTTGCCCAGTTGAACTCTGGATGTGGGCGGGATCATTTTGGCCCCACAGTGCAGACACTAACCCACTTTGAGTTAGCCAATCACAGCTTTTCTCTTGTGAATTGGAACTTTTTGGGTGCGAATTTCCCAGACAGGCAAACAGCAGAGGGGGGAGGGGGCTCACAAGGCATATATGATAGCTCCTGAGAAGCTATCGCTCTCTCTGTACTTCCTGGGACCACAGGTGAGCCTCTCTCTCTCTCTCTCTCTCTCTCTCTCACTTCGCTGGACCACATGTGAGCAGAGTTTTCTGACTCCTCAGCAAAGCAACCTGGTAAGGTATTAGGGGTGGTAATTAAGGGGATATTGCTAAGATTGTTTAATGAACATTGTATCTACTTACCCTCGTTTTTGCCACCTGCTTTCGCCCATTTAAGCAATTAGACTGTAATTACTGTGCTCGTGTGGTATGGTTTAATATTTGATTATAGTTTCTTTAGTTTAATAAAAGTTTGACTTTCTCACATCAAAACCACTTGTTCGTTTTAATACATCATTAATTATAAGTCCTCTTGTCAGAACTGGAAGGTGGGGGAGCGATTCAAAACCGCTGTTTGAAAATTGGTTTATTGGAAATTGGTCAGAGTGCAGGCAAAGCTGCCTGACCAGGTAAATTACCTTAAATCAGTTAAAAGATGCCCCACTACACGTGTTCCACCTCTGAACCCCTTGGTTCAGAGGAAAGGAAATGCCGGTTTTCCACGCATGCGCTGTGCATGCTGAAAACCGGCACTTCCATCGGGCCCACGTGTGAGTACACGGTACTTACTCATGTGTTGGGACCCGAATTACCGGGCCAATGTTTCAGGTCTGAGACCCTTCAGGTTGATGAGTTCTGACGAAAATTCATGGACCTGAAACGTTAACTCTGTTTCTCTTTCCACAGATGCTGCCTGACCAGCTGAGTGTTTCCAGCATTTTGTTTTTATTTCACATTTCCAACATCCACAGTATTTTGCTATTGTAAGAATTTTATTTAGTGATCTAATAAATAGAGGTTTGGCAGGAAACCAGGGGGCACAGATTTAAAGTAATTGGGGGAAGGTTTAGAGGGGATTTGAGGGGAAATTTCTTCACCCAGAGGGTTGTGGGGGTCTGGAACTCACTGCCTGAAAGGGTAGTAGAGGCAGGAACCCTAACCACATTTAAAAAGTACTTGGATGTGCACTTGGGATGCTCTAACCTGCAGGGCTACGGACCAAGAGCTGGGAGGTGGGATTAGGCTGGAGAGCTCTTTGTTGGCCGGCGCAGACACGATAGGCCGAAATGGCCTCCTTCCGTGCTGTAACTTTCTATGATTCTATGATATGTTGGAGGGATCATCAGAGGAGGCCATATGGGATGAACTGAAGAACAAAAAGGGGCAATCACACTGCTGGGAGTGTATTACAGACACCCATACAGTCAGAGGGAGCCAGAAGGCAAATTTCTGAGAAATGCCAGAACAATAGGGCAGTTATAGTCGGGGATTTCAACTACCCTAATAGCTGGGTTAGAATTAGCATTAAAGTTATAGAGGGCGCAGAACTATTAAAATACATTGAGGAGAACTTTTTTAGCCAGTACATAACAAGCCTAATAAGAAAGGGGACAGTTTAGTGTCAGCTGTGGCTCGGTGGGTGACACACTCTAGGTGGGTGGCGCTAGGAGTGAGCAGGTGCTGCAGGGAGTTGGAGTGAGTTTGTAAAAAGTTGGTGGTGGGTTTTTTTTCAGGTTTTAGGGCCTTTTTGGAGTGCCGGGCCCCTCAGAGGACAGTGTTCCAGGATGTATTTAATCAGGGGAGAAAATGTTGGGGGAAGGGAGAAACAAAGACGCAAAGACTTGAGCCGGGAACCCAGGATGTTTCGAAAGGAAAACACGGTGATGGTTCAGTGCGAGGATAAGGAGATACGAGCTTGGGATATTATCCAGGTGGTAGACGAGGACTGCGGTGAGGGAAGCTGCTTTGCCTACCAACCAAAGCCGAATGTTGGGTTCGAGATGACGGTCAGTGGCCGAGATGTGGTGGAAAGTCTTTTATTAAGTTTGAAGGTTAGGGATAAATTCTTGGATGTATCTCTGCTACATTCTGAAGAGGTGGTGGTCTCATTCTTAAACCTGCCGGTTTATATTATTGATGATTTGCTTATCAAAAAGTTGAAGTCGTGGGATATTAAAATTTGCTCAGCAATAAAGAGGAGATACTATTCAGGAACGCAGGTAGCAGATGGAACCCATTATGTAAAGGTGCGGTTCCCAGAGGGGGTGAATTCATTGCCATATAGCATGAAATTCGATACAATGGAAGAAGTGCAGTACTTCCGGGTACTGCATGATAACCAGGTGAAGGTTTGTTATTATTGTCTTGGACATGACCATCTTGTAAGAAGCTCTCCAGACTTGTACTATTGTAATTGCGGCGAGTCTGGACAAATCGCTCAGAGCTGCAAGGCGGAGAGCTGTGCAGTGTGTCACAAAGGTCTCACCTGCTGTGAATGTGAGGCAGAAGGAAGCCCCTTGAGCGATGAGGAGATGGGAGAAGGAGCAGGAGGTGTGAGTGGAGTGGCTGGATGAGCGGAGCAGGTGGGGGGCACAACTGGTGAGTGGAAAGAGAATAGAGTGCAGGAAGAGGCAGGAAATTGTGGAGCAGAGAACCGGATAGAGATGGTGGAAAACACACCAAGTATGGTGGAAAAGGACAAAAACAGCAGTGGGCAGCACGGGTCAAGGGCAGAGTCAAGCCATAATACAGCTCAGCTCTCCCTAAAGAATCTGGTGCTCGTGGGGGGAGAGGAGGCGGGAGCAGGGTAAATGTAAATACACCAAAGAAAGGCGGGGAGTCGGACATCTCGGGGAGCAGGAGGGGGCAAGACAAGGAGAGGGTGCGAGAGGCAGAAACCTTAAAGGGGTGGCAGGACGGGAGCGGGGAGACAAAGACACCAGAAGGGAGCAAGATATGTGCAGATACGCCATTGTCCCAGAGAGAGAAGAAACGGGGAGCAAGGGTTGGCAGTGGCGATGAGGCCAAAGGGAGTGGCACTACTAGAGAAACTGTGATAGCAAGAAGACTCTCTAAGAGAGATTATGGGCTCGATTTTGCTAGGGCCGGGGAGGCGGGATTGGAGGCGTGTGGGGGATAAAAATCGCAAAACTGGCGTGCGGGCCCAAACCCGCCTCCATCCCGCCTCCACGCAATTTTCCTAAATTCGTGTCTGCTGGTCCCGACTCCAATGCACAAGGCCGTTTGCCGACCCCAACTCGGTTCCCCAAGCGGGAAAGCAGCACCCGAAGCCCCGGTAAGGCGGCCGAATCCATTCCCATCCGACTTCCGTCCCCAATGTGAATGCCAGGTATTCAGTTACTGAGTTGCCTCCTTGGTTAATCATTTGTCGCTCTGACTTTTGGTTACCCAGTTGTCGATGTTCAAATTTCAGTTAATGAGTTGCCCTTTTGGTTTATGATTTGCTACCTTGACAACTCAATAACCAGTGTTTCAGACAATGCACAAGGCCATTTGACGACCCCGACTCGGTTCCCCAAGCGGGAAAGCAGCACCCGACGCCCCGGTAAGGCGGCCGAATCCATTCCCATCCGACTTCCGTCCCCAGTGTGAATGCCAAGTATTCAGTTATTGAGTTGCCTCCTTGGTTACTCATTTGTCCCTCTGGCGTTTGGTTACCCAGTTGTCAGTTTTCAAATTTCAGTTACTGAGTTGACTTTGTCTTTCTCACTCTGTGTATCTCTCTCTTCTCTCTGTCTCTCTCAGTGTATGTGAGTGTCTGTGTGTTCCACTGCCGCCCGGCTGAACCGGGTCCAAAGGCCCGCCTTGTTACACATGACAACCCCGGGCTCGCTTCCGAGCAACGTGCACCCGGCTTCCCAGTGTCGGACCGACTCCGTTCCAGGAGCGTTGGATGCCCCTTGCCCCTGGCTTGCTCTGGCAGCTGGCGCCTGCAGGCTGCCCCTCGCCCCGCCCTCTCAGTGGTCGGAAAGCGGTCTCCAGCCAACGGCTGTACCTCGGCCGGGGAAAGGGGCAGCTACACAAGCCCAGTACTGCTCTGTGCGGCCCCGGCACCCCGTTCAGCTGCCGTTGTCCCCGACCGGATCGGACTTTCCTTCCCGAAGTTGTCCCCGATAAGCTGCCGCTGACCGACGGCCCGGCAGTCGGTACGGGACGGCGACACTTTCCCGAACTCGCCCGGGGCCAGCCTGGCAATATAGTGTGCGTCAGCGCCGGGGCTTTCCAACGAGCCTTCCCGGACCGAAATCGGACACGGGAGTCGGGAGCGAAAGGCGTTCGACTGGTGCTGGGCAACCGCGTCCAAATGCCCGCCGTTACACACACGAAAACCCCGGGCTTGACTCAGAGCGATGTACACCCGGCTTCCCGGTGTCGGACCGACTCTGTTCCGGTACCCTTGGCTGCCCCTTGCCCCTGGCTTGCTCGGACAGCCGGCGCGTCAAGGTGGGTCCTCGCGGCACCGGCTCAGCAGTTGGAAAGCGGTCTCCAGCCAACGGCTGTACCTCGGCTGGGGAAAGGGGCAGCTACACAAGCGTGGTACTGGTCTGTGCAGCCGCGCCACCCCGTTCAGCGGCAGTACACCCCGACCGGATCGGACTTTCCTTCCCGAAGTTATCCCCGATAAGCTGCCGCTGACCGATGGCACGGCAGCCGCTACGGGCCGGCGACACTTTCCCGAACTTGCCGGGGTCCAGTGCGATAATATAGTGTGTGCCAGCGCCGGAGCTTTCCAACGAGCCCTCCCTGACCGAAATCGGACACGGGAGTCCGGAGCAAAAGGCGTTTGACTGCCGGCCGGCCAAACCCAGGCAATCTCCCGCCGTTGCGGACCCGCTCCTGGACAACCGGGTCCAAATGCCCGCCCTGTTATACGCACGAAAACCCCGGGCTCGATTCGAAGCGACGGGCACCCGGCTTCCCGGTGTCGGACCGACTCCGTTCCGGTACCCTTGGTTGCCCCTTGCCCCTGGCTTGCTCGGATAGCCGGCGCGTCAAGGTGGGTCCCCGCGGCACCGGCTCAGCAGTCGGAAAGCGGTCTCCAGCCAACGGCTGTACCTCGGCCGGGCCAAGAGGCAGCTACACAAGCTCGCTACTGGTCTGTGCGGCCCCGCCACCCCGTTCAGT